>NC_048317.1:17277954-17359909 GCF_013100865.1 Trachemys scripta elegans | reverse complement strand
GGGGGGAAGGGGCTGGTGGAGGCGGGGCCTGGGGCGGAGCAGGGGGTTGAGCACCCACAGGGCCCAGAGGAAGCTGGAGCCTATGTACAGCAGTTCTACAATTTCATGTATTTGGGTTCTTCAAAACTGTTGGGTGAATACCATCTGAGTCTGGTGACTTATTACTGTTTAATTTACTCATTTGTTCCAAAACCTCTTCTACTTACAGCTCAATCTGGGACAATTCCTCAGATTTGTCACCTCAGTAGAATGGCTGGGGTGTGGGGACCTCTGCTGTGAAGACCAATGCAAAGAATTAATTTAGTTTCTTCACAATGGCCTTGTGTCTGCTACAGCCCCCGCCTCTCTGGCAGCATGGAGCCCTGCCCCATCTACTGAGCCTCCCATAGAGCTCTTCCAAACAACACAGACACCCCCACATGTACACAGCACGATGTCAGGACACAGATCTCCACCAGTCACAGCTACAGTCCTCAGCTGCGGTAAGTCTCTCTTCTGAGCACCACCCTCCTAGCAGCACAGACCCCCAACACCCACTTGGCCCCACATTAGTGTAACTAGCACAGGCCCATCTCACCCCCTCGCCTTAAAACAGATATACCTGCCCCAGCAAGGATGCAAAGCAACACGTCTCCCTACACTTCTCTCTGCCAATCAGAACTCAGGGTGCAGCAAGATTTCCTAGTTATGCTGTTCCCTGAACACCAGTTCTGGCTCTTGGATTTGCCACACTGACCCATAATTTATAACTTCCAGGTTCAGTTACTGTAACACACTCTCCCTAAGAGCCAAACCATACACCTGTAAACATTGCAATTGGTTCAGAATATAACACAGCACACTGAGAGCCCAGCACTAGCTTCCCGTTCAATATCATTGTCAGATTCAAGCCCTCATATTCAAAGCCCTTCATGGGAGAGGTCAATTTATCTGAGGAACCCTCTCATTCTGGATGATCATGACCTTCCACAACAGCTGTGTTACACTGAGACAATGGAGCCATCACTTCAAGAGTGAGCATAAGTGACACACTTTCTCTGTGACTCTTCTTTCTATTCAGGTTCTTATACAGCCCTCATCACTGTAGTATGTGTGCTTTCCAGAAGTGCATTAAGCAACGTGACTATCTATCATATATGATTCTCTCTCCCTTTTCTCTTAAAAGTAGGACTGCCGATTAATCGCAGTAAACTCGCGATTAACTTTAAAAAATTAATCGCAATAAAAAAAATTAATCGTGATTAATCACAGGTTTAATCGCACTGTTAAACAATAGACTATCAATTGAAATTTATTAAATATTTTGGATGTTTTTCTACATTTTAAAATATATTGTAGTCTGTGTAGTAATTGAAATCAGTGTATATTATTTTTGATTACAAATATTTGCACTGCAAAAATGATGAAATAGTGTTTTTCAATTCATCTCATACAAGTACTGTAGTGCAATCTCTTTGTTGTGAAAGTGCAACTTACAAATATAGATTTTTTTTATTGCATATCTGCACTCAAAAACAAAACAATGTAAAACTTCTGAGCCTACAAGTCCACTCAGTCCTACTTCTTGTTCAGCCAATCGCTAAGACAAACATGTTTGTTTACATTTACAGGAGATAATGCTGCCCACTTCTTATTTACAGTGTCACCAGAAAGCGAGAACAGGCATTTGCTTGGCACTTTTGTAGCCGGTATTGCAAGTTATTTACGTGCCAGATATGCTAAACATTCGTATGCACCTTCATGCTTCGGCCACCATTCCAGAGGATGCTGATGATGCTCATTAAAAAAATAATGTGTTAATTAAATTTGTGACTGAGCTCCTTGGGGGAGAATTGTATGTCTCCTGTTCTGTTTTACCCGCATTCTGCCATATATTTCTTGTTATAGCAGTCTCGGATGATGACCCAGCACATGTTGTTCATTTTAAGAACACTTTCACTGCAAATTTGACAAAACGTAAAGAAGGTACCAATGTGAGATTTCTAATGATAGCTACAGCACTGGACCCAAGGTTTAAGAATCTGAAGTGTCTTCCAAAATCTGAGAGGGACGAGGTGTGGAGCATGTTTTCAAAGTCTTAAAAGAGCAACACTTTGATGCGGAAACTACAGAATCTGAATCACCAAAAAAGAAAATCAACCTTCTGCTGGTGGCAGATAATGAAAGTGAACATGCGTCTCTCCGCACTGCTTTGGATTGTTATTGAGTAGAACCCATCATTAGCATGGACGCATGTCCCCTGGAATGGTGGTTGAAGCATGAAGGCACATATGAATCTTTAGCACATCTGGCACATAAATATCTTGCGATACCGACTACAGCAGTGCCATGAGAACATCTGTTCTCACTTTCAGGGGACATTGTAAATAAGAAGCTGGCAGCATTATCTCCTGCAAATACAAACAAGTTTGTTTACCTGAGCGATTGGCTGAACAAGAAGTAGGACTGAGTGGACTTGCAGGCTCTAAAATTTTACATTGTTTTATTTTTGAATGCTTTTTTTGGTACATAATTCTACATTTGTAAGTTCAACTTCCATGATAAAGAGATTGCACTACAGTACTTGCATTAGGTGAACTGAAAAATACTATTTCTTTTGTTTTTTACAGTGCAAATACTTGTAATCAAAAATAAATAAAAAGTGAGCACTGTACACTTTGTATTCTGTGTTGTAATTGAAATCAATATATTTGAAAATGTAGAAAACATGCAAAAATATTTAAATAGTATTCTCTTATTGTTTAACAGTGCGATTAATTGTGATTAATATTTTTAATTGCTTGACAGCCCTACTTAAAAGGGAAAGTTGTGAGAGAGTTTATTTGATTATTGTATGTCTGCTGAATTGTGTGTGTTTGTTATTGAAGGCACGGTCAGAGAAATGCAGCTTACTTTTGGCACAAACAGAAAGTGGTGAGGTTTCAGGCAGTGCTTAGCTTTTTTGTGAGTTCCTTTCACAGCCTTTGACAAACTCTTAGCCTCATGCACAGATGAGCTTACCCTTGCCATGGGCAGCTCCATTGTGCCTGAGGAGCTGAATAGTCCTAATCCTGGAGCTTCAGGTGATCTTTTAGTTACCCTGGGTCCACACCATTGAGTGTCTTAAATAAGCACCGGGAGTTTGAACTTGGCTATATAGTCTATGGAAAGGCAGTGGAGACAGGAGAGGACAGGACAGAAGTGCTCACAGTAGCTTGTATTGTTGAGAAGACATGCTGCAGCATTCTGTAGTAATTGGAGAGTCCTAAGGGCTCAGGGTATTGGTGTAGTCCAGCTGGAAGGTGACAAAAGATGTGTATTACTGAGGTCTGGTCATTGTCCACCAGGATGAGATGCAGTCTCCTTGCTAACTGAGTTGGTAGAAAGCATTACTTACAGATGTTACTATATATTAGATTAGTGTCTATGAGGAATCCAGGAGCACTTCTAAACTGAGGACTGAATTGACCAATTATGGCTGTATATCTTCAACCAAAGGAGGTCAACCAAAGTGCCTCAAACCTGCTATCAACCAGCATAAGTTCCATCTTGCTTATGTGTAGCTTCAACCAGCCTTTCTTCATCCAGGAGCTAATCTCAGCCAAGCGCTAAGCCAGTTTAGTGACAGTGGTGTTATCGTATGAGGTGAAGGAAATATAGAGCTGGGTGTCATCTGTATAATTTTGGAACCTGAGTCTGTGATGTCTTACAGATTCTAGAGATTTCATGTAGATATTGAATACCACCCGAGAGCAGACTGATCCTTCACTTCACCTTGAGTGGAAGGACTCAAACCATTACAGCATGTTCTCCTGGTCCCTGCATCCTCTTTCAAGCAGGTCAGTGTTGAATGCTGAAGAACAGTCCAGAAGGATGAGAATGGATGTCTGCCTAATGTCCATCAAAAACAAGAGATTGTCCAACAGAGCCACTAATGCAGTTCCTGTCCTATGCCATGGATGGAAATCTAGATTGTGCAGGATCTACAATATTGGCTTTAGCTAAATGAGTTCGTAGGTTAGCTTCTCTAGACTAGTGACTAGGCTAGAACTGATGAACCCACTTCTGTAAGGGATCAAACAGGGTGCCCACCCCTCCCTTATTTTAAGGGACATCTCTTGACCATTGTAAACATTAAATTGAAGCTGATGGTAATTGTATTGTGTACTTGAAGGCAGTAGAAATGTACACTTGAGAAAGAAATCCATGCTATGATAAGGGAAACTTTGTTTTAAGGGACATTTTAGGGAAACACTGTGTTGTCTCTTATTTTTCATGTGGTTTTCCCTTATTTCCTTCCAACAAAGGTGGCCACCCTAGGATCAAGATGAGCAAAAACCTCAGTGCCTTCAGAGCAAAATGCAAAACCTGTATCTGTGACCAAGCTTTCCCACAATGTCACCTTCCCCTATCTGCCCCCCACCTCCTCAATATTAGAAGGGATATACACTCTCACATTCAGAGCATAAGACAACAATGGATAGGAAGAATTTTCCCCTAGGGCAGATGTGGCTAGGGGGCTAAAAGCCAGCAGCTGAGCCAACGTTTCTGATCGCTTAGGTATCAGAGAAGGAGAAGGCTGATTGGAGAGGTGCAAATACATTGGCTCATCGAGCTGGGATGAGCCAATTAGCCAACAACTGAAGGATGTAAGAACGATACAGGAAGGAAGCTGGGGAGAGAGGACTTGAGTTGCTGAACCCAGTATGTTCAGAGATCTCAAGGAAGGTTTTCTCTGACCCTGCAGGAAAGGGCTAAAGGTAAAGATGTGCTACAAATAATTTGCGACGTGAGCCTGTATTGGTGATGGGAATGTAAATAAATCACACAAGTTGCCACCTATTGGCCAGCATCTGATAGGTTTCTGCGGCATCAGAAGACAGGGATAGAGCATGTCCCATTACACGCGGGGGGTTGTCTGGGATCCAATTTCCCCAGCCATGGTGACAGAGAAATAAATGGGGGAAGCCACTGCAAGGATTTAGCATCTGTATGATGGAGCAGACTCTGTAGTGGTGGATGACCAGCAGGAGGAACTCCAAAAGACTATGGAGTCCTTCCAACAATCACACCAACTGCAAAGACAATCCCTGGTGGTGGGGCAGGTGGAGCAGCAGAATAGCCTGCAGGAATTTGTCAGGGAACAGGTGCAGGTGCAGCAACAGTTGCTTCAGAAACTGGTGAGTCCTGTTACAGGGAACTGTAGTCAGACACAGGGTGTTGGCCTGTGTAAAATGGGGCCTGTGGATGACCCCAATGCATTTCTAGTGATAGTTGAAAGTGTAGTGATAGCAGCTGTCTGGGACAGAGGAATGTGGGCCCTCTTGTCACCACCGTATGTTGCACGGGAGGCTCAAGCGGCCTACATGGCCTAAGTGACAAAAAGGCCAGAGACTATGATGTTGTTAAGTCAACCATATTAGACCAAATTGGCCTGTCTACAGAACAGTAACAGCAGAAGTTTCAGGTCACTAGATGGGCTGTAGCTGTATGGCCCAGGTTGTTCACCCAAAGATTAATGGACTGGGCTAGCCGCTGGTTAAAGCCAGGTATGTAGAGCATGGATGAAATTATGGACTCCATCATTCTGGATCAATTTCTTCAAAGCCTGCCTGAGAACCCCCCAAGTATGGCTTATGAGGCATCAACCCATGACACTGGAAATGGCAGTCAAACTCACAGAGGAGTGTGGGCGGCTGGTGAACCTGCCGTTGCGGGAGGCTAGTCCCTGGCCTCTCCCCTTCTGTCCAAGGCCCCACCCTTCGTCCTCCCCTTCTGCCCCCTCCCCTGCAGGAGCCCATCCCAGAGCACCCCCACTTCCCAGGCTGCCTGAGAGCCCCCAGCCCCAGAGATCCAGGCTGCCCCCCAACCCCAGCGCCCTGAGTGCTGGGCGGGAGGTGCAGCACCAGCCACCCTGAGTCCTGGTGGCATGCCCCAGCCAGTCTGGGCTAGGGAAGAGCAGGAAGGATGAAGGATTTGCAGGAAGGGGCCTGGAGGCAGAGCATGGGTGGGGCCACGTCAGGCTGTTTGGAGAGGCACAACCTCCCCCGGCTGTGCCCATTGAAGAGACCAGAGCTGAAAAAGAAAGTTGGAAAAATTTCAGTGGTAAAGCCAGCTGAGGGGGGAAATGGGAGGAGACAAATGGAACTCCTTCAGGAAGTCGAGAAATCACCTACTACCAATGTGGGAGACAGGAACATATAAAAAGAGTCTGTGCCTATATGGACTGTGGGCTGGCTGAATTTTGTAGTTGCACTGGGACCTGGGGGGAGTGGAGGGAAAAATGCCAACCGTCACTGCAAAAATGGTGAAGAGACAGGCAAGAGGTCAAGTGGACGCTGCCTCAGGGTACTCACTGGCTAGTAAAAATGTGGTAAAGTCACACGATCTTGCCAGGGGAGTAGCTGAGACTGGAGTGTATCCATGGGGAGAGAGAACTCTACCCAATGGCCAAGATACCTCTGGAGGACTGGGGAAAATTCAAGTGGAAAAGGGTTGGGGTTGTGAGTTGATAGGTTGCCTCCATCCAATGGTGTTGGGGATGGACTGGAACCCCTTCCCATTTGAGAAGAAGACAGGCCCCTGGCAGGAGGGAACAGAGACACTGGGAAAGACTGAAAAAAGGGCTGAAGTAGTGGAGCCAGAGAACCCTAGACTGCAGGACACAAGCCAGGGGGTAGAAGGGTGGTGTAGGCACCCTTTACTAGAGAGGCCTCTGAACTTTCTTGGGAGTGTTCCAGGGGAAAAGCCTATGTGCTGCAATCTAGCCTTAGAGATTACAACTCCATGATGCCTTGGGGAAAGTTTCTGAGTATGCATTAAAGTGTTTTACTGTAAGTTAAATGGTACAGTGTGTTTCAGTAAATGAGAAGACACCAGGTCAAATGGAGACATGGTATTTTGTGCACCTATCATGTTACACTTGTCTGTGTAAGCTGGATGAGTCATTTGTAAAAAATCTTTTATCAGCCAAACTTTGCCTCTTTGTTTCCTTGCAAATTGTTTGCAACATACTGCAGTTTTCTCAAATTTCTTTGCCATTCAAAATTATTTGTCAGATGTGGATATGGGGAAAGCGGTGGGTGTGATATACCTTGACTTTAGCAAAGCTTTTGATATGATCAACAGTATTCTTGCCACCAAGTTAAAGAAGTATGGATTGGATGAATGGACTATAAGGTGGATAGAAAGCTGGCTACATTGTCGGGCTCAATGGGTAGTGATCAATGGCTCGATGTCTAGTTGGCAGCCGGTATCAAGCGGAATGCCCCAGGGGTCAGTCCTGGGGCCGGTTTTGTTCAACATCTTTATTAGTGATCTAGATGATGGGATGAATCGCACCCTCAGCAAGTTTGCAGATGACACTAAACTGGGGGGAGAGGTAGATGCGCTGGAGGGTAGGAATAGGGTCCAGAGTGACCTAGACAAATTGGAGGATTGGGCCAAAAGAAATCTGATGAGGTTCAACAAAGACAAGTGCAGAGTCCTGCACTTAGGACAGAAGAATCCCATGCATTGCTACAGGCTGGGGACCGACTGGCTAAGCAGCAGTTCTGCAGAAAAGGACCTGGGGATTACAGTGGACGAGAAGCTGGATATGAGTCAGCAGTGTGCCCTTGTTGCCAAGAAGGCCAACGGCATATTGAGCTGAATTATTAGGAGCATTGCCAGCAGATCAAGAGAAGTGATTATTCCCTTCTATTCAGCACACTCCTGGAGTATTGCATCCAGTTTTGGTCCCCCCACTACAGGAGGGATGTGAACAAACTGGAGAGTGTCCAGCAGAGGGCAATGAAAATGATTAGGGGGCTGGGGCACCGGAGAGGAGAGGCTGAGGGAACTGGGGTTATTTAGTCTGCAGAAGAGAAGAGTGAGGGGGGATTTGATAGCAGCCTTCAACTACCTGAAGGGGGGTTCCAAAGAGGATGGAGCTCAGCTGTTCTCAGTGGTGGCAGATGACAGAACAAGGATCAATGGTCTCAAGTTGCAGTAGGGGAGGTCTAGGTTGGCTATGAGGAATCACTGTTTCACTAGGAGGGTGGTGAAGCACTGGAATGGGTTACCTAGGGAGGTGGTGGAATCTCCTTCCTTAGAGGTTTTTAAGGCCCGGCTTGACAAAGCTCTGGCTGGGATGCTTTAGTTGGTGTTGGTCCTGCTTTGAGCAGGGGATTGAACTAACTAGATGACCTCCTGAGGTCTCTTCCAACCCTAATATTCTATGATTCTATGAAATACTTGCAGTGAGTAATTTGTGGTCTTGTAAATTGTACATTGTGATTTTTTTCAGAATTTGTGATAGCTTGATTGGACACAATTCACATCCTGTTACCAAGTTGGGTTGGCATAATTCTTAGAATCAGGTTCCTGGTACAAATGTTCACAATTACAATGCAAAATTTCTGCAAATATTCTGCAGTATTTACTTATCAGATTTTGGAGATGAAATGAAGTGTTCCTACCTGCAAATTGTTTACCAGAATATTTTTCAGTGACTAAGCACAAAACCCCAGTTGACATTATTATGTTTAAAATCTAAGCAGCTTTTCCCCAGTATTTTTTCCCCAGTATTCTCCTAGCAGTTTTCAGGACATTGTGTTAAGATAGTGTCAGATTATACAAATCTCATTATCAGGGCCAGCGCTAGACCAAATGGTGTGCCAGGCGAGGAGCATCTTCCGCACCCCATCCTTTTATTAAACTTTTGAATACCTTACAGCAGCGTTTCTGAAACTGGGGTCCGCGAGGGTACTCCAGAGAGTCTGCGGGTCCCGCTGATCAATTCCTCCCCCTGGAGGAGGTGCTGGGAGGGAGGGAGAGGAGCGGGGATGGGGTGCGCTCAGGGGAGAGGGCTGAATTGTGTCTGGGGCCTCCGGCCCCACTGATCAATTCCTCCCCCTTCCTCCTACTGCCTCTTGCACGCCGTGGAGCAGCTGTTCCCCAGCAGGCGCTGGGAGGAAGGGGGAAGGGGAGGGGGAGGGGGGCGGGGGCCCTTGGGGGAGAGGCGGAAAGAGGAGGGGCGGAGGAGGGGGCAGAAAAGAGTGGAGGTGGAGCCTTGGGGAAAGGGGTGTAGTGGGGGTGGGGCCTGGGGCTGAGTGGAGGAGCTTGGGGGACCTCTGCAACATTTAAAATCAAAATGGGGGTCCTTGAGTTACTAAACTTTGAGAACTGCTACTTTACAACAACCCTGAGCCCAGCATCCCCCAAGCGCAGCACCCCAGGCCCTGTTCATTATACATAGTGGCCCTGATTCTCCAGTGTCTTGTGAAGTGTTTGCAGCTGTGCAGTGTCAAAAGTGACGACATCAGCATCTCATGATTGTGTTTTACTCCTACTTTATACAGGTGTAACTGACTATGCAAAGTCCGAGGCACAGGAGAATCAGGCCCAGTAAACATATTACAGTAATAATAAATAATTGTATTTTATATCGTCCCGTTCATACTCTATCATGCTAGTGAGAGAGTTATAGATGAATAATATTAACTCTTGCACTTCCTGGCACCTTTAATCCAAGGCTCTACAAGGCTAAGAGGACATGTTACCTAGGGAGGTGGTGGAATCTTCATCCTTAGAGGTTTTTACGGTCAGGCTTGACAAAGCCCTGGCTGGGATGATTTAGTTGGGGATTGGTCCTGCTTTGAGCAGTGGTTGGACTAGATGACCTCCTGAGGTCCCTTCCAACCCTGATATTCTATGATTGTAAGTGTCTTCTCTCAAATATTTGTAATCACCCAAATAAAAGACCCTTTGTTCTGAAATGTCTCATGTTTATGCTCAAACCAAATTTGAATAGTTATGAAAAGTATCAGCAGGGTAGCCGTGTTATTCTGAATCCACAAAAACAACGAGGAGTCCGGTGGAGTCTCTTGGTATTGACACCTCCTCATCAATTATTGGGAGTGGACCACATCCACCCTGATTGAATTGGCCCTGTCAACACTGGTTCTCCACTTGTAAGGTAACGCCCTTCTCTTCATGTTTCAGTGTATTTATGCCTGTATCTGTAATTTTCACTTCATGCATCTGAAGAAGTGTGTTTTTTACCCACAAAATCTTATGCCCAAATAAATCTGTTATCCTTTAAGGTGCCACTGGACACCTCGCTGTTTTTATAGTTATGAAAAGTTTGGGGAAATTCTACTTTGCTGCTTTTGGTTTTCCATACACTAACTTCTAAATGATGACGAGCATCATTTAGAAGTTAGTGTATGGAAAACCAAAAGCATCAGAGGTGCCTGGGGAGAATTGGCAATGGCTGGAAAAAGAGAGTAGGCCAAGGAGGGTGACACTGAGACTGGACAAGGAGCCCAGGGAGGGAAATTGGGATAGGGAGATGGTGCGGGAGAGAGAGGGATTGAATAAGGAGCTGGGAAAGGGGAGACTTCAGCAGCCCAGAGCTGCATTCCAGGGAAAGTCCTGCTCAGCCCCGGGCTAAAGCATGTTCAGTGTTGACAGAATCTTCAAGGAATTTAGCTACTCAGATCTAAAAAGGTCTCCACTGAGCATGTGTGAACTGTGAATTTTTTTTCAAAGGCTTGGAACTTGGCCAAACGGGTGGATTTTCATGGGGACAGCAAAGAACTCATCCCTGACATGAAGGTAGCCCCCACCCCGCCGTCAATTTTCAAGTACTTGCTCCAAAGCATAACAGTGCCAGAGTTTTTCAAAGAAAAGATCGCTAGGATTTTTTTAAGATGTGCAAAACAACCTATTTTTACCAAGTCTGAGTCTCAGAACAGTTTTGGCTGAAATTAAAAATCAGCCTGAGGCAGGTGCCTGGAATGGAAAACTTCAGCCAAAATGCTAAATGTTTTGTAGTTATAAGCAATTGAAGACAGAGTCTTAGGGTATGTCTTCACTAGTCATGTTAAAGCGCTGCCACGTGGCTGTGTAGTCGCGGCACCAGTGCTGGGAGAGAGCTGAAAAAAACACCCCCATGGGTGCTGGGGCACTGTCTACACTGGTGCTTTACAGCACTGTAACTTGCTGCGCTCAGGGGGGTGTTTTTTCACCCCCCTGAGCGCGAGAGTTGCAGCGCTGTAAAGTGCCAGTGTAGACAAGGCCTTATCCTAGGAAGTGTCCGGCATTAATACTGTTATGAGCTGGGTGAAACCTTGTTATGGATTGAGTTACACCCCATTGAGTCTGGTAGATGTGAACTCACTCTTCAATTAACATTACAGTAACAATAAGTACCTCACCTAAGGCGAGGTGTGTGTGTGAACACCCTCAAGGGTTTTTGGTTGTGTATTGTTTTGGGTAGGTGGAGGTGGGAAAGAGAGAACACACAGAAACTGAGGGTATGTCTACACTGGAAACTTCAAAGCCCTGCCACGGGAACGCTTCGGCAGCAGCGCTTTGAAGTGCGAGTGTGGTCGCTGGGAGAGAGCTCTCCCAGCGCTCCTGGTAATCCACCTCCACGAGGGAGCACGGTTCCCGGCGCTGGGAGCCTGTCTACACTGGCGCTTTAAAGTGCTCAGACTTGCTGCGCTCGGGGGGGGGGGGGGTTGTTTCCCCCCCCCCCCCAAGCCAGCAAGTTAGAGTGCTATAAAATGTAAGTGTAGACAAGCCCTGCGACTAGAGTCAGCAGCAACAGATTGAAAGAGAGAGAGAGCCAGAAGGAACAGCTGAAAGCACGGTTGCTGGCTGACTCTGGAAGAAACCTGAGAAGAGGTTTGTTGGGCTGGAGTGCAGACTGAAAAGAGTGCTCTTTGTGCAAGCAAAAGAAGTTGTTTACTGCTATTTGCTTCTGCATTCGGGGATACAGAACTTTGTACATTCTTTGCAAATAAACAAAATGATATCAAAGAACTACCTGCCAATCATCAAGTTCTACCCCTAGCTGTAACATCCACAGGCCCCAAGCTTTGACTAGCCCCGCAGGTCGAAAAGGGACAACAGGTACCTCCAGAGGTGGAAGTTCTGGAGACATCATGGTAACTGAAAGCAAAGAAGGAGTAATTTGTGATGTTCTCAGAACCGGAGCAGATGAATTAAAATGACCTATAATATCTTTCATCCAGAAGGAGGATCCCAAAGCACTCTACCTACCTTGAACAGGAACCTAGCGTTTGGACTGACTCGTAGTAGATTAACACTACAAAAATTAGATCTAATTAGAAATCAGAGTTTCAGGGTTGTCTGGTTATTTTAAACAAAGAGTTTATTTTAAAACATGAATTAATCATGAACAGAATTTTCCTTAAGATAACTGTGGAACATTCCAATTTCCAATGGCTTCTAATGGGTTCCCTGAGTCCTAATCCACCCAACCTCTGAAAATGAGCCTATGAACAAGTAGAATGCTGTCTGGTATCAGCATCAACCTTATTCTGCAGTCCTCCAATTCAAGCAGAACTGTACTCCCCTGGGAGTTTTGCTTGATAAGGACAACAGGATGAGGTGTTAAAATGGCAGACCCATTGAGATTGAGGGGCTGGGGGAAGAGAGACATGCCAGCCCATTTCATTGAATGGAGACGCTGAAACAAGAGCAGCTGTTTCTAAAACAAATGCATTTTCAAAATGGAATTATCAATATATTGATTTAGAAATTTACATTTCATGCATTATAGGCAAATGTCTCTGGCAGATATCCATGCTTCATAGAGCTTTCTCCAGAGAGAATCATAGGGTGAGAACCACAAGGGTCATCTGGTCTAACCCCCTGCCAAGATGCAGGATTTGTTGAGACTGTTTGATGGCACAAATAAATCTTTTCATATTATGTCCCATGTTGCAATAAGTGGTGCTAGTGTTCCAGGCTCAGCTTGGAGCCTTCTTGCTAATTAATTAGTTTTAATGCAAGAATATCTAAATATCTCTAAGCTTCCAACATGAGGCAGGGTACAGAGATCCTCTTAAATGAACACTATCAGAGGGAAGGCAAGGGGAAGGGAATCTCTAGCCATTAAGTTAATATTTTGAATCCTTTTTTCCCACAGCTGGGTCACATGAGTGCAATCAAAGAATGTATATATGAATGGTTCGGAGGATTACATGTGTGTTACCAACAACACTAAAACCACATTATTAAGTAGATTAAAACTGTGTTCAGGTGGCTTAGAGAAAACTGCTGAATAAATGACAAGGGGCTAGCCATGCTGAAACACTTAGTTCATAGTTGTCTCTGAGTAGTATGGGGAAATGTTGTGCCTACATCATCTTCCCAGTTAGTTTGGATACCTGTGTGGGCTACTATGGACCCTGACAATGCAGGGCTGCCAAATCCAGGGAGATTTGTACAGTGCCAGAGGGAGCTTCTACGGAACTGGACGGTGACTTGGATTTCCTTTCCCCCCACTCTATCCCCTTCCTTCCCTCCCCCTTCAAAACTCCCCATTTATTCCATTCCTAACCACCCTCCAATTCTGCTGGCTGAGTGAGCTGCAAGCTCCTCTTCCTCAGGCCTTTATCTGAAAGTTCTTTCGTGATGCACAGTAGGGAGATGAAGGCAGCAGTGCTTCATTGTAAGTGGAGGCCCCATGTGGGTCAAAGTGTGGTTAAGCATCAGGTGCTGTTCTTTGCCATGAGCCAATACAGTCATGACTCTGGAGGCACATATACAGCTGATTAGCCTGCAAATGGAAATGTTTCTAATTCTGAGTAAAGTTTTAGGGTGACAGGAGTGAGAGAGTCTTTACTTGTGAGGATTTCCAGAGAACCAATTATGTCAAAGGAGAATGTGGTTTGGTTTGGTTTGGTTTTGGGGTGGGGAGAGGGTCCATTCTGAGTTTTGGACTAAGCCAACTGAGGACATGCAGAGAAACTCTTCATCAAATAGCTCCATCTCTGAAAGCTAGGACATGGTCTCCATTATTGTGTGACATGAATACATATAAAGAAGGGAAGAGACTCCTGGGAAGACAGCTAATGGAAAAGCCAACTCTTTTTCAAAGTAATCAATGACAAGGGAAAGAGAGCAAGGTGATAGACCATCAGCACTTCCAGAATTGGAAGAAACTCTAAGCTGATAACTCAACATGGAAGGGAAATGGATCCCTCTTATTTCATTGGGGGGTGATCGATTAACCTGCTATTTCTTTCGGGTTTAATGTCTTACCAAGAGCTAAGAAGGTTTTATGCCTCTTTGTAAAAGAGAAAGGGAGCAGTGAGTGTATCCACCCAGGGTAATTCTTGTTATGATGCTGGCAGACCAGGTGCCAGTTCATGGTCAGATCCCCATCTCTCTACTGAACACTGACAAATACATGACTGGAATCAGTCTGGCTCACCTGTGTGTTAGTGTTGTTAAAACAGGTATTAGAATTGTAAGAATGTGTTTAGTGTTTAGACTTTATTGAATGCTTGTGAGTTGCTGCCGGCATTAATCTCACTTATAACATCTGTGTGATGGGTTCAGTCACAGAGACCCCCTTGGGACTGTCACCTGATGTGCTGAGATTACCTCTGAGCCTGTTTTCCCTGCCATTTTGGGACTGCAGAACCCTGTCTTGTTGATCCAGACATGCTAGCCTGCTGCAACACAGACCCAGGGTCTGAACCATGCCCTCAAAGCTGCAGGCTTTAATGGAAAACCACTCAGCAGGTTACCTATTTCCAGCACCCAGACACCCAGTTCCCAATGGGATCCAAACCCCAAATAACTTTATACAGAATAAAATGGATTTTATACAGGGTAAACTCATAAATTTTCCGCCCTCTATAACACTGATAGAGAGATATGCACAGCTGTTTGCTCCCCCAGGTATTAATCACTTACTCTGGGTTTATCAATAAACAAAAGTGATTTTATTAAGTATAAAAAGTAGGATTTAAGTGGTTCCAAGTAATAACAGACAGAACAAGGTAAGTTACCAAGCAAAATAAAACAAAACACGCAAGTCTAAGCCTAATGCATTAAGAAACTGATTAGAGGTAAATCTCACCCTCAGAGATGTTCCAATAAGCTTCTTTCACAGACTAAAAAGTGACAAAGAGTCCTGTGGCACCTTATAGACTAACAGACGTATTGGAGCGTAAGCTTTTGTGGGTGAATACCCACTTCGTCAGATGAATGTTCGTCATCTGACGAAGTGGGTATTCACCCACGAAAACTTATGCTCCAATACGTCTGTTAGTCTATAAGGTACCACAAGACTCTTTGTCACTTTTTACGGATCCAGACTAGTATGGCTACCCCTCTGATACTAGATTCCTTCCTAGTCTGGGCACAATCCTTTTCCCTGGTACAGTCCTTGTTAGTTCCAGCAGGCATCTTAGGTGAAAAGCAGGGGCTCTCTCATGACTGGGACCCCCTTTGTCCTGCTCCACCCCCTTTTATAGCTTTGGTCCAAGGCGGGAACCCTTTGTCTCTCTGGGTCCCCACCCATCCTAAATGGAAAAGCACCAGGTTTAAGATGGATTCCAGTATCAGGTGACATGGTGACATGTCACTGTAAGACCTCATTTTTCATTACCCACGGGCTGGCCTACACATACACAGGCAGGCTTGCAGGTAAACGGAGCCATTTGCAGTCAATTGTCCTAGTCAACGGGAGCCATCAAGATTCTAAACCATCATTAATGGCCCACACTTTGCATAATTACAATAGGACCTCAGAGTTATACTTCATATTTCTAGTTTCAGATACAAGAATGATACATTCATACAAATAGGATCTACACTCGGTAGATTATAAGCTTTGTAATGATACCTTACAAGAGACCTTTCACATAAAGCATATTCCAGTTACATCATATTCACATTCATAAAGCATATGGAGTGCAACTTCACAATCTGTATCCTATATTATAAGGTAATATTTGAGCAGTTGTATTGTAAGCCTGTGTGACTATGTAAACCACCAGACAGGAGAGAGACATTAACTAGTGTGAACTGCTGATTTGCAACAGATGTCACATCCAGCTGAATAGGAAAGATCCATTGACTCCACATTGACTGTTATGGGACATTAAAGAGGATACAATACTTTGTTGTTCTGCTCTTCCTCCCCCCCACATGCAGATGAGTCATGCAAGTAGATTCCTCCAATCAGCTGAGTTTGCAGCTCACAGCACATGGCAGGAGGGGGTTAAAATCCCCACGCAGAAGAAATTGATTATCTCTGTGCTGCTTGGACTCTGGGGGGCCAGGTTTACTAGGCATAAGCAGGAGATCCCCAGTGCTTAGCTTGGGTTAGCTCTAAAGGTCAGCTAGAGCTTGCTTATTATAGAAGCTTCTATTACTTTTTGAAACTTAAGACTGGAACTCATCTGTGTATCTATGTTTACCTGCTTTAATCTGGTAAATAACTCTCTTGTTTCCTTTTCCTATTTATTAATCTATCTCTAGATAGTTTATTGTAGGATTGGCTACAAATGTTGCCCTGGGTGTGAGACCTAAGGTGCAATTGACCTGGGGTGACTGGTTCTTTGGGACTTGGTGTAAGGGACCATCTATCACAAAGGCTCACCTGGGTGGTGAGACAGATCGGAGTGCCCCAGGGGACTGTCTGTGAGGCCATGGTTAGCTGTTATAGAGCCTGAGGAGCTTACACTTGATATTTGGTTGGTAAAATCTAAGTATAGAACTCACAGCCAGTTTGGGGTTTGTAATCGTCTGCCCTGAGGTCAGTACTCATTCTCCTGAGTCACTGCAGACAGCTGTAACTCCCCCAAAGCAAATGGTGTAGGAAGGGGTGTCACCAACACGCCTGAACACCTCGCAGGGTCCCCCTATTCTTGACAAGGCATCCGCCACTACCTTTTCTTTTTCCTTGATAAGAACAATTTCTGTGTTGTACTTCTGTAACACTGGAGTCTAGCGCAATAGCCTGGAATTGGTCCCTTTGGCTTGTTGCAACCCTATTAGTGGGGAGTGGTCCACTAGAACCTTAAACCTTCTATTATACAGATAAGGCTTAAGATGTTAATAGCCCAGACTATGGCATAACTATGCTGTCAGCAAAAGGAAGGGTTATGTTCTGTGTGGAAGGCAATGGGGTGCCTCTTTCCTGCCCCCAGCCTGCATTAGCACTACACCTAACTCAACGTTAGAAGCATCAGTGCACAGCACAATAGGTTTGCTGAGAGCAGGACTGACTAAAACTGGCTCTTTAGACAAAAGCTACTTTTTTGATGCCGCTGAAGCCTCTCACAGCCTCAGTCCATATCACCTGGTCTGGCTTCCTCTTTTTTGTAAAGTCTTTTATGGGGGGCCACAATGTTGTTAAACCCCTTTACACATCTCCAGTTGGCCAAACTGATAAAGAATCAAACCTGCTTCTTGGTTCGTGGGCCAATTCCGAATGGCACCTACTTTTAAAAGCTCAGGGCGAACAAACCCCCTGCCCACTCTGTGCCCTAGATAAGACACTTCTGAGGCCCCCCATCTTTCATTTGGAGACCTTGTAGTGAGTCCGGCTTCTCTGAGCCTCTGCAGTACAATTCCCACACGGTTCAGGGGGTCTTACCAGGTGTCTCTAAAAATAGCCAAATTCTCTATACATTGGCAAAGGCTGTAAATCCTGCAGCACCTCACTGACAAGCCTCTGAAAAGTAGCCCCCACACTTATTAATCCAAAAGGCATAACCTTAAACCCATATAGGACAGGACCCACTATGAAAACTGACTTTTCCTGGGCATTGGCATCTAGAGCAATTTGCCAATATCCTTGAGGCAATTCCAGTGTACGTATGAATTAGCTAATGCTCCCTCCCCGTAGGTCCTCCAGCCAGAGTGTGGGGTAAGGATCAGGTTGGGTGATGGTATTTATCCTTCTAACATTCTCATGGGTTTTATCCCTTTTAGGTACATTCACAATAGCAGATGCCCACGGGCTTTTTGATTTAGAGTCACCCCTATACCTAATATACTGTCCACCTCATCCTGAATCTCTTTGCATTTCTCCTTTAGCATGATATGCTCTGCTAGGGACAGGATGTGGCCCTGGGGTTTCAATGGAATGCACTTTTTTGTTAGTTAAACCCAGCTGGTTGGAAAATACCTGCCTATGGTATTTCAAGAAGGACAACATTTCCAGCTTTTGGGTTGGATCCAAACCCTCCCAAATTGCAGTGCTCTCCAGAAGAGTCTGTTCCTTTCTCTCCCTGATCAAGTCAATGTCCTCTTATCAGCACAACAAACCATATTCCCCACCATCTCTCTTTCGTGGCAAGTCTTCAATCTATTAACATGTACTGTTTCACAGCTCTCTGTCACCTCGAAAGAGCCCTCCCAAAAATCTTGCATTTTGTACTTCCTCACTGGAATTAACACTAATGCCAAATCACCTATATATATATAAAATAAAAATCTTTCTCCAGCATATCTGTCATGGAAATTAAAACCAATGGTAAAAGGTTCTGTAGCCATATAAAAAAGATAACAAGGAAAGAAGTGGGACTGCTAAACACTGAGGATGGGCTGAAGATTAAATATAGTCTAGGCATGGCCCAACACCTAACCGAATACTGTTCCTCAGTTTTTAATAAGGGTAATGAGGAGGTTAGGGGGGTGGGTAATGGAAATGAGGATTTGGAAGTAGAAATTACCACAGCCAAGTTGGAAGTCAAACTCAAACAACATAAAGGGACCAAATTGGGGGATGGTGGGGGGGGGGGGGGGTTGGATAATCTCCAGCCAAGAATACTAAAGGAACTGACACATGAAATTGCAAGCCCAATAGAAAGGATTTTTAATGCATCCATAAACTTGGGGGTTGTACCTTATGACTGGAGAATTGCTATTCTTAAGAAATGGGAAAAAGTGACCTGGGAAACTACAGGCCCATTTGCTTTACCTCAATTGTATGCAAGGTCTTAGAACAAATTTTGAAAGAGAAAGTAGTTAGGAACATAGAGGTAATTAGGATAAAATACAACATGGTTTTACAAACCATAGATTGTGCCAGACCAACCTGATTTCCTTCTTTGAGACGATAACTGGTTTTTTAGACAAAGGAAATGCCGTAGATCTAATTTACCTGGATGTCCATATGGGAAATTATTAGTTAAATTGGAGAAGATGGGGATTAATATGAGAACTGAAAGATGGATAAGGAACTGATTAAAGGGGAGATTACAATGGGTCATACTGAAAGCTGAACTGTCAGGCTGGAGGGAGGTTATTAGTGGAGTTCCTCAGGGATCGGTTTTGGGACCAATCTTATTTAACATTTTCATTCATGACCTTGTCATGCGCTAATAAAATTTGTGGATGACACAAAGTTGGGAGGTATTGCCATTACAGAAGAGGACTGGGATGTCATACAAGAAGATCTGTACCACCTCGTAAACTGAAGTAATAGAAATGGGATGAAATGTAATAGTGCAAAGTCATGCACCAAGAATTTATCATGGGCTTCCATGAATTTTTGTTTATTGCCTGTGACCTATTCTTGACTTTTACTAAAAATAACCATGACAAAATCTTAACATTACTCAACTGGAATACTGTGTGCAGTTCTGGTCTCCCACGTTTAAGAAAGATGAATTCAAACTGAAGTAGGTCTAGAGAATGGCTACTAAGATGATCAGAGGAATGGAAAACCTATCTTACGAGAGGAGACTCAAGGAGCTTGGCTTCTTTATGTTAACCAAACCAACGCTGATGGGAGATAGGATTCTTTTTTTATTATTATTCTCAGACAAAAAAACTTCACATGACGAAAAGGATGAAGGGTCTTGACAGTTGCCTTATAATAGTTATCGTAAGGCAAACACAGAGTAGAAACCCACAAGGTTACATCTCTAAAGACACTGAAACATTTGAAAGCATGGAAACGCACAGAAAAACCACCCAAGCAATCTTAACTCAGCCCCCTAGTGTTACTACCCTTCCATTTTCCCCTTTTTGTGTTTTTCATATCTATTTTTCATGTGTGATTTAAAATACATTAGTAAGGACTTTGTTTAAAGGCTTTAAGAAAACCTGCAGCTTATACCTGCTGACATCTTACATTTGGAAAACTGTAGCGGGGCAGTAACCCCGCTCCTGCCCTGAAGGGCTTAAAACAGCCCTGGAAGAGGGCTGTAGTCGGGGAAAACTTGGCCTGATTGGGGTGTGGCCCAGCTGTAGCTACTTCCCCAATCAGCCAGGTTTTCCTCGACTACAGCCCTCTCCCAGGGCTGTTTTAAGCCCTTGAGGGCAGGAGCAGGGTTACTGCTCCACTACACTCGCCCACCCTCAAAATCCCACACCCTGTGCAGCCCGGAGATGTCCCACCAGCCGCACTCGCCTCTCCTCAGAGTCTTTTAGCTTTCGGGACAGATCTTCCTGCTCCTGGCGGGTTTTTTGGAGCCCCGCCTCCGCTGTCCGACGAGCCTGTTCCGCCGACTCCAGCTGCTCACGCAGGCCCGAGTCCCCCAGGCCCTCTTCCTTCAGGGTCTGGGTCCATTTAGTCCCTTGCCCGGGGCCCACCTGGGCCCCAGCCTCTTGCCAAGCCCACTCCGTCTGGGTTTCCTTACTGGAGAGTTGCCCAGCAATGGTCTGGGTCCTGACCTCCTTTGGGGTCCCCTCCATCCCGGCTACCGCCTTCTCCAATTCTGGCCCTTCCGGGCCCACAGGCACCTCCTCTGGCCTCCACATTTTGGCAAGGAGGATGGATCTTCTGCCTCTGAACCCACCTCCACCCTTTCTGCAAAGCCCAGGTGAGCCTCCAATTGCTTTTACTGCCTGGATCCGTATGTTTGAGACTTATCTGCTTGCAATCAGTACTACAGAGATTTCTGAAGTAAGAAAGCGTGCTCTGCTAATCCACTGCCTTGGAGCAGAAGAGCAGCGTACATTTTACACTTTTCCCCTTGCAGATGATAAATATGAGACTGCGTTCACTGCATTAAAGAACTTTTTTGTGCCAAAAGTGAATGCAGTAGCTAATCGCTACAGATTTCGCCAGCGTGAGCAGAAACCAGGGGAGACTATAATGCAGTATATTGCCTCCCTGAGGAGTCTGATTGTAACTTGTGACTTTGGGAATATGGCAGATGAGATGACTAGAGACCACCTCATTGAGAAAACAACCGTGCTTCGTGTAAGAGAACGCTTACTTCTAGAACCACAACTTACACTAGAAAAAGCAAGAACCATTGCTACTCAGACTGAGTCAGCTACAGCTGAAGCCAAAATAATGAGCCAGGGTACAAGAGGCCCAGTCCAGGCTGTGACTCCTTTGCAGAAAAGTTCACTATCACTGCAGACAAACAATTGCAGGAGGAAAACTAATGAAAAGCCACTGAACCAGCGAATGCAACATACAGTAAAAGCATGCTTTCGCTGTGCATCCCCACAACATCTTGCAAGCTACACAGGATGTCCAGCAAAAGTAGCTCAGTGCAATCATTGCAGAAAGATTGGGCATTTTGCTAAAGTATGTTGCAGTAGCCAGTTCAATCAACAGGTGCATGCAGTTATAATACCAGATGTTACTGTGCTGAGTGTAGACAAAATCACTACTGCACATATTCCAGAACAGATCAAGTGCACTGTAAATGTTTCTGCCATACCCTCAGGCAAATCACACTCTATGCCGCTAATGTTGGACACTGGCTCAGCAGTATCTATACTACCTGATTCCATCTATTTGCATTACTTTAAAGATGTGCCTCTTACTGAACCCAAACTTCATTTGGTATGCGATTTGAAAAACCATATTCCAGTACATGGCTGCCTGCCAGCAATAGTTACTTTTGGTGATCGCTGTGTAACTGTGGAGTTCTACATTGTCCACAAAGGCACTCCTATCCTTGGCAGAGATTTATTAGCTGCTTTAAATCTCAGAGTAGTTAATGGACGAATTGATCTTCTTCAGCAAAGCACTCGTGCGGTACACACACCAGTTTCAGCTGGGAACCAACTCCAGGTTGAGGAGAAACTCGGCTGTGCTTATGGGTTTCTGCATAAAGTTAAAATGCGGAATAATGTGATGCCTGTACGACAGAAATTATGGCGCTTACCATTTTCAGTCAGGGGAAGCTGTTTTGGAGGAACTTAGAAAACTTGTTCAAAAGGACATTATTGACGAGATTGATTCCTTGGAATGGGTTTCACCTATAGTAGTGACGCAGAAGAAGGGGTGGAGACATTCGCCTTTGTGTGGACTTAAGGGAGCCAAATAAAGCTATTGTGATTGACAGCCATCCTCTTCCTCACATAGAAGAAGTATTTGCAGAACTCCGTGGAGCAAAGATGTTTTCTACTCTTGATTTGCAGAGCGCATACCACCAGGTTATGTTGCATGAAGATAGCAGAGACCTCACAGCATTTATTACACATGAGGGACTATTTCGTTTTAAACGTGTTCCATACGGTCTCACATCAGCCCCAAGTGCCTTCCCAAAAATGATGTTACTGCAGTTACAAGAGAACAATTTCAAGCTGCTTGTTCAGCATGTCCAATTCAACAAAAATCACGGGAATTTCTGACAAAGAGATGACCCAGTAACCCTAAAAACCTTGACCCAGTTTTGCTGCCTTATTTTAGAGTTCAGGATGAACTTTCTTTGCTCGATGGCTGTGTGCTATGAGGTACACACTGGCTACTTGTGCCAGAAGGATTACAGTCAAAACTCATACACCTGGCACACGATACTCATCAAGGAATTGTCAGAACCAAACAACGACTACAGGATCTGTATTGGTGGCCAGGGCTGGACTCTCAAACTGAAGCACTCATAAAATCCTGTATCAGAGGGGTAGCCGTGTTAGTCTGGATCTGTAAAAAGCAACAGAGAGTCTTGTGGCACCTTTAAGACTAACAGATCATCAATTCGTGGGTGAATGCCCACTTCGTCGGATGCATGTCCTCATAAAATCCTGTGTCACTTGCCAAATGCATGATAAGACAGCAGTGACATGTACCCCTCCATTACAGCCTGTTCCTCTTCCTGAATCCTCTTCCTGAAAAAGTGGCGATTGACATTGTAGGACCCTTTGATACTGCTCCAATTGACTGTCGTTACGCCATCACTTTAATAGACTATTTCAGCAAATGGCCTGAGATAGCGTTTACATCGCAAATTTCTTCTGCTACAGTAATTAAGTTCCTCTCTTCAGTTTTTAGCTGGGATGGTAACCCCAAAGAACTGGTTTCAGTCAATTTGGTAGTCAATTTACTTCCCTGGAGTTTGAAACTTTTTTAGCGAGAGGAACATTTTACACAGGAGGTCATCCCTATATTACCCTCAAGCCAATGGGGAAATGGAACGGTTTAACAGAAGTTTGAAAGAGAGTTTGCAAACAGCTAAACTGGAAGGGCGATTGTGGATACCCTTCACTACTGATTTCTTGCAAGCATACCGGGCTACACGACATGCCACAACGCAAAGATCACCTGCAGAGTTACTGCATGGGAAACAGCTGAATACTAAGCTGAACATTGCTGGATTGTTTAAGGCACAACCTAATGCCCCAAACAAGGATGATGTGAGGAAGACAGTTGAACAGAACCAAGCAAAGTCTAAGGCTTTCACAGACAAATGGCGGGGTGCTAAGGAACCAAAGTTTGAGTGTGGTTCCTTTGTTAGAATACGAAAACCTGGAATCTTACGCAAATGGGACCATAAATTAACAGATCCTCTTAAAATCATAGTGAAGAAGGGACCTTACACCTATCGACTTTCTGATGGGCGGGTATGGAATGCTTCTTATCTTGCACCTGCCTATGCACCAAGAGGAGATTATGCCAACACCCAGTCTGCATTGGATGACTTCACCATAGAACCAACACAACAAGACATTGCACTGGAACCAGGCCTTGAGAGACGGCCTGTCAGATCCAGACGACCACCTTCCTGGACTAGAGACTATGTTATGTAGTATCTACAGTGTTTTCAGTGTAATATTCCTGCCAACAGTATAGTGTCTTGTTTCATATTTGTTCCTGTGATTAGAACAACAATGTTTATTTTAATTTGGAAAGTTTCTTAAGAGAGGAGGGAATGTGGTGTTTAGATGCTGCATGTGATTATTAGAACTGGGAGCACTGGCTGTTGGGAGTCTGAAAGGACAGGAAACAGGAAGGAGCGGGGAGGAGTTGAGGAGGCTGGGAGAGTTACAGAGTGTGCAGCTACAGCTTGGTAAAGAGATTTCCACTGTAAATAAAGTTCTGTTGAAGTTTGTTAATACCTTGCCTGGTGGATACAACACACTGCCTGCCCTTTTTATGATCTCCCATGCCTTCCAGAAGCTTCTCAATTGATTGGCACACCTGCTCTGGCCCCTTCCCTCCTTATTTGGGCAATAGGCGCCAATGCTATTCAAGGTGGAGGCCTTGACCAGTTGAGAGCAAATCCAGGAATGCTGATAATAAGGATGAAGACCTCTGTGTGCACCATTGGCAAGGCAATATACAGCTTCCTGAAATGGAACTTATATAGAAATAAGCAGAAGATCAAACGGTTTCTTGAGGGGACACGTTTTTAAGAAAAAGCAAGTTAAGGATGCAAACATCTGCAAAAAGATGTCACAGCACAGAGGAGGAAAGAATGGAAGGAATTTTAGCAGAAGAAAAGCAAGAAATGCCATAAAAAGATGTAGCAATTAATGAGAGGAAATGATCTCAAAAGGCATATGAGTTCATATGAGGAAACTATTTTTACGTGGCGAAAAATATTTCAAAGAGACACTAATAAAGAACTGCCATACCACAGCATAGCATTGGGCCCTTTAAAGGGGTGATGCAACTTTCAAAGATGAAGGAACTACAAGATCCCTCTGTGTGACAGGAATAGAAAAATAGCTATAAGATGAAAACATCACAACTGTCACACTATGCTGCTCCCTTTTCTGGGTGGGTGCCCATCGGCAACCCTGACCAACGGAAAAGTAGAGCCAGTCAAAATTTGTCTGTCAAAAAAAATTAATAAATTGAAAAATGGCCTTTTTGCTAAATCAGATGTTTTAATGAAAAATCTTTATTTTCTCAAATGTTTCTATTTTGTTTACAAAATTGGAAAATGAAAATTTTACTCTTTTCTTTTTTCATTTTCAGTTTTTCAATTTCCAGTGGTTCAGTTTGTCCTTCCTCTCCTGCCCCCTCACTTTTTCAGTGCAAAATGTAAAAACAAAAAGAGAAAAAATAAAAATAAAAAGTAAGAAAAACCAAAAATGAAACATTTCAAAAAAAATCATTCTTTCTGGACACCTTTGGAATGAATGTTATTTCAACATTTTCAAAACTTTTCATTACTCTTTTTTTATTCCATTTTCAGCCATCTCTACTTAAAAGTAATGGGCCTGATTCTGCTCTTAATTTGGTTGATGTAAATCAGGAGCAACTTCATTGAAGTAAATGGAGTTGAACCAGTGAAAATGGGGAATTCAGGTCAGAATTAGCCGCAATGCTAACAAGGCAGTCAGTAAAACACTGGAAGGGAAATCAGCTCCTCCTTGCAGAAGCAAAACACAACCAGAGAGCACAATACCAGATAAATGAAATTATTGCATTTCAGCAGAGTTCATTGTGTGATCACTTATGAAACTGGGTGCTGACTGGGTGCTGCAGAGGTATTTATAAATTAGTGACAGGTTTCAGTGGTAGCCGTGTTAGTCTGTATCAGCAAAAAAACGAGGAGTCCTTGTGGCACCTTAGAGACTAACACATTTATTTGGGCGTAAGCTTTTGTGGGCTAGAACAAGTGGGTTCTAGCCCACGACAGCTTATGCCCAGGGCTGGCTCCAGGCACCAGTTTAGCAAGCAGGTGCTTGGGGCGGCCAAGGGGAAGGGGCGGCATGTCGGGCTCTTGGGCGGCAATTCGGCAGCAGGTCCCTCAGTCCCCTCTCGGAGGGAAGGACCTGCCACTGAATTGCCGCCGAAGAAGAAAGCGGTGCGGCTGAGCTGCCACCGATCACAATCGCGGCTTTTTTTTTTTTTTTTTTCCGCCGCTTGGGGTGGCAAAAACCCTGGAGCCGGCCCTGCTTATGCCCAAATAAATTTGTTAGTCTCTAAGGTGCCACAAGGACTCCTTGGTTTTTTTTATAAATTAGTGACACTCAGAGTGACCTTCAATCTTACCTCTCTCAGAAGGTTATGGGCAGCCCCTAAACTACTGAGCAATGATCGTGATATGTTTGTTCTGTGAGGAGCCTGCTTGTGAAATATGTTCATTTCTCTGTAATTTAAGGGGAGTCAGTCTGAGAATCTGAACAACATGGACACAGCAGAGTATCTTGGTGGCTTTAATTTAAGAACTGGGGACCCTAAAAATTCCATGAGACCTTTCCGGTTCAAATGGATGCAGGATGGAGGATGCTGCGAAAGTAGCAAGATCTTCTGCTTTTCTAGTGACTGAGGTGGCATGGGCTTTTTTAAACTGCTTAAGCAGTTTGTAGTGCAAGCATCTTTGGAGGAAAGGAAACTAAAGAATGTGAATCTGTTTTCTGCTTTGATTGTTCTGTGTCCCAGAGCCTCCCATGCAGTTATTTATTTCAGCTGTCTCCTTACATGTGTTTGGGTGAAATGTGTTTACGTGATTTTTAAGTGATATTTGGGCTTAGTGCCAGCCCTCTGCAAGGGCTAAATTTCACCTTCTATGCATTTCTGTGGCAAAGGCTGAGAGAATTTCCTTAAGGGATAGCATGGTGCCCAGGAGAGCAACAAATCATGATTTGAGAAGGAAAGATGCCCTTTGCCTCTCTGAGTTGGAATCAGAAGTAGAAGCAACATCCAGGATTTTGGTTTAAGGTCGTCTTTATTTTCCACTAAAGGCAAACATATGTGAAAGCAGTTTTGAAAACCCAGTTACGGACTGTAATGTTGTAGGTATTTTGATTACGCTGATTGGCCAGAGGTGGCAATGTGAGAATAGCTATTTCCTGTTTGAAGCCCCAGTGCTGTACTGAGCATTCTCCAGGGGGCTGGCATAGAACCATAGAATCGCAGGGTTGGAAGGGACTTCAGGAGGTATCTAGTCCCACCCCCTGTTCAGAGCAAGGCCAACCCCCAACTAAATCATGGTGCCCGAGGAAGTTTTTCCAAGGTGGAGGGTGATTCGTTTTCTGTGTGAACCTGTGCTGGAATAACACAGCTCCTTTTTCAGTTCTAATCTGTATTGGGTCTCCACCTACTACACAAACGAATAGCTGCATGGTAATGTGGAGAGGGAGAGTCAAGCTGTGCTCTAGGCGTCCTCCAGCATGTGGTGTTTCCTAACTTTAGTTCATTTAACACAGAGGACATGGCTAACCCTGAAGCAATTTAATCTTTAAGGCTAGTCCAATTCTGGGACCCACTAGGGGGCGCTGTGCCACCAGGAAGAAGGGTTTCTGGCCATTGGGCAACAGAGCTGGATTGGACCCTTGCCTGGAGTGAACCCTTGCTGCCCCACCTCTTCTCTGATAGGAATCCCAGTTCTTTCCGGGCCTCTGCTTACGGCCCCAATGGCTAGAAAGAGGAGAGGGAAGTGACTTGCCATGAGAGGACCCTGGGCAGACGCAGGACAGGAAGGTCTGACATGGATCCAGCAGTCTGTGTGGGCACAAGGGCCAGCAGCTGGGGAATGCACTACTGGCAGGCACTCAGCTGCTACAGCAAGGAGGGTGGTATAAGGACCTATGCAGAACAAGGACCAAGCGGATGAGGGGCCACCAAGCCAAATGTGAGGATTTCAGCCTGCTTCAGGGCTTATACCTTCTGGCTCTCAAGGGGAGCCAAACGGGGGTTATCTGATTAGCGGGGTTTTGTAAGTTTCCCTAGCTTGAAGAAATCCCAGGGAAGAAAGTGAAAAGCCCACCATGGGTTTTATGAGATGAAGCATGAAGCACACACTCTCCGAGCCACTCCCCGAGTATAATAAACTCAGACACAGACAGCACGCACATTGTCCAAAGGCAAAGGCTGCAATTCTGTAAGCAAAACTGCAAAGGCACAACAATCCAGTCCCCAGTCTGTTCTCTCGATAGGCCCTTACACCAGTTGAATCTGTCCTTAGATACCAATATGCTTTCACCCACCTATTTTCTTTCCAGTACATGGCCAATGTCACCATTTTGGCCAAACCAGTCCAGATATGCTAGAGCACATTCAACAGATGTTGAGCTGACTGGACAGGACAGGCAGGACTTCTAAAAATTATCTGTCCTGCCTTCTGCCACAAGTTTCCATCATTTTGATGCCACAAACTGTGATGTGGCCTCCTTTGCCAACAGAGACCTTCCTTGTTAATGGTAGAAGAGAATGAGGGACATGAGGATTATGTTCCATTAGCATCAGTTTGGCCTCCTTTAGACTCAACCTGCAGCCTGTCTATGTGGGATCAGTCTTGTTGAGTAAGTAGTTGAAAGCTTCCATCGCTTCTGTGAACGATTTGTTTATTTTTGTTCCCTGTGCAGTTCCAATTCTTTACTGTTAATTAGAACAAGCGAGATTTCCACTCATGACAGTTGTGACGTCAGCCTCAAATTTGTCAAGTCCCTGTGAAACCTTCAGTTGTTCTTGTGCAGTTTGCCTCTGCATAGACTCTGCTTGTGTGAATTGTGTCCTGTGTTGTGATCCAACACTTCTCGTGCTTAATGCAAGTTTCAACATTACAGCTACATTTTGATGATATCGTCAAAACTATTTTCTTCCTGGACAGGAAAACTCATCAGTGTTCTGCCCTGGGATTCCAATAGACAAAGGTTCATTCAATCACACATTTGATCTTGGAAAATGACAAACTCCCGCCCCGCCTCACCCCTGATTTTCTGTATTTTTTGAGGTGAGCCCAAATCTTTCCTGTCTTGCTACTTAATGCCTCTTGACAAAGATCATATTTTGCGTTACAGATTTTTCTGTTTTCATCATGTTAGTCCATTTGTTGCTTGTTTCCTACTTCCCTCAGTTTTCGGCACATTGAACGAGAGAAATTCGTACACTAGCGATTGGTCATCAATAATCTCACATTTGCAGTATTGACTGGCAGCACCAGTGAGGAGAAGAATCAACCATCCAGTGAATGCAATAATACGAAGACTGACCAGTCCAGTGAGTTAGCAAGCTTTATGCAGCCCTGTTACTGGGGCTGGTCCGTCTTCCGCATGTTCCTAGCATCTACCAAACCAAGCCCCCACCCCTCAGCTCACAACTGCACTCGCTCTCCTGTCTTCAGCGTCCAATGACCATTGATCCCACTTGCCCTGGGGGGCTAGCCCTTAAAGGGAGTTGGACTGAGCCCTGCTGTGCCTAGTTATCTGGCTCAAACTGATGGATTTGGGCTTGGGCTAGTGTTTGAGACAGGTGACCAGGATCACCTAGTAGTAGCCTGATGTGTGTTTGTGGGAGGGGAGGCTGCTCCATCAGTGAGAAGAAGGGAAGAGGTCTGCATGGAGCTGCTTGGAGTGGGTCTGCAGTGGGCCCTGGGTTGGGGGACCAGAGCAGCCAGCTAGAAAGTGAGGAGCAGGAGCCAGAAGAGACGTGAGGATGCACCAGGCAGCAGGGCCTGGGTTCGAGAAGGAACTGTTGAGCCCCGTAGGGCACTAAAGGAATTGTGAAGTGGGAGGAAAGGCTTGTTTTGATTTAAGTTGACACTTGAACTGTGATGCTTTTAACCAACCAGACCCCCAACAAAAGGGGTTCTTTGATTCACAAATGGCTAGGTGCATGTTTGGAGAAGCCCAAGAAGGGGAAATGGAGGCAGCAGCTGGTGCTGATGCCTGATTAGATAAGACCCTGTTACACCACCCACTAACCATGTCCTTCTCGGCAATCAGTAAAGACTCTTTTCTTTCCCTCCAGGCTACTATGTAGTTCTGTAACTTATTGTTTCTGAGAAGCCACAAGAGCCTTGATATTCTTTCATCACTTCCCTCTTCACATCTGAGAATAAAATTGTCATCTACAGCTTGAAGTTACACACCAATGTTTCTGGTACTGAGAATTTTTCACGTACTCCATCCGTTTCTGTAAATCAGAGCATCAGAAAGACAAAGTTTGTGTGGAAACCCACCAAGCTGTTATGGGTTTTTCCCCCCTTTAAAATCAAACAAACAAAAACACCCCAGGCCAGGTCCGTCACAGCCCAATTCATTAGCGGGCAGGAGAATGAAGGAAGGGCGCACAAGTGGGTGCTCTGGTTGCCAGGGAGGACAAAGAGTACAGAGAAGGAACCATGTAGGCAGTACCTGACCTCAGCTTGGAACCAGCGGAAGTCAGTTCTCCAGATGTGCAGGGTAACTTCTCAGACAAAGGGTATCAACTGAATTTCATTTCTGTGAAAAATTTTGAGCTCTGGGAATACAGTTTGCCCCATCTCGAGGTGAAAAGCCACAAACTCCAACCTTCTGGCAGCAGTGAAATTCCCCCAGGATTTCGTTCCGGGATATTTGGGTGTTTCTGAAATGAAACATGTTCTGTATTCCTTGGGAGTCTGTGAGCTCTGGTGGGTTGCCGCACAGCTGGGAGCCTGGAAGACTGGGATCTGGCCAACTGGGGAGCAGGCTAGCCCAGATAGCCTAATATCCAGCTTCGCGGGGAGCTGGGGTACGGAGCTGGCCAGTGGGGAGGCTGGCAGGCTGCTAGGGAGGCAGCGAGGGAGTAGGTGACTCTGAGGAGCTTGGGGCCCTGGAATTCCACTGGGCAGGCTGCCGAGAAGCTGGGGAATCTGCAGCCCCCAGCAGGCTGCCATGCAGCTGGGAGGCCTGGAAACCCAGAAGCCTGGGAAGCCCAGTACTCCACTAGGCAGGAGCAGGGCATTCCTGAGAGCCGGACAGCCCACTTGGTGAGCTCCCTTGGAGCAGGGGCCCAGGTCCTTGGCTGCCTGCCAGGCAGGCTGCGAGGGATCCCAGGCCCCTCAGTAGTTCACCAGGTGTGAGCCAGGGAGGCCCAGCTCCCAAGCTCCCTGCCCACTCTGGATCTGGGCCCCTGCAAACCTGGGAGCCGGCCAGCCCAGGGAGCAGGCAGCAGGGGTGGGGTGGGGTGCTGGAACAGCAGAAAGTCCTGGCTGTCTGGGAGCCTGCTTGGCGAGCGGCGGAGTGGCTGGGAGTGGCACCACGTCCAGGCTCGTCGCCAGCTTCCCAGGAGTGAGCTGGAAGCCTTGGCAGCCCCAGCTCCCAAGCATGCTGGCTGCCACAGGACATGGGAGCAGTCAGCTGCAGAGTGGGGCAGCCCAGGGAGCCCGGTGCGTGAGCAGGAAGCCAGGCAGCTTTGCGTTGGGTATTTCGGTGAAAGTGACACATTCCCAAGGAACGTTTTGATTTTGACAAATCCAAAGGAAAAATGTTTTGTCAGAAAACGTCCCCCTAGATCTAGTGACAAACCCCTACCTCCAGGAGTCACCGGAGGGGACAGAACCTCAGCCCCTCACAACCTGGAGCTAAAAGAGAGATGCCATTAAGCAGTAACAGTAGCGTTTTATCTCCTGTGTACTCCCACCGAGAAGGCGTGTGACATAGTCAGTAGTACATGACTTATGGAATTGTAGATGCTGTAAGTAAAGTGTCCTCCCGAGCCCTGCTTGGCATTTCAAACAAATCAGCTGTCTCCAAGATCTGCTATTAAAATAGGTTAGAAAGACAAATGGGCAGGTGCCTAATTCAGAAGAAATAATGCATGGGTGATTTTGCCGTGTTTCTGTTTGGAGTTGTCTGGGAGCAGGTCACACTTGCTTCAGGTCTGGTATTGGAAATGAATCGCTGAATAACATTTCCAAGAGGCCTTGGCTTGTTCCTTGTCCACAGTGCATTCCTTGTGGAGCGCTTGCTTCAGCCCATGTGTAACTTGGGGGTCAGGCGCATGTTCTGTCTGTGCCCCACCCAAAGAGCAGATGGGTCTCTTAAAGCTGTCAGGCCGAGAGCATGGATCTGTAGCTCCAATTATAGAGACTCGGATTTCACTCCCAAGGTCCCTATTTCAAGCTGTGCTGGTGGCCATCACACACACATACTAGGTGGGTAAGTTAGCCATACCTGTGTGTGCAAAACAGCCTTCCTTACACATGCATTTATGGGTTGAGCTGGTAATTATAGGCCAGCAGGACAGGAATCCTGGGCAAAATACTGGAACGGCTGAAACAGGATTCGATTAATAAAGAACTAAAGGGTGGTAATATAACAGGGTTTATGGAAAATAGATCCTGCCAAACTGACTTGAGATTTTTCTTTTTAATGAGATGACAAGTTTGGTTGATACAGGCAACAGTGTTGATGTAATATACTTAGACTTCTGTAAGGCATGTGACTAGGTACCATGTGACATTTTGATTAAGAAACTAGAACGATACAAAATTAACATGGCACACATTAAATGGATTAAAACCTGACCAACTGACAGGTCTCCAAATGTAATTGTAAATATGGACACATCACTGGGGGTGGGGGGCTCCTATGGTGTCCTGCAGAGATCGGTTCTTGGCCTTGTGCTATTTAACATTTTTATCAATGATCCTAAAGAAAACATAAAATCATCACTGATAAAGTTTGAAGCTGACACAAAAATTGGAGGATTGATAAATAAAGAAGAAGACGGGCCCCTGATACAGAGCGATCTGGGTCACTTAGTAAGCTGGGTGCAAGCCAACAATGTGCATTTAATTACAGCTAAATGTAAATGTACACACCTAGGAACAAAGAATGCTGACGGGCTGGGGGACTCTATCCTGGGAAGCAGGGACTCTGAAAAAGATTTGGGGGTCGTGGTAGATAATCAGCTCACAGGGCCATGCTAATGGATGGCTAACGGATGAATAAACAAAGGGATATTGAGTAGGACCAGGGAGGTTCTATTACCTCTGTATTTGACACTAGTGCAACAGCAATTGAAGAAGGATGTTGCTAAATTGGGGAGAGTTCAGAGAAAAACCATGAGAATGATCAAAGGACTGGAAAACATACATTGTAGTGATGGACTCAAGGAGCTCATTCTAAGTCAGGTTAACAAAGAGAGATTAAGGGGTGACTTGCTCAAAGTCTATACGTACCTCTGCGGGAACAAATATTTAATAGTGGCCTCTTCTGTGTAGCAGAGAAAGGCCTAACATGATCCAATAGTTGTTAAGATGGAGCTAGATAAATTTAGACTAGAAATGAGGTGCAATTTTTTAACAGTGAATGTAAATAGCCATTGGAACAATTTATCACAGGGTGACCAGATCACCCAAGTCAAATACTGGGACGCGGTGGCGAGGGGCGGGGGGGGGGGGGGAAAAAAAAAAAAAAAAACACCCTTCCTCCGCAAGTGCTGGAGGGAGGCCTGGGATACGCAGAGGAAGTGCAGGGCCAGGGTGAGTGAGAGTCCGGCCTAGTCCCGAGCAGGCAGGACTCAGTTGGGCGGTAGGTAGAGGAGGGGGGCGGCCCGCGGGGCCAGGCGGCGGCTGTTCTCCCCCCCGGGCAGCGGGACTTGGGAGCAGCCGCTGCTGCAGCTCCCACTGCCGCGGGGGGAGGAAGCGGCCGATGGCCAAGCTCGGCGGCTGCGGCTCTGGCGCCCGGGCCCGAACCCCCCGAGCCGGGGCCTGCTGCGGGGACCCAGCAGCGCGCACGCTGCGCCCAGCCCCTGGCCAGTCGCGTTTGGGCTTCTGCCCAGCTGGTGCAATCCTGCGGCGGCCCCGGGGTGGGGGCAGCAGGCCCCAACCCCCCCCGTCCCGCTCGGGTCCTGCAGGGGAACGAACGGGGCTGGGCTGCCGATGCCTCTGCCCCGGGGCCGCCGCGGGATTGCACCAGCTGGGCAGCAGCCCAGACGTGACTGGCCAGGGGCTGGGCCCAGCGTGCGCACTGCTGGGTTCCCGCAGCAGGCCCCGGCTCGGGGGGTTCGGGGGCGCCAGAGCCGCAGCCGCAGAGCGCCATGGCCGCTTCCTCCCCCGCGGCAGTGGGAGCTGCAGCAGCGGCTGCTCCCGAGTCCCGCTGCCCGGGGGGGAGAACAGCCGCTGCCTGGCACCGCGGGCCGCCCCTCTCCTCTACCTACCGCCCGACTGAGTCCTGCCTGCTCGGGGCCAGGCCGGACTCTTACTCACCCTGGCCCTGTACCCCCCTGCATCTCCGGGGCCTCCCTCCAGCGCTTGTGGAGGGAGGAGGAATGGTGAGCCTGGGGAAGAGGCGGGGATTCGGGGAGGGAGCCAATGGGGGAGGAGGGGGCGGAGTCGGGGCGGGCGCGAGCACTTTCGGGCTCCGGCGCATTTCCTTGTTTGTCCAGTGTCCCGACTGCACGTCGGTCGGGACGCAGGACAAACAAGGAAATATCGGGACAGTCCCGATAAAATCGAGACGTCTGGTCACCCTAATTTATCAAGAGTTGTGGTGGATTCTCCATCATTGGATTTTTAAAATCAAGGTTGGATGTTTATAAGGGCATTTTCAAATATATTGTAGTCTGTGTTGTAATTGAAATCAAAGTGTATATTATTTTTTATTACAAATATTTGCACTGTAAAAATGATTAAAGAAATAGTATTTTTCAACTGACCTCATATAAGTACTGTAGTGCAGTGCTTCTCAAAGTCAGGCCGCCGCTTGTTCAGGGAAAGCCCCTGGCGGTCCGGGCCGGTTTGTTTACCTGCCGCGTCCAAAGGTTCGGCCGATCGCGGCTCCCACTGGCAGGAGCGGCACATCCCTCGGCCCGCACCGCTTCCCACAGCCCCCATTGACCTGGAGTGGCGAACCGTGGCCAGTGGGAGCCGAACCTGTGGACACAGCAGGTAAACAAACTGGCCAGAACCACCAGGGCCTTTCCCTGAACAAGCGGCGGCCCGACTTTGAGAAGCACTGCAGTAGTGCAATCTCTTTGTCGTGAAAGTGCAACTTACAAATGTAGATTTTTTTGTTACATAACTGCCCTCAAAAACAAAACAATGTAAAATTTCAGCGCCTACAAGACCACTCAGTCCTACTTCTTGTTCAACCAATCCCTAAGACAAACAAGTTTGTTTATATTTACAGAAGATAATGCTGCCCACTTCTTATTTACAGTGTCACCAGAAAGTGAGAACAGGCATTTGCTTGGCATTTGCGTAGCCAGCATTGAAAGGTATTTACATGCCAGATATGCTAAACATTCGTATGTACCTTCATGCTTCGGCCACCATTCCAGAGGACGTGCTTCCATGCTGATGATGCTCATTAAAAATAAATGTGTTAATTAAATTTATGACTGAGCTCCTTGGGGGAGAATTGTATGTCCCCTGCTCTGTTTTACCCACATTCTGCCATATATTTCTTGTTATAGCAGTCTTGGATGATGACCCAGCACATATTGTTCATTTTAAGAACACTTTCACTGCAGATTTGACAAAACGCAAAGAAGGTACCAATGTGAGATTTCTAATGATAGCTACAGCACGGGACCCAAGGTTTAAGAATCTGAAGTGCCTTCCAAAATCTGAGAGGGACGAGGTATGAAGCATGTTTTCAGAAGTCTTAAAAGAGTGACACTCCGATGTGGAAACTACAGAACCCGAACCAGCAAAAAAAATAATTAAAAAAATCAACTTTCTGCTGGTGGCATCTGACTCAGATAATGAAAATGAACATGCATCGGTCTGCACTTCTTTGGATTGTTATTGAGTAGAACCCATCATTAGCATGGACGCATGTCCCCTGGAATGGTGGTTGAAGCATGAAGGGACATATGAATCTTTAGCACATCTGGCACATAAATATCTTGCGACACCGGCTACAGCAGTGCCATGAGAACACCTATTCTCACTTTCAGGTGACATGGTAAACAAGAAGCAGGCAGCATTATCTCCTGCAAATACAAACAAGTTTGTTTACCTGAGCGATTGGCTGAACAAGAAGTAGGACTGAGTGGACTTGCAGGCTCTAAAATTTTACATTGTTTTATTTTTGAATGCAGTTTTTTGTACATAATTCTACATTTGTAAGTTCAACTTCCACGATAAAGAGATTGCACTGCAGTACTTGTATTAGGTGAACTGAAAAATACTATTTATTTTATTATTTACAGTGCAAATACTTGTAATCAAAATAAATATCTGCTGGGAGAGCAATACAACAGCGCACAGACAATCCAGTGCAAGTGCTGGAGGAACCAACTAGGGGCAGAGCTCTTCTTGACCTGCTGCTTACAAACCGGGAAGAATTAGTAGGGAAAGCAAAAGTGGATGGGAAACTGGGAGGCAGTGACCATGAGATGCTTGAGTTCACGATTCTGACACAAGGAAGAAAGGGGAGCAGCAGAATACAGACCCTGGACTTCAGAAAAGCAGAATTTGACTCCCTCAGGGAACTGATGGGCAGGATCCCCTGGGAGAATAACATGAAGGGGAAAGGAGTCCAGGAGAGCTGGCTGTATTTTAAAGAATCCTTATTGAGGTTGCAGGAACAAACCATCCCGATGTGTAGAAAGAAAAATATGGCAGGTGAACTGCTTGGCTTAACAGTGAAATCCTTGCTGATCTTAAACAAAATAAAGAAGCTTACAAGAAGTGGAAGCTTGGACAAATGACCAGGAAGGAGTATAAAAATATTGCTCAGGCATGCAGGAGTGAAATCAGGAAGGCCAAATCACACTTGGCGTTGCAGCTAGCAAGAGATGTTAAGAGTAACAAGAAGGGTTTCTTCAGGTATGTTAGCAACAAGAAGGCGGTCAGGGAAAGTGTGGGCCCCTTACTGAATGAGGGAGGCAACCTAGTGACAGAGGATGTGGAAAAAGCTAATGTACTCAATGCTTTTTTTGCCTCTGTCTTCACGAACAAGGTCAGCTCCCAGACTACTGCATTGGGCAGCACAGCATGGGGAGGAGGTGACCAGCCCTCTGGGGAGAAAGAACTGGTTCAGGACTATTTAGAAAAGCTGGACGAGCACAAGTCCATGGGGCCGGATGCGCTGCATCCGAGGGTGCTAAAGGAGTTGGCTGATGTGATTGCAGAGCCATTGGCCATTATCTTTGAAAACTCATGGCGATCGGGGGAGGTCCCGGATTACTGGGAAAAGGCTAATTTAGTGCCTATCTTTAAAAAAGGGAAGAAGGAGGATCCAGGGAACTACAGGCCGGTCAGCCTCACCTCAGTCCCTGGAAAAATCATAGAGCAGGTCCTCAAGGAATCAATTCTGAAGCACTTAGAGGAGTGGAAAGTGATCAGGAACAGTCAGCATGGATTCACCAAGGGGAAGTCGTGCCTGACTAACCTAATTGCCTTCTATGACGAGATAACTGTCTCTGTGGATGAGGGGAAAGCAGTGGACGTGTTATTCCTTGACTTTAGCAAAGCTTTTGATACGGTCTCCCATGGTATTCTTGCCAGCAAGTTAAAGAAGTATGAGCTGGGTGAATGGACTATAAGGTGGATAGAAAGCTGGCTAGATCATCGGGCTCAATGGGTAGCGATCAATGGCTCCATGTCTAGTTGGCAGCCGGTATCAAGCAGAGTGCCTCAAGGATCAGTCCTGGGGCCGGTTTTGTTCAACATCTTCATTAATCATCTGGATGATGGGATGAATTGCACCCTCAGCAAGTTTGCGGATGACACTAAACTCGGGGGAGAGGTAGATATGCTGAAGGGTATGGTTAGGGTCCAGAGTGACCTAGACAAATTGGAGGATTGGGCCAAAAGAAATCTGATGTGGTTCAACAAGGACAAGTGCAGAGTCCTGTACTTAGGATGAAAGAATCCCATGCACTGCTACAGGCTGGGGACCGACTGGCTAAGCAGCAGTTCTGCAGGAAAGGACCTGGGGATTACAGTGGACAAGAAGTTGGATATGAGTCAGCAATGTGCCCTTGTTGCCAAAAAGGCTAATGGCATATTGGGCTACATTAGTAGGAGCATTGCCAGCAGATCGGGGGAAGCGATTATTCCCCTCTATTCAGCACTGGTGAGGCCACATCTGGAGTATTGCATCCAGTTTTGGGCCCCCCACTACGGTAAGGATATGGACAAATTGGCGAGAGTCCAGTGGAGGGCAATAAAAATGATCAGGGGTCTGGGGCACATGACTTATTAGAAAAGGCTGAGGGAACGGGGCTTATTTAGTCTGCAGAAGAGAAGAATGAGGGGGGATTTGATAGCAGCCTTCAACTACCTGAAGGGGGGTTCCGAAGAGGATGGAGCTCGGCTGTTCTCAGTGGTGGCAGATGACAGAACAAGGAGTAATGGTCTCAAGTTGCAGTGGGGGAGGTCTAGGTTGGATATTAAGAAAAACTTTTTCACTAGGAGGGTGGTGAAGCACTGGAATGGATTCCCTAGGGAGATGGTGGAATCTCCTTCCTTAGAGGTTTTTATGGCCTGGCTTGACAAAGCCCTGGCTGAGATGATTTAGTTGGGGTTGGTCCTGCTTTGAGCAGGGAGTTGGACTTGATGACCTCTTGAAATCTCTTCCAACCCTAATCTTCTATGATTCTATGAAAGACCACAGGTGGAAATCTCAGCTGAAAAAGTGAATGTTTCAGAAAATGATGAGCATCTGATAAAAGGGGGTTAGAATGGAAACGTATTTGGCCTTAGCCATAGCAGTCCCTTGCTCTCACTTTAATTATCAAATGCATCATCTACGGTAGCAGTTAAAGTCCAGATCCTCCAAACCTTCCACACACATTTACCTGCAAGTAGTCCCACTGGAGTGCATTTGTTTGCAAGATCAGGGTCTAGCTTTCTGTAACCACATCGCTGAGGAAGTTGTTACTGGCATACATTGGACCCAGGTTCTTGGGATCTAAAACCACAAGTTTCTAGTGTCTGAGCTACAGAATGAAGCCTGTCACATACTCATAAATCTCTATACATAGAGTAGCCACTCGAGGGAGACGGAGAGCCACATACAAGCATGGGTTACATTTGTAACTCAGTTTTAAACTAGAAGCTCCAATCCTGCAGTCCTTATACAGACAACACTCACTGATTTTAGTTAAGGTCTGTAATGCTCTCTTCACTGAATTATCAAACCAGTCCCCCTGCATGCAGTCCCACTGTGCAGCTTTCAGTCCTGACCACGAGGCTCATTGAAGAGCCCCCAGCACTAATCAGAAGACCCTTTGATCCTGACCAAGGTCTGGTTGGGGTAATTACACGCTGCTAACCCAGATTTCCCCTACGGTTTCCATTGAATGTGGCACTCTTGTCACCTCCTGTCCTCACACTGTTACTCACTCCGATTCACTTTGTGTTGTGGGGAATACGAAGTATTTTGAGGTCTTTCAGTATGAAAAGTGGTATATAAATGCAAGATGTTATTCTGCATAGTTATGGGAGATACTGCCTTGCATGAAGGGGAGTAAAGACCAAAGCTGGCATGGAGGTAGGTACCTCCTTCACTGGGTTCTGAAAGAACAGACACTGCAGACGATCAGTTCTTGCAATCTGTGTATCTGTCTTTTTCTGGCAGCCTGAATCCCTGCCCATGTTTCTCGTGGTTTCAGCTGGCTGTGAGAGTTACTCTATGGGAGGATAGGAGGCTGTTTGCTCTTCTTGCATGTGCCCCAGTTTCCAGCTCTCAGAATGTGCCACGGTCAAGTGTGGTAATGGGGAGATATTTCACTTTGCAAGTGCTTTGCTGTCAGGAGATGAGCTGTCATTCCTGGATTGATGGCAGGGGAGCCTCTGGTGACAGACTGGCAGTGTTTGCACCAGATTGTCACTATGGAGAGACAATTACAGACCTCAGTCCAGCTAGGCTAATGAAGCCAGTCACCTGGAAAGCCCTGCTGGTAAATGGCAGGGCAGGAAGGCATCTCTTTAAGGGTTGATGTTCCCTGTAATTATGGAATATTTCTCCTCTAATCTGACATGCAGCATTTCTCTTTGTGGTGAGGCTCCCAGCTCTCACTAGCACATCATCCCATGGAGAGAGGCATGTTCAGAGCCACGCCGTTCGCTTAGCCCGTCTATGGGTCTTCTCAATGCAGCTGCTTTTAAGGCCACCTTCAGCTGGGACAGAGCTGGGATATATCGATAAGCCTTTTAAGTGCTGTAGCTGGATGCTGCTGTGGTGGAGGGAGGAGATGAGACCCTATCACAACTGACACATTAGGGCCGCAGTGTATTAAACAGCACAGGGCACTCCGAGCTGCCCCCAGGTAGGCTGGCAGGCAAGTCTCGCCAGCTCTATCTGCAGCAAGGAAACTCACTACCAAGGTCCCACTGTTGGAGGCAGGCTGCCAGGTCAGCGGTGTCTCCGTCCCATAACCAGCTGTCCTTTCCATGACTGCTTAGCCGGCTCCTCCTGGGAGACATACCTGAGCAGGGAAGGCTGTCCAGGCCGGCAAGGATCCCCTTGCTCCTTGCTCCACCTATCCCAGCCCACTCATAGTGGCAGGTGCAGCTAAGGGGACACTGACATCTTGGCTCCAGGTGGCTTTTTATCCTCTCCTTCGTAATAGCAGAGAAGTGTAATAAAACCCAGCCACAGAGCTTGGCTTCCTTCACCTCTCTGAGGCCTCAGCCCAGCTGCCCCATCCCACTGCCTGGGGCTCTGTAGGCAGGATGTATTGCATCAGGCTAACAATTGTTAGTAAAATAATAACATTAAAGCAGATGCTGTTAACTCAAAATCCAGCTCTTTTCCAGCCCCTCTGCCTGCCCTGAGTAGCTTTGCCTCTTTGTTGGGGGTTTACAATCCTCTTGGCCTAGTTCTCAGAATGATTTTCCCTCCTTTGCTGGTGGGTGGAAGAATTCTCACACTCACACCAGGGGGCTCTGAGCCAGCAGGGGGCCGGGGCACTAACAGGACTCGCTGCTGTCAAAGCACAACGGAAACTACTGGGAAAAGAGAGAATCTTTTGTTCTTTGAGCTCTTTCATTTTACAGCCATCGTAACTGTTACTTGCAACAACGGGAGGTATTATTCACTATTATTATTATTTATGTGTAATATCATAGCACTTAGGCGTGCCAGGATCATTTCCAGGTGGAAATGGGATTTTTATGTTGACAGTCGCCCTTTGCCCCATCGTCTGACCCCTTGTTCTGTCGTTAGTAGCTGCTGAACAGTAGCAGATGTCGTGGGCCATGCAGGGTGGCTTCCTGCTAGAGGGGAAATCAGTGATGCGAGTCTTGGCATATTCTGTAATTTGTTTTGTTTACACTATATATGCCAGCCCTAGCACAGAGGTGGTCACAAATGGCACACAAACAAACCTCCTTAAAGGGATCTCAGCCCAAAAGCCACTGCCCACTTCCCAGGGAATGACTCTGTCTCAAGAATTGATTCTCGTTAGAGATCCTGCAAACTCTACTGCAGTTTGCAACAGATAGCCCCCTCCATGAATCTGTAATGACAGATCTAACGGCAATACATAGCACTTCTTCAAAGATTAGCAATGTGCTTGCATGGTAAGAAGAACTTGTAAGACCAATGTAGCAAGCCAATATAGAAACATAAGTGGGAGGGTAGCTCAGTGGTTTGAGCATTGGCCTGCTAAGCCAAGGGTTATGAGATCAATCCTTGAGGGGGCCACTTAGGGATCTGGGGTAAAATCAGTCCTGCTAGTGAAAACAGGGGGCTGGACTCAATGATCTTTTGGGGTCCCTTCCAGTTCTAGGAGATAGGTATATCTCCATTTATTTATTTATAAGCCCATCTGGTGACTGCTCCCACAACAACAAAAGCTCTAGAGCATATCTCCCCATACTAACATGCTTGGGGTGCTGTTCAATGTAATTCAAATATAATGAAACTAGAGCTGGCCTAGACCCAAATGTTTGAATGTGGGAGACATTCAGCTCCTCTCTAACTGTCCTCTTAACATTTAATGTGAATATGACTGATTGAGGGGGTCAGATACAGGGAAAGGCCTAAAGAAGGAGATGCTCAGTGGTTGGAATATTCTGGCAACATTCCCAGGGCTTGAATTGGGCTCATACATGGCTGCAAAGTACATACCCACTTTGTTTGAGCTGCTGCTGAGCCCTTCAAAATTGCAGCTTCCGCTCTAGACCAAAGTATGGCTCTCGCCCTTGTAGTTGTGAAGAAAACCTTCAAAATGTGAACCAGAGAACAACCAGCACTCTGCTCTGCAGTCAGCGGGAAGGAATAGCTCTGGAAGGTACAAATTGCCTGGTTTGTTCCAATGGGGTCTTAACGCTGAATAATTAATACATAAAAGTCAACATAACTATTTCACTGCTGATGAAAGCATGAGAGAACAGAGCAGGGTAGCATGGCATGAAGTGGTATCTGTATCTGCACTGTGAATGATGGCTTCTTTTGGCACGTGGGAGACTCCTGCTAATTGTTCTTCCTCCAGACAGGAAGATGTCCAGCTGTAGGAGCCCCTGTATGCACGGAACGTCTGGGCATCTCCTGTGAATGGTTTCTCTTTCTGATGTCTGACGGGGAGGCTCAGGCCCAGTCTATGCCACACAGTTGGATCGACATAAAGCAGTTATGTCTGTGTCCATACAACAGCTCCTTCCACTGATGTAAGTGCCCCACTACACTGACATAATCAGGCTTTGTCTACACCAGCACTTTTGTTGGCAAAACTTTTGTCATCTGGGGTGTGAAAAAAACATACACGCTCCTGTCTGACATGAGCTTCACTGACAAAAGGGCCGGTGTGGACAGCACTGTCAGCAGGAGAGTGTCTCCCACCCACATCGCTACCGCCGCGCACTGGGGGTGGTTTGATGATGTCAGCGGGAGAGCTCTCCCCGCCGGCATGGAGTGGCTACACAGGAGACTTACAGCGGCGCAGCTGAGCCTAGTGGAGATACAGCCTAACTCCACCTCCACAAGAGGCACAGGGCTTCCGTCGGACCCTGGAGTTAGGGTGATGCATCTGCTGTTGGCTGTCTTGTCAATTTCACGCTCCACTGGCTCCCCAGCCGGGCTGCCACCCAGACTCTGCTCCGTGCCCTGCTGGGAGCCCTGCTGCCTCCCTGGGGTCCTGGCTCCCTGCTTGGAGCCTGGCTGCATCATGGCTCCCATCTGGGAGTCTGGCTGCCCCCCGGCTCTTGGCTCCCTGCTCTCTGCCAAGAGAACAGCAGCTAACCGCACTCCAGATGAGATCTCCCCCCTGGAGGCAAGAAGCCCTGGACAGGTTTGCCCCCTCTCCCAGTGCAAAGCCCAGGGGGCAGCTGGGCTCCCGGCGGGGAGCTGAGAGCCCTGGCTCTCCACCCCCAACACTGCCACTCTTCAGTTGGTGGAAGCGCCCTGAAGTCGACACTCACAGTTGTGAGCCAGAGCCACTCCAGACAGCGTGAGGTATACCACAGCGCCTCTGCCGGCAGAGCCCTCCAGTGTAGACGTGTCCTATGCGGAGAGGCGTTTTCCCTGCATGATGTTAGCTATGTCGATGGACACGCATCTGTCGACACAGCTGTGTCCACAATGGGGGGGTTGTGAGTCAGGGACGTGGTCTTCTCACACCCCTGGCTGATGGAGCTGAGATAACTAGAGCCAGCCTGGGGAGGGGGAGGGTTGCACATAGGCCATTGGGGGGTATGCAGGGAGGTGCCATGGGGTAGGTGGGCTCCCGGGCTGGGAGCCAGGCACTGCTGGGAGCTGAGCCCGCCTCTGACAGTGTCTTACCTGGGGACCGAGAAGAGTCATGGCCCCTCTGTAAAGGGGACCCAATGTGCAGCCTCCCGAGGGCAGTCAAGGGAGGAATTGGTTCGTGGCAGCGCAGCACAGCATTGCTAGCTGTAGACGGGCTGCTCCCTGCTCCTGCTGGCTCTGCCTGAGGGCAGCTGGCAGAGTCCTCCCTACGGGGCACAATGGGCCTGAGTCATGGTGCTGCCACCCCAGAGACTCCCCCTGGCATAGGGGCCTCTACATGCTGTCCCCAGCACCGGGGACTTGCCGGGGATGGGGCGGGAGGGGATTGCATGCCCGGGAGGGGGGTCCATCTTCTGGGCTGGGCTGGGCTGGAGCCTGGCAGCCCAAGTGGGGAAGGTGAAAGCTGCTTGTCCGTGATCCTGGCATGGGCTCAGGAGCGGCTTAGGTCACAGGGAGCCAGCCTGGCGGGCAGGGGTCTGCTGTCCCTGGCTGTCGGGAATAGCTGAGCACTCGCTCCTGCGCTGACTGGCTCCCGTGGAGGGGGCAGGCTGAGTCGGAGCGTTTACATGGAATGACAGGCTCTGCTGGAGGGAGAAGAAAGTCGAGGTGCAGGCGCCAGGGGGGCTGTCCCACGGGGCCGTGATGCTTCCTTTGTCCATTTTCTCCACCAAATCAAACCAGTTCTAACATGCTGTCCAGCTTCCCTCCGGAGCAGGTGTGACGTTGTGCAGTCTATATGGTTTTATAAAAATATAAGTGAATATGATGTAACTGGGATATGCTTCATGCAAAAGGTCTCTTGTAAGGTATCATTACAAAGCTCATAATCTACTGAGTGTGATCATCCTAGTTGTAGAAATGTACCACTCTTGTATCTAAAACTAGAAATATAAAACATAACTCTGAGGGCCTATTGTAATTATGTAAAGTGTGGGCCAGTAAGGATGGTTTGGAATCTTGATGACTCCCATTGTCTGCAGATGGCTGTATTTACCTGTGAGTCTTCCTGTATATGTGTGTGCTGGCAAGTGAGTAATGAAGTCTTGCAGTGACATGTGATCATGTCACCTGAACTGGAATCCATCTTTAACCTGGTGCTTTTCCAGTGAGGGGGGGTGGAAACCCAGAGGGACAAAGGGTTCCCGCCTTATGCAAAAGATATATAAAGGGGTGGAAGAGAAGAAGGGGGAAGAGGAGCCATCATGAAGGATCCCCTAGCTATCACCTGAGCTGCAACAAGAGCTGTACCAGGGGAAAGAATTGTGCCCAGGCCTGGAAGGTGTTCAGTCTGAGAAAAAACTTACTGAAGCATCTCTGAGGGTGAGATGATCTGTATTTAGTTTGATTAGACATAGATTTGCGCATTTTATTTTATTTTGCTTGGTGACTTACTTTGTTCTGTCTGTTACTACTTGGAACCACTTAAATCCTACTGTCTGTATTTAATAAAATCACTTTTTATTTAGTAATTTACTCAGAGTATGTATTAATACCTGGGGGAGCAAACAACTGTGCATATCTCTCTATCAGTGTTATAGAGGGCGAACAATTTATGAGTTTGCCCTGCATAAGCTTTATGCAGGGTAAAACGAATTTATCTGGGTTTAGACCCCATTGGGAGTTGGGCATCTGAGTGCTAAAGACAAGCAAACTTCTGTGAACTGTTTTCAGGTAAACTTTCAGCTTTGGGGCAAGTGATTCAGACCCTGGGTCTGTGTTGGAGAAGACAGGAGTGTCTGGCTCAGCAAGACAGGGTGCTGGAGTCCTGAGCTCGCAGGGAAAACAGAAGCAGGGGTAGTCTTTGCACATCGGGTGGCAGCTCCCAAGGGGGTTTTTGTGATCCAACCCGTCACAGCAGGCCGTGGGGCATGGCCCCCAGCAGCTCCCTGACACACCCAGCCTGCTCCTCGGCCCTCTGTAATCTTGTCAGATCCTCACAGCCCTGGTACAATCCCAGGCCTTTCGCAACCGTGCCCAGGAGAGCGGGGAAGATCACATGCCTCACAGGAAAGGCTGGGAGTGTGTGGAAGGACGTTTGTCTCCCCGAGCAAAGCTTTGGTCGCACTCTCCCTGCCTCCCTTTCATGTGCTTTCAAAGGCAGCCTGACGTTGGGAGCAGCTCTTTCCAGTCACAGAACTTCTCCGACTGCCTGAGTTTGTGCTGAGAGCAGCAATCAGAGCCGCTTTGTAGCACACAGGGAGAGAGAGAGAGAGAGAGTCATACACGTACACACACACACGCGCACACATGTACACACACACACACACACCTCGAGGTAGAGAGAAACAGAAACACTTGTCGAGGCACCGACAGACACATACCTGCTGCACCAGAGAGACGCCTACACATGGAGACAGGCATTCAGAGACGTGCACAGAGATGGGGAGGCACATGCACACACACAGACAGGGAGAGCTGGGCACACTCGCAGACATGCACACCCCAGTTTGGTTCAGCTCTACTCCATGGCAATGACACTCTCTACAAATGCTGCCCAAGTGCAAAGCGACCCCCTGGATCTGGGCCATCAAGAGAAGAGCAGTTTTGCAGTGAAGCCCCGTCACCGTGGACTCAGGCTGTCCGGATCAGCGCAGGGAGTGAACAGCAAAGGCCAGACAGCCTGATTCTATTGGCCAGCCTGCAAAGCTGGTCTTTTCTTTCCAGGTCTTTAAGGAGGGAGCATGGGGTGGGTTGGTGCCTTGAGGGCTACTGGGAGGGTTTGTGGTTTCAGCTCCGTGCCAGTCAGTGATTTTGTCTTTGGAGCATGTAAGGAGAACAGGACACTGGACTTAGTGAGAGCTCTTGGCTTTTGCAGGAACGGGTAGGAGTCCCAAAGTGATGGGCCTTCCCAGAGCCAGGCCCAGGTTTTCTCATCACTTTCTGATGAACTCCTTTAGCATTTTCAATAGCTGGAAGAGTGATTCTCACAGCCCCAAGTGTTACGGCTCCTGGAGTAGAAAAGGTTTCCCTTCTCAGCCTCTGCCTGTCAGAGTGCTCCTCTCTGCACCCAAACTGTGCTCCAGATTCTGTGGCCGGCTACTGTCTGCCCTCGCTTTGGAGAGGGGTGTGAGATCCCTGGCATGCTAGCTTGTTTCTGAGCTGTCCTTCACAGTGACTTGTATTGTGGTGTGTGGGGTGTTGTCTAGCGTCTTGAGCATCAGCCGGCTTTGGGTGAGGTTGTTTGCGCCTCTCGCAGGAGGTCCCTGAGGCCTCGCAGTGAGGTTTGACGGGAGTGGGTTGAGTTCTTGGCCCTCTGGCATTTTGCTGCTCTGGTTGAGGTGATGCCAGATGCTGAGCGTGGTTTCTTTATGTTGATAAGGAGGGTGAATTGGCTCAGATCTGCTCTTCAGTCAGCACAGCAGCCACTCCTCTGTACACAGAGTCCTTAGTAGACTTTCCATCAGGTGCCGCCCCAACCGATACACCCAGTGCAGAGCCAAAGGGCGATTGTTTCTTCATTCTGGAGGCCGAGACAAAAATGATTGGGGGGAGGGGTCGTTTTGTTTTCAGGTGTTTTTCACTTTTTTTGTTTATTTAATAACTACAGCTAAGCACCAAAACAGATTGTTGTTTTGAAACAAAGAGTCAGAATGTTTGGTTTGAAATGAACTGTTCCTACTTTTTCAGGGGGGAAAAAATCCATGTTGGGGGCCAAAACTATTTGCCAAATTCAACCCAAAGTCACAGATTGTTTCAGTGCCTTGAAAAATGCTTCATTTTGACAGATTTTGGGGCGAAAAATGTTCCCCCAGCTCTAATCCAGTGCTAGGGAGTGAGCCTGGCCCCGGGAGAAACGATCTAACTGTAACCCTTCTGCCAGGCCGAGTTGATAGCAGCAAGGGCCGGGTTCAGTACATAGGGGTCCCCTCCCAACACCGTAACACAAAACTAGCTTGAGCCCCCACCCAGTGACCTGGGAAAATCTTACACACACCCCTGGGCGCCTCAAAGAGGCAATACTTCCCCTCTTGCAAGCACAGAGTCTCGGTGTAGCAGAAAATGTTTAATAACATGAGGTAAATGACATAGCATTAAATTGGGAAAACACCACAACTAGAGTTTGTCAAAGTTAGACTCAGGACTCATAGTTTGTCAGACCACTCTGTTTTATTAGCACAGCGCTCTGCTAATACATTCAGATAATGTGAGCCCCCATGCAAGATTCAAACAGTCTTATTTATACAGATAAAAGGGTGTAAACTAAACAAAGGGACAGAGAGAGCAAAATTGTAAAATATGCATGGAGCACAATATGCATAACCTGCTTCCTTGTTAACTCTTATCGATCTAAGACTAATGCTTCACCAATTGCCCTTAAGTGGCAAGTTAAGCAGTTAATGTCTGCTTTCCTGCCCCCCTGGCTTGCAGCATTTCTCATTTCTACTTAAAGGTACATATAGCATTCTTTAATTCATTCTATTTCTTTAATATAATTCATTTAACTTTCACAAGTTCATAGACCAAACCATGAGCGAAGACCCACACCAGCAAATAGGGGCCGTGTCCTTTCCCGTTGGTTCTTGAAACCAGCAACCCAAAAATCACCCAAAGTCCCAAAAGTCCAACAACCCCCAAAGTCTCTGTCCCTGGTCAGTGCAGCCCTAGAGTTCAAAGGGGGGCACGCAGGGTGTTAAGGGGCACCTTACGTGATCCAAGGCCGACCGGCAGCCTCTCCATGGGGTTCCGCCACAGCCTTCACCACGAGCCGCCCCACTCCACCAGCCGTCCCGTGAGCCGCTCCTGCCGTCCCACAAACTGCTCTGCTCTACCAGTTGCTCCACTCTGCTCGCCGTTCCTTGGGTCGCTCCAACCGTCCCCGCAAGGCTCCGCTCTGCTAGCTGCTCCTCCAGCTGTCCCCACAAACTGCTCCGCCAGCCGCTTAGCAATATAGCTTCAGGCTCCCCAACTAGTTAACACACAGTACTCAGTGATCTCAGCTCTTAGTAACTTTAGCTCTTTTGTGACTTCAGCTAGTAGTAGGGGATCCCCAGTGCTGGTGCACTATTAGCCCAAAGTGAATTCAGCTCAGCAGCCTGTAACTAGACTCCTAATGGAATCAGACTTAGCTCTGACATTCAACAGTGCAGAGAGAAGAAGGTGCAATTGGTGTTTCAGGCACACAAAGGGGATCCACCCTACCAAGTACAAATACCTATCCCCAGCCTCTCTCAATTCACTAGATTTTGTAACCCACACCCCTTGTCAAGTGAGTGCTACTTAGTTAATGGTGAGTCCGTCTGTCATACAACAGTTCTACTGGCCTTGATTCACAGAATCAGGGTAACAAAACTTTATTCTTCGTGCCCCAATAACAGAGAAACTGGGGATCCCACACCAGCCAAAGTGACCACTTTCAGTTGTTGTTGTTTCATGCCAGGCGAGTGGGTGTGCCTATGCAAACCAGATCAGCCCCTGGAGTTCTTTTCCACACTCGCCATAATTCACCACCAGATGTCAGGGTAGAGCTCGTCCTGACTCTGCTTACATAACAAACTGGCAGCTGCTGTGTAGGGAGGCGAGTCTGGCACTGAGCAATGAGAGCAGGTGAAGCTCATGTTCTAGGGTTCCCCCTCCCTGAGGCCAGGAGTCAGCACTGAGCTCCCAGAACATGGGCCTTTCCCCAGGGGACTGCTCCCCACACCCCATGTGGTACAGGGCCCCTGCTGCCAGGTTGGGTCCGGCTGGTGCTGATGCGCTGACTCGACACCTGCCAGCATCACACAAGCTGCAGATGGCATAACAGGGCCACCTCCTGCTGAGCCAGAGAGCTCGGGGCTGCCCGGATGGGGAGAGAGGCCTTGGCATTGCCCCACAGTGATGGGCACCAGGGCTTCTGTGGGTGGCAGTGCCTTAGGTGGGCTGCCAATCCTGGAAATGGGGCACTCTACTATGGAATCCCATTGGGCTGGCTGAGCTCTTGGGAGTGAGCAGGGGTTGCTGGCCCATTCTGTGCCATGGGCTGGCATTGCTGCGTGGGGCAGTGCAGAGAGCTGGGAGGAGAGGCCAGTGCAGGGCACATGCTTCTGAAAATGGACCAGCATTGCCATGGCAGCCTCTCTGGCTTGCTGCAGCTGCTGCACTGGTCAGGGCGGGGATGAGGGACATTCCTGGACCCCCACCATCATTCTGCCTGGGCTCCCCATCGTGCTCACAATGTTCATGGTACAGAGTCAGAGAGGTTAAGGGACTCGCCCAAGACTACACTATGAGTCAGTGTCAGAACCAGTGGAGCTCCCAGTGCTCTGTACACACTGCTGAAGTCTTGGTCGTGCAGGACGTTCCAGCTTCCCGCCCCAGAGAGAAAGGGAAGAGTGCTCGGTTTGGCCGCTGCTGCCTGTCCTGACTGATCTGATCCAGGCACAAATTCCCAAGATGCTACGGCCAAAGGCAGGTTGGCTTCACTGCCGTCTCCTCTTTCCCTGCTGCTCTGAGTCAGCTCTGGCCACTTGTGAGGCACAGGCTGCAGGGACCTGGACCAGCAGTGGGAGGGGGCATTGAACAGTGGGGAGGCATTTCAGGCTCCAGTTGGTGCCCGGGAGGAAGGTCCTTAGGTAGCAGCTGTGTACAAGCAATATGCGGCTGGGCACAGGGGGTGCCAGGACTGGATGCTGCCAGGTGGGGAGTGGAGGAGAACAGCTGTGGGGGAACAACGTGAGAGGCTGAGGAGCCGAGAGGTGTTTGTGCAAAACGTACTTCACTCAAGATTCAGAACCAAAGCACCAGGAGGTGTCTAAGGGCCCCTCCTTCTCTCAGTGCTGCTGTTACAGGAGTTCCCACACTGTGACAGGTGCTGTCCGGACAGGCCCTGCCTCCAGCCTGAGACGGCCATGGCGGCGTGTGCAGGTATCCTAACAGAATTGGAGGACATTTTCCCAGTGATTCCCCCCGGGAAGCTAGAGCTGCTTTTCAAAAAGGGGACTTTTTTGCAAATTGTTTTATTTGAAATGTTCAGAGGGTTTGACAAAACCCAAAAATGAGACAAAAATGGGGGCTTAACTGTTTTTTTTGCTTCTTCCCCCCCCCCCCCAATTCTCCCCCTTTTTCAGTGACAACTCTGAAAAAGGGAAAAAAGCAAGGAGCGGGGAAGGAAGAAAAGAGGGAAAAGTAATAAAATACAAACATTTTAAATAACTATTTTTTACCAGAAATATCAAACTAAAAAGATTGCCCTTTTTCTAAATCTCTGGTATGAAAATTATTTTAACATTTTCAAAGTTTTTACCAAAAACTCATGGCCATTATTCAGCCAGCTCTGCCAGTGAGCCATTGTCATTGGTTCATTTCTTTAGTGTCTTGTGACCCAAGTAGAGTGCTGTGCCATTTTGCAGAGCCTTGATCTCTGCACACGGGGTCCAGCATTCATTTTCTTGGCAGAGAACTCAAGTGGCAAGAGAGAAGAGGAGGGCAGAGAAAAAGCAAAGGCGATGGGGAAAAGGAGAGCAGGGCTGGAGCAGAGAGAGCGGAAAGGCCCTGACCTTTGCCCCTTGCTGGAACGCAGTGTTTGGGGAGCAGGCTAGGTATGAAACCCCCATGCTGGAATGTGGGTGCTGGGGATGTTCACTCCCTGGATCTTAGCAGCCACGGCTTGTTGGGTGCTGGCGTAAGGCACGTGGGTGGGACTCGGCGGGTGCGTCACACTCCCTGAAGTCTCTTGGCCACTTCATCTTAAACATACTTAGAACAATTCCTGCCTGAGGGCAGCTTTGTTCCCTGTTCCTGGCACAGATCCGTTGAGGTTTTATGGACAATGCCCAAGAGCTGGCAGGTGCTGCCCCATCCCAGGCTGGAAGCAGACACCCTATGGGGCACATTCCCCTGGCCCCCCAGCCAATGAAGCTCCACTAGGAATGAATTGGCCCCTGGTTCGGGTGCAGGGCTTTGTCATTTCACCTTTTCTCTCACACACACTCTTCCCTCGGTGCCCCGACCTGTGCAGTCTCCTCAGGCCCTCTCCTGGGCTGTGGTTTGAGGTGTACCCGGGGCGGAGCCTGGCCGGAGCCAAAAAGACAGATGCTGTGTAAGATTCCTCCCAGCTCATCCCGCAGCCCAGCTCTGGGTTCCCCAAACAGCCCCACCAAGGCCTTCATTCCTGGCTTGCACCACGTCCCGTCATTCCAGCTCGGGGCCCCACAGTGCAGCTCTGCTGACGCACCTGGCCAGAAGCACTGACGTTTAGCTTTCCCCAGGGGTGCTTCACCCCAGCTCTGCCCCAAGGCCCTGCCCGCACTCCGCACCCTTTGCCAAGGCCCCGCCCTCACCCCACCTCTTCCCGCCCTTCCCCCAAGGCCCCGCCCTCACCCCACTTCCCGCCTCCACCCCTCCCTTCCCCCGAGGCCCTGCCCTCCCCCACATCTTCCCGCACCTCCCCCGAGGCCCTGCCCTCACCCCACCTCTTCCTGCCTCCCACTCTGCCCCTCCCCTGAGGCCCCGCCCTCCCCCACCTCTTCCCGCCCCTCCCCCGAGGCCCTGCCCTCACCCCACCTCTTCCTGCCTCCCACCCCACCCTTCCCCCAAGGCCCTGCCCTCACCCCACCTCTTCCTGCCCCTCCCTAGAGGCCCTGCCCTCACCCCACTTCTTCCTGCCTCCCACCCTGCCCTTCCCCCAAGGCCCTGCCCTCACCCCACCTCTTCCTGCCCCTCCCTAGAGGCCCTGCCCTCACCCCACCTCTTCCTGCCTCCCACCCCGCCCTTCCCCCAAGGCCCTGCCCTCACCCCACCTCTTCCTGCCCCCACTCCGCCCCCTGCCTCGAGGGCCCTGCCCACCTTCTGCTCTCCACCCTCCCACAACTACCTAACAGCTGATCAGTGGCGCAGCCAAACAGCGCGCTGCCCCCACCCCGAGCACTGGCTCCGCACTCCCATTGGCTGGGAATGCAGATGAGAGCAGCAGAGCTGCCTGCTGTGCCTCCGCCTAGGAGTCGGACCTGTTGATGGTCACTTACGTGGCGCAGCGCGGAGTCAGGACAGGCAGGGAGCCTGCCTTAGCCCCCTGCTGCACTGCTGATCCGGAGCCGCTGGAGGTAAGCCCACACCCCTACTCCAAGTCCTAAGCTCCTGCCCCAGCCCTGAGCCCCCCCAACCCAAACCCCCCTCTTGCACTCCAAACACCTCATCCCTGGCCCCACCCCAGAGCCCACACCCCCAACTGGAGCCCTCACTCTCTCCGCACCTCAACCCTCTTCCCCAGCCCAGTGAAAGTGCGTGAGGGTGGTGGAGAGTGAGCCACCGAGGGAGGGGGGATGTAGTGAGTGGGGGGCAGGACCTCAGGGAAGCGGAGGGACAGGAGGCGGGGCCTCAGGAAAGGGGCAGGGCTAGGGTGTTCGGTTTTGTGCAATTAGAAAGTAGTGCCTTAGAACCAACCCCTGCCCAGCAGTGGCTGAGTGAGATCAGCCCCCCAGGTCTATGTGCAGAGAGTTCCACAGACCATGTATCTCTCCCTTTCATGAGACCTCTGCCCTGCTCTGGGCTGGGCTGCTGAGACAGGCACTGGGGCCAGAGCTGCTGTGGAGACACAGGGCTTCCATGTGGCTGCTCTGTCCTCTCCCCACACGGCTCCAGGAGATGGGCGGGATTTGTGTCTGGATCCCAGGGCCTGTTGCAGAGGGCTGGGGGAAAGCCGTCCCCGATGGAACAGTGAGGGGCGCAAGTTCCCTCCCATGGGATTTAGTGTGGGAGAGCACAGTCCAGTCCACAATCAGACTAACTGGGTCGAGAGGCTCACATGCAGAGCTCACATGGGGACTCCAGGGACCCAGCTGTGTCTCTGGCTTGGCTATTTACCCAGAAAACCCTTCCTGTATGTGGCTGCTCCACAGACCCCTGGGCTCCCACCAGATGGCTCCGGGTTTGTTTGCTGGGAAATGCTATGTAGCAGGGCGAGTGTTTGCAGCACCACATCCAGGGACACTTTCCTCAATGTTACACATGAGTGAGAGAAGAAGGATGGAATGTTCACAGGCGAATACGCTGACAACATCCTGACCACCGCAGGCCCAGGACAGAGAATCCCGGTGCCAGGCAAAGCCCCCTGCCTTGGCACTGGGATGAGTTCTGATCATCCGGCCGGGGAAACATGGGCGGGTGCTGGAGCAAGGGTTGAAAATACTGGGGCTAATGCTTTAGAGGCGAGACAAATAGAAAGGCACTAGGCAATGGGGAATGGTGTTGAGAAGGTAACCGGGCTCCTTTCTCATGCTATAAGAATGAGGAAAAGGAATTTTATTTGACATAGTGCACAATTAGCCAGTGGAACTCACCGCCACAAGGTATTATTAAGAGCCAGAGTTTAGTAGGATTCCAAAAAGGAGTAGACATGTATATGGATAATGAGAACATCCACAGATACAACAGACAAGACTGAAAGGGAATAGGCTATCCTCCCTTCTTCAAAGGATAAGTGCAGACTAGGAAGCAGCGTCTCCTAGGGACAGGCTATTTTGTGATTATCCGCTCTTTCTCCTGAGCATCTGGTGCCGGCCACTGTCAGAGACAGGAGCCTGCACTGCAAGGCACTGGCCTCTGCTCCGGTCCTTGCTGGCAGTCCCTCTGCGCTGAACTTTGCCTTTCCGGGGCCGGCTGGCTGACTTTGTGCCACCGCCTCCATGTTCTTCCCAGCAATATTTGACATTCTTTGAGCCTGCCCTGGATTGTCAGACCCCTGAAGCGCATCAGAAAGAGTTACACGGCTAAAGGAAATGTTCATCATGTGATAACGAGTGGAACACACCGTTTCCTTGGCAACAGAATCTTTCTGGTAATTTAGCAATATTCCAGGGCTGTGCTGCTGGGCAGCGCTTTCTCCAGTAGAGGGCGCTGGGCACTTGCTGATCTGCCCCATTCTGTGTCCCCGAGAGCTCAGGCTGGCAGGCACCAGCCCAGGGCTGATGCAGTGTTATAAACGGGATGCTGCCCAGGGCCTTTCTATCCGGCTGAGGTTTCGTGGTGAGCATGCACCATCTGGCTCCAGCTCATTGTACAGGCCTTGGTGTCGCTGGCACTACTGCCTTGTTAAATCAGAGCCTGCCCCGCGGACCGGGAAATGAGCCTTTGTCTGTGGTCCAGTGGCTGAAGCTCCCCCAGCTCCTTGGCCTGGCAAGTGGAGGGGAAGGGGGCTCGGGTCAGGGCCGTGCCAGGCCAGCACCTGCTCTGGGCAAGGCACAGACCCACGGTCAGGCGCGTGTTCCCCCGCCGGAGAGCTGGGTAGGGGAGCACAGCTCGCCAAGGAGAAGGCAGCAAGGGTGTCAAAGTTTGCTCCTTTGCAGGGGTCTGTCTTCACACACACTGCAGCACTGGGTCACCCAAAGGTCTGGCCTTAAATCGATGTGCTTAGACGGGTGCCCAAGGCAGTGGGGATGCTCTTAATTGAAATTAAGCCTGTTGTTTGGGAATTTAACCTGCCACTTCCTTGTTGAGTTAAACTAAACCAATATTAAACCGAATTAAGCATCTTCACACAGGAGTTTGCACCCATTTAAGTTAAAATGGTTTAAAAACTGATTGAAAGTTAGACTGGTGCAACTTGGACTCTAGACAAGGCTGGAGATCACAGCAACAACCCTGTAACGACGGCACCCTTTGTTTCTCAAAAGGCCCCATCAGAGAAGATACTTGTCAGTTAAACCAGATGTTGAATTTTGGAGTGAGATTTTAAATTGACCAGAAAAGCCTGTGAGACGTTTTGGAGAGAGCGGAGGGGGTAGCCTAGTGAGGCAGGTGCGTACACTACAATGTGTTTGATTGAAATGGCGCCTTTCAACCAGAAGGACAAATTCTGCTCTGTTGCACTGGGGTAAAGCCAGGTTCACTCAGTATAACAGAGCTGGATTTGGCTCGGTATGTTGGTGTACGCAACACTCTTTGCTTCACCCACTACTGAAATGCAGCCACCCCTGGGGTGGAACACTGCAGCCACTCTGCACCCATCAGTGCTACAGAATACCCTCCGACAGGAAGTGACTAAGATGCTGCATCCATCTGAAAGTGCAGGGAGATTTTAGGGTGCAGAATTTAATCCTCTAAAGTGCAATATGCCCAGTGCAACAAGGCAAACACCTTCGCGCCGGTGAGAATCACCTGGAGCTCTGCAGTACCATGTTCCCAGGGGGCCAGGGCTGGCTCTCCGTGGCCTCACACCCTCAGCACCCTTTGGCTGATTCAGTGACCCCTGAGCATCAGGCCTTGTGAGCGCCAGACTCTACCAGGAGCAGCCCCAAAGGCTTCCCATAAGTACCGACTCCGAGCTCCTGCCAGGGGCAGGTGGGGGCCCAGATGCATCTCCACTAGCACATAGCAACCTAGGCTGCACTCACTGGGGGGCTGGGCTGTGTTCCTCTGACCTGGGAGTGCTTCACCTCTGTCACCTGCTCAGTCCCACAGCAAACGCTGCGGCAGCCTCCAGCCGCCACCCAGAAACCCCCAGACATTAGTTCCACCAGTCCCTCTCCCGGAGTTGGGGCATGTGGTCCCCATCACCGCAGCAGCTGGGACCCTCACAATCATGAATGGATTTATCCCAACATCCCACATGGCTGGGCTCTCCTCCCCACTGGGCAGACAGAGCCCCAGGTACAGAGACCCTGAATGACTCGCCCAGGGTCATGCAGGATGTCAGTATCAGAGCCAGGACTTGAACCAAGGTCTCCCAAGTCCACTGGATCAGCCTTCCTCACTAGTCCTGGCGGTATCTGCAGACGGTTACCACATGGATCAGTCTGTCTACTATAGCAGATTGCTAAAGCCCATGGCTGGTATCAGCTATATGCACACACAGGCACGGCGAAAGTCGAGTCTCCTAGTGGCTGCATAGACTCCATGACTGTCACCTATGCCACATGGACTTTGGGGTCATCAGCAGGGATATAACTCAGGACTCAGGGCGTCTGCTCCCAAAACGTTCCCCACGCCACTCTAGCTGCAGGAGATACTCTGCCAGTGGGAGCAGTGATACAGTTTATATCCTCCGGGGGGAGGGATAGCTCAGTGGTTTGAGCATTGGCCTGCTAAACCCAGGATTATAAATTCAATCCTTGAGGGGGCCATTTAGGGATATGGGGAAAAAATCTGTCTGGGGATTGGTCCTGCTTTGAGCAGGGGTTGGACTAGATGATCTCCTGAGGTCTCTTCTAACCCTGATATTCTATGATTCCAGACTACAAGCGCAGCACACGCTCCATTCACACGGGGCACTGTATGCTTCAGCCTCTTCTCTCCTGGGGCCATGTCTCCCTCCTCAAAGCGCTGTACAGCTTGTCCCAGTGGTGACACTGCTGTCCTGCGGCTGGAGACTCACATTCAGTCCCTTTAATGCATCGCTGATGCTGTTCTGTCGCAGCACTAACGCCAAATGCACATCACAACCACGGGTAACATTGCTAAGACAAGGCCTCCATCTCCATAGCCGATGGCATTAACTATGCACCACGACTGGGGCATTCTGCCAACTCCGCAGGCGTTTCTCCACCAGGTTACACATTAGTGACGTCTTCGGAGTTTTCCCCTGGACAACTCAAGGTCTCTGAAGAAGAATCTCTGTTGTGCTGTTTAGTTCTGGGCGGCCTGGTCCGTGTGCGGAAAACCCGTCCTCAGCTTCTGCAGAATGAGGCTGTTTTCACTCCCCGGGGCGCCACGAGGGCTCCCCAGGCTCTGGAAGCTGTGCCTAGCTTCACGTCCTGGGTGACCTCGCTGGCTGATAGTCAGGAGTCCTGGGTCCTTTGACCAGCACTGCCTGGACGGACTCACATGGGTTCTACCCAAGTCCCGTAACCTCCCCCTGCCTTTGCACAATGGGGCAGTAAGACATCCCTGGGGAGCGGGGAGGTATGATTGGGGGCATTATGAAGCACTGTGAGACCTTCAGAGAGCTGGTGCCTGTAAGTGCAAAATGTTTTGTCCCCATAAAATGCTGAATTTGGAGATTCACTTTGTAGCTGGTTCCTGTGCCTGAATTTACAAGAGTCGCAGTACACGAGCATGTGGGTTTCCGGCTTGTGTGCATGCAGTTCAGTGTCCCAGCGCCCCCCCAGGCTGGGACGGAGTTTTCCCCTGGCCCTACTGTTCTTGAGCTCAGGCCCACCAGGGAGCATCCGTCCTTCTTTCATTCAATCAGTTTCAATCACTAAGAATTCTCTCTCCTCTTCCTTCTTCCTCCCGGCGTGGGCTGCCATCCTAACACACGGGGTGGCCGCTCTTGCCAAGGCGCTGGTACCCCTACACCAGGGCTCATGGCACGGCCAGCAGCATAGCCAGCGGCTGTGCCCGAGTTCTAGTCCAATGGGTTCAGTGACACTTTTGCTGTGTTACCAACCCTTGTGAGTCTCGCAGTATCTGGCCTTTTAATTAAAGCCCCAGCTCCTGGAGGCACGTGATTCGGTGTGACTCTCAGCTTTCATTTCAAACAAGAAGCAAGCCTCCAGCCATCCTGAGTGGGGAGAAAAGCTGGAAAACGTGGCCCCAGATGGCTCAATGTGCAGAAGGCAAATGCAAAGACCTGCCACACTGATTATTTATTAAAAACCTCCTGATTTTCAAGCTACCCTCAGGACTTTGGGGGGTCCGGCCCCTGGTTCCAGTCTGGCTTCCCACTGCTCAGTGGATGGGTGGGGGAGGATGGATGGATAATGATTCCTTGTCATTAAAGAACAAGTCAACACCCATTTAGGAAATGTCCTGATAAACCCTTCTTCCCTTTGGGATGGAAGAGCTGACCCTCCCTCAGCCCCCAGTCACTAACGGCCTGGGGCACCAGCCACCTGCTGCTGTATTGCAGAAAGATCTTGTGGTTAACACTGGGGGAGGAGGTAAGAGATCTGCATTCAGTTCCCAACTCTGGAAGGGGCGGTCCATGGGCCTTCCCCTTTCGATATTGTGAGCCCTTTGGGGGCATGGACTGGCTCTCACTATCATAGACTCATAGAATCTCAGGGTTGGAAGGGACCTCAGGAGGTCATCTAGTCCAACCCCCTGCTCAAAGCAGGGCCAATCCCCAACTAAATCATCCCAGCCAGGGCTTTGTCAAGCCTGACCTTAAAAACCTCTAAGGAAGTATGTGTATACTATGTATGTGTACAGCACCTAGCGCAATGAGGCCCTAATCTAGGGCTAGTCCCATAGCTCTACTGCATTAGGATCTAGTAATTCAGCTCTTCTGCTAGGGGCACCTAATGCTTAATTCAGGGAAAAGGCTGTAAGTGGAAGGGACAGCCAAAAGGAATGTCTGGGCGATGGGCTGGGGGTCAGTGGGGTGCTCCCCAGTGTCTCCTTGTGAATAATAAAGTCATCTTCATGTATGTCTTGGTGCCAGGAAGGTACTTCAACCTACACTGTCTGGTACAGTCAGGGAACACCTCAAAGCTCAGCACAAAGCACAGTTCATAACACAGCAGTGAAGGTGTGTGCGTGCGCATGTGGGTTCAACGCTGCCCTCTCCTGGATGGAAACAGAACTACTCAACCGTGTGTCATAGGCTCAATGGTGCAGGCAGCTAATGGAGGGTTTCCTCTGCTCAAGAAGCCGAGGCCTGTCTTTGGAGCCCCAGAAGCTGAGTTCTGTCCACTATGCTGCCATGAAATCCTGTCTGCTCATGGATTTGTTACAGCACCAGCTAGCAGTGCAGAAATGGAGGGGAAATATTTGCATGGCTGGCAGGGTGAGGTGTATGTACAGTGTTTTATGTTATATCTGGGCTCGTTTTAAACATTGGCGACTGGTGAGTTTCTGGCACTGAATCCTCGAGGAGAGAATATAGATATAGAAAAACACATCTGTTATTAAGCTAAAAATAAAACCAAGCAGCAAATTACCTGATCTGGGTAATTCACAGGTCTTAGCCCCTGCAAAGAGCAGATAAAGGCTGAGAAACCCTGCAGCTGGCTATGGGGCTGTTCATCTGTCCTGTCAGTGCAAGCTCTCCAAGCGTCTAGTTAGGGAAATCTTTGCAAGGGGAAAGGGCTTTTTCTTTTTCCTGCTACCGTGTGGTGCTGTTGTAATCCTGCTAGTTCCCTGCTGGCACAGAAACTCTCACTCCCTCTCTCACCCACCCACCCACCATGGAAACAACATGGGAACTGTAAGACCAAGCGGTGGATGAAGGTGGCAAGAAACCTGCTCTAATCCTTGGTGCCAGCTGTCAGGAGACTTGGCCCTGTCCAGCAAAGAGGAATGTTCTTCCCTTGCAGAGCTGTAAGGCGGCTTTCACGGACGTCTGCCATATGGGACACAGCCAGTCCCAATGAGCTGCTGCTTCTCGTCCCCAGAGCGCCCCCCTGGGGAATGCTGCCCTCCCTGTTCAGCCTCTGCCCGGTCCCCATCGGGTCTGGGGAGCTGCGGCATCAGCAGCCTTCACCCACACACGGCCCCATTTCCCAGCTGTCCCCTGCCTGAGGGTCACCGGGTTACATTCAGCCCAGGCAATGCAGAGGAACAAGAACTGCCAGGCTCTGTGGAGGGTATCTACCCTCCAGCTGTCATGGGAGGACTTTCCCTCAGGGTCTTGCTGGCCCCCGCATTATCCCTGGCCAGGGCCCAGCTGTGCTCAGAACTGGCGCCAGATGCCAGAGCTGTCCTCCTCAGGCCCAGCTGTGGGCAGACTCTACTTTGATTGCCTGGCTAACGAGGGATGTTCTGCGTCCCTGTTTGGCAGCACGACCCTGGGCAGGAGTGAGAGACACCCCAGCAGGAGACGTCTGGTCTAGGGGATGGTGTGCTGAGCTTCCACACTGCCTGCTGGGGACGCTGAGCAGCCTGACCCTTCCTGTTCAGCATGGCCTTGCATCCCCTGCCACGAGGGGCAGACAGCACCCGCCCTTTTACAAATAAGGCAGCAGAGAGCTTGCACAAGGTCACGTGGGGCAGGGCTGGGCACAGAACCCAGGTCTCTAAGCTGAGACTCTCAGCAGAGCACTCTTGGTCCATCTGCTCTTATCACCAGCCAACACTCTGCTCCCAGAGTCAGGAACAGAACCCAAGAGTCCTGATAATCCCCGGCTCTAGCCACTAGATGACACTGCCTTCCCCGGGAAAGAACAGAACCCAGGGATTCAGAGCCTCAACGCTTTTCTGCTGTCCAGCAGCTAGTAGCAAAAATGTGTGTCCTCTCCCCACCCATGGCAGGGCCATGCAGAGAACGCCACGCCTGGAGCTCCACTTGTGGGGATTCATAGATTATAAAGCCAGAAGGGAGCATTAGGTCACCTAGCCTACTGCTGCACACCTGGGCCACAGGACTTCATCAGGATTAAAGCGTCTCTTCCAGAAAGGCCTCCAGTGTTGATCTGCAGCCTTCAAGAGATGGTGAATCCAACCCCTGGTAGAGCGTTGTGTGGGGAATCTGCAGAGGCCTGGTTCCAATTCTGCCAGGCCCCATGTCAGGGATCCATATGGTGGCAGAAGATGGAACTTTAGGTTTTCTGGTTTTCTTTTTACACAGCTGGTTTATGGAATTCACATAATGAGAAACCATCCCTAGAACACACTTGAGAGGTCACAAGGACATTATAATCCACCACCCATGGTGGGATATGCAACAAAACACAGGGGCTCCATATTTCCATCCTTCACCCTGTTTCGGTGGCTCCCCTCACACTGTGGTAGGTCTGACGATTGAGAGGCATGTCCCTCACCACTAGGCTGGGCTATTGCGGTGGCCTCTGCCTAGGGCCTGTGAACACACCGGGGCCTATTTTCTAGCAGGACAAGGCTGATGGGGGCCGTCACTGCAGTACTCCATCTTGCCCGGCCTGGGTGGAGACACTGTAGGTTGCACACACAAAAATGGAGACACCCAAAATATGTGGCCACTTCTGAAAACTTTGGCCCAATGCTGGGCAACTGCATTGGTTATTGGATCTATCTGAGGATCAGCCTGACAACTGGAGGTTCACAACATCGACTGACTTGCTAGCTGCAGCCCATGTCCTGGAATGGCTGGAGAGTAGTGGTGCTATCAGCTGACGCTGCAGCGGTCTGTAGAGCAGCAGGACATTCAATCTAACCTGTCTGCTGGAGCTGATTGAACTATTGGTTGCAAACATTTCACTTCCCAAACGTAGCTTCCGTGCAGATTGCAGATTGCCTGTGGGCAGATCATGGTCGGCCAGGGTTTGTTTGCTACCTGGAATTGTTTAGGGCACAGGCTTTGCAAGCACATTTGGACCTCTGGCTTGTTCCCCGGCTGTGTGTCTCAAGCATTTTGTGCCTCTGGGATTGGTCGCCTAAGCCACATGGCATTGTGGCTGTTCCTGATAGGCTGACCTGCCTAATTCTGCAGCTTTCTACAATCAAGTTCAGTCTGTGTTTAAATTAATCTTGGCGGTGAGCCTAAAACTCACTTTCTACAAACAAAACCTATGCATGTGGACAGCCCCTAATAAAGTGACACAGACAATTTGGTGAACTGTTGGTGACGTGCTCCTGTCTGTCTAATCCCATCACCCATTGCCGTGGTATCTAGGTATTCCCCACAGTGACTGTGCAATAGAATTTTGTGGCCATTTCTTATTTTCTTCTTGAGCTGTCTTATCTGAGAGCTCTTCTATGACAGCAGCGAGTTCATGTCTGTCTGAATGGGCATTCCCCCGCACTGCAGCCAGGCGCTGAAGAATGAGAAGCTGGCAGCCAAGGAGTTAGGGAGGAGAGGAGAGGAACCATCACCCAGCAGTGGTGGTCAGAAAAGTGACTGAAAAATGCCATCCTCTCATGCTACACAGCTACTCCCTGGCTGTCTTTGAGGTACATCTGCGTACTTTACTGGACACCAGTATTCCTTGGCAGCCACCAGGGAGAAAGTAACCTGGAGTGAATTAGAGGCAAACGCCCTTTCATCTTGCCAAAGAAACCTCTGCATCCTTTATTCTCCAGCCCTTTGTGATGTGCATGTGTATATTTGTGTATATGTGTGTTGGCATGCAGGTGTATTTGTATGTGTTTGTACACACACATGCGTGTGTGCATGCATGTGTATTTGTGTATGCGCTGCATGTGCATGTGTGCATGCGTGTATGTGCATATTTGTGTGTGTAAGTGCAGGGCAGGAATTCCTGAAGAACTGGAGGTGGGGTTTGGCTCAGCCCTTATTCTGTATTTTCTTTTGCCCAGAGGAGGGTAAGGTGAAGTTCCCCGCATGGCCGCGCTGGGGCTGTGAGGAGTGCCTTCCCAGAGCAGCGCGCTGTCGGAACAGAGCAGGCTGGCAGAGACGAGATAACATGCCATGGGGAGCAAAGCTGCCGGATCACCTCTAAAGCGCTTTATATGATCAGACACTCATCACCTTAAATCCCCAGCTTGTCCTAGGTCACGTACCACAACCGGTCTATTACTAATATCATTAAGCCCCCTTTTCTGGCGTCTAAATAACCAGCATAGGCGGGGATGCTGTGATTAATGGAGGGCTGATGGATGAAACCCCCTGTCACCATTTAATACCTGTAACAATAGATTCATTAACTAGGATTAGTTTCAGACATAAGCTTTCTATACCCATGGCTATTACTCACTCAGTTCATTAACAGGACAGCATTAGTTCTGGTCCCTTTGAGCGAGGATACATCCTGCATACCAATGACACCCGGCTCGGGAACTTTCAGGACATTGGAAGTGTCTCTAAAAGGCTGCAATCTCTTCCTTCCGCCCTGCCAGGAAAGGCACTTTCGCTCTGATGTGCCAAGTGGAGCCAGTGGCAAGGGTCTGCCCCAGCGCTAGCCTTTGAGATAAGGCACAGGAGTCAGGATGTCTCCTTGGGGGGTATCCTTTAGGAACAGCTGTCTGCGCTTTCTCTGACTCACCACTGGATGTCACTGTTGTTGCCCATGAATCAGTGCAGAGAGTTTAAGGTGGCAGTAACCTCTTCACTTCACAAAAAGACATTTAAAGGGAACATCTAACAAAGGGGTCGCTCTGTCTGTCTCTGGATTCCACGGCACGCTTGCTGCAGAAGCCAGTTACCATCGTCTGGGAAAGCACCATGCAGTATCCTTACCGTGCCTGCCTGCTTGTCTGAGTTCTGGGGGTACAGGCTGAGATTAAAGGAAAAACATTTTCTTACCATATTTTTTTTGTATTTATGTTTCTTTAAACATATTTTTGCCTGCAGGGGCCTGGAGACTGGCAGTTGGAAGCTGTTTGATGGGAATGGAAATTGATGCAGGTTCTGCAGGAGCTGTGATTTCTGGAGAAATGTACAAACAACTAATGCTAATGTTAAATTCAGAGAATCTGATGTGGTGTTGAAAAATTATAGTCAAGGGGCTCCAGAGGTCTCACGATGGCTGCAGAAGTCCTGTTTGCCGTAACCACTGACTGACACTGGGAAATGCTCCCATCACTAATTGTCCGCAGTTTGCTTAGCAAGGTGAAGATGGCTGGGGATGGGCACCAAGGAAGTAGACATGATGGGGGCTTTACAAGAAAAAGAGAAGTCTGCTTTTGATACAGACAAGCACTTAGCAAGCGAGCAAAACGACAGGGAGTTAAATGTGCCAGATCTGAACCTCTCAAGGCTTATCCTTTGCCTTCTGCTACCCAACAACCCATGAAACAGCAATGAGAAGGATTTCAGAAGCAGAAAGTAGAGTTTAATGATGTCTCTGACTCCACTGAGTGCCGTTAGTGACCGCTCTAGCAGTTGTGATCCACCGGCTGATAAGAACTGCTAGAGATAGGTCCACATGCCAGACCACTGCACAGGAAACCCCAACAGGCCTGAAACATCAGTTACAAACCAGACTGAATGCACTTAGAGCAGACGGAGCCCAAGGACTCGGTGAAGAACCAGCTCGGAATGAGAAAGGCCCCGACAAGACTCCCAGGTTTCAGTGCCGTGGACAAAACTACCAGTTCCAAAGCCCACAGGAATATACCCCCTACTTCCTGATATTTGACAGGCATGGCCAGCTGCCAATAGACATGACCTTGGGCATGTGACTGGGGATCCGGGAGCCAGGTGCACCAGCATGAGTCCAGGAGCATCACCGATGACTCTGTGAGGCAGGCCGGATCATGGCCATTAACATTGGCCAAGCCATTAACATTGGCCAAGCCTGAGACATGCTGGTGCCAGGCCACTGGCATTGGGGGTGGGTCCCACTCAAGCGGTGCCCTAAACTGGATGCAGCCTGGGGCCCTGAACTGTACATCATCTGTGGGATCCCATGCCCCAAATGCCGGGTACAAGACCCAAGCGGAGTCAGCAGAGTCAGACCAAGAAGGTGGGCTCCATTGGAATGTGCTGAGGCCTGGCCACTTTGAGCCCAAGCCATGAAACAAGGTGGGGGATGGTGATCTGGTCCTAGGAGGCAGGGCCAGGAGTCACTGGGTCACACTAGTAGGGTGGCTCACATTGAGGGGAGCCCCACTGGAAGCACTCGACCTCACCTCAGGGCCAGGACCGGGGAGGAGCAGAGTGAGGAGGATTGGGCCCAGGGAGGAGGCTCGCGAGCCTGGTCCCATGGCAGGGGAGAAGCAGAGCAGAGGTGGGACCAGCCAGGGAGGAGGCACCCAAGCCTGACCTCACGGCGGGGGGCACGGAGTGACGAGGAAGAAGCACCCTGACATTCTTAAAGGCCAAATAAGGGGGCCCCTTGCCCAACTCACGCCGCAGAGCTGCAGGTGCCTAGACACTGGGCATGCCCTGGACCTGGGGACAGGTGTAAGTAGTGGGGAGGTGGGATTGGATAGAGCCCCTCCCCTCCCCCACTACCCTGCAGTCCATTGTGCAGCCTTGGCCACAGGACAACCAAACATGACTGGCTGGGGGAGCCCATCTAAAACAAGGACACAGACCTGGCTACAGACCACCGGGGAGGGTCTGCGGCAATGAGCAGATGGGAGGAGGGTGGGAAATAAGCCCCACGAAGTTTGGAGGAGAACAAAGAAGGAGCCACCCCAGCCACAGAAGAACCAGCTGCACCTGCCAAGCGAGGGGCAGCCAGGCCCGAAGGGCAGGGTCTGAACTAGGTGCTGCTAGATGAGCCGCTGTGAGGTCAAAACTGCGGCCGTCACTCTGCTCTGTAGCAGTTACTGACACTGAGGGTGTTTGGTTTTGCTGCCCTCCCCCCCCCCCATCACAACTTGCTGCCTCTCACCTTTCTCATCCTTTGGGCCAGGGCTGCTGTGGAGTGGCTGCAGAGGGGACTCCTGCAGACACGCAGCCTGGAGCCGGTGGGACAGCTAAGACCACGCAACAGGGCCCCCGTTTTGAGCTCACGGTGCACCCCAGGGTCAGAGTGCATGGACAGGCTGCACTGACCCAAGGGGTTTGCACTGAGGTAGGGCAGAGTCTGTGTGTGTCTAGCAGTCTGTATAACCCCTGCCAGAGATCCTCCCCGGCGTGTGCTCCTGGCTTTGCCTGGATTAGATAAAAGTGTTGTTCTATTGTCCAGTCTGGCGCATTTTCCATGGGATTAAAGCTGAGAACCCCCTCTCACCCCCCCGAAGGAGAGGCTGGGGTTTGTGCTGAGGCACGTGGCTGGGACCTGGGACCCCTTCCCCAGCCCTCGGAATCCCCCACCTGATTTTCATCAAAAAAAAAAAAAAAGAGAGAGAATTTTCAGTTTGGGGGCAAAAGGTTTTTGATGAAAATGCAAAATTTCCCAAGGAAACAGAGACTTTTTTGGAGGGGGTGACGGTGGAAGGAGGGTCAGTCAAAAGCCCAATTTTCTATCAAAAAGCAGTTTTACTGGACAACATTTAACCAGACTTACATATGTAAGTGGGGGAATGGTCCTGTTATTGTGGGGAAATTTCCTGGTTCAAACACTACCCTGGTGAAACGGGCTAGCGAAAGGATCTGGGTCCTCGCTCCCACTTCCTTTACCCAGAGCCCTGCCTGACCTCGAGGGCTCCCCTTCCACTCTCCTGTGTGGCAGAGTCCTCGGAACCCCAACAAGGCTGGGCCCAGGATTCCTGGGGGGCTCAACCCCCAACCTTGTTGTGGTCACTCAGGGCAGGGGCTAGGGTGTCCCCACTCCGGGTGCTCTCTCTGCACTGACCCACTGAACATTACATACCGTAGGTTCCAACTCCATGGGTTGGAGCATCCACAGGAAAAAATGGTTAGTGCTGAGCACGCACTGGCAGCCCCCTTATCAACTCTCCCCCACCCTCCCCATGCCTCCCGCCCGCCCACCGATCAGTGCCTCCCCCTCACCCCCGTGCCTCCCACCCACTGCGGATCAGCTGTTTTGCGGCATGCAGGAGGCTGGAAGGGAAGGGGGAGGGGCGAGGGTGCAGCGTGCTTGGGAGAGGGGGCGGACCTGGGCAGGAAGAGGAGGGGTGGGGGTGGGGACTTGGGAAAAGGGGGTGGGGTCTGGGACAGAGCCGGGGGTTGACATTGGAAAGTCGGCACCTATGTTACATACAATTCAAAGCAAATGCAATTTATTAAACAGCAATCCATTCAAGGAAAAAAGTGAAAGGAACACACACTACTCCGCTCTGTGGCACGGGGACGTCACAACCAGCGTCTCTGGAACGTCCGGGCAGTTCAGTCTGTTCCTCACACGGCCCAGGCCCCTGCCCAGGCCCTGGCTGTGCTGCGGGTTGGACACTTGCTCTGGCGGTGGCCACACGCTCTCAGGCTCTAGGTGGCAGGACCCTTCTTCCCAGCATCGCCCCCGCCCCGTCGGGGTTACGATCCCCCCCAAGTCTGGCCTGCAGGGCCTCTTGGCTGTGACGTCTCCCTGTGCTGGGCCCTCTGCCCAGGGTCTCCCCCGTCACTCTCCCAGCTGCTCCCCGCACCCGGCTCCAGCCCCAGCTCCAGCCTCAGCTCCACCCTGCCCCAGCGCTGCAGCTGCTGCTCTGCCTCCAGCTCCCTGGGCTGCTTCTCTGGCTGTCCCGGCCCTGCTCCCCGGCTCAGCTCGGGCCCCTGCTCTCCCCTTAGCTCGGCCCCACTCTGTTCCAGGCCATTCCAGCTCACCTGGAGGACAGGACCCCCTTGGCCTCCTGACTCCCTCATTGGCTGCCCGCCCTGTCAATCAGGCGACCTGGAGCATTGGCCTCTCCCCACTGTTCCTGGGGACTGTTAGTCTCAAGATGCTGATTTCCCATCAACCCTCCCCCTTCCTTTTGGTACTGGGAACTAGCAGCCAACCAATCCCCCCCCCCCCCCCCCGCCCCGAGTTTTAATAAGGGGTCAACAGTCCCATTACATTCCCCCTCTACTGTAGATGGACCACTCGCTCCTGGTGCCCCATTGGTTTCCAGTGCCTGGGACTCTGTTCTCCTTCTCCTTCTTGGCTAGTATGTCCTGGTCTTTCACAAGTGTAACAAATGCACCTTCCCAGCTCGTCCTTCAGTGGGGCTCTTTGGGATCCCGGTGCCCTTGGATACTTTGCCACACTAATGGGATTTTTTTCTCTTATCGATTCAGTCATCACTTTCAGCATCTCCTGTTGGACTGCCAGTTTTTGGACAGCCTCACTTAAACTTTCCAGTGTTAACTGTGTTTGGGGCAGGGTCTTTTCCCCACCAGTTGCATTCACTAGGCCCCCAATTGGTGTATGGGAGTTAGGCTGGGCCCTCTCCTCCACAGGAACTTCCTCTTCTTCTGACCACAAAATGGCAGCCTGCATGAGTTCATGGAACTTCTTACCAGGCTCTTCCTTAAAACTCCTTTTCATTTCATGGTGGAGAGAATCATCCCAGAGCCCCAGCACCAGCTGCTCTTTCAGAACCGTATCTGGGTCTAGAACTCGCTGAGGGTCTCGCCGCTCCACTTTGCTCATTCTCTCCTATGCGTATGCCCGGACAGTTTCACCAGGCTCCTGCTTTCTCTCAAAGAACTCCTTTAGTCGGGTGCCAATAGGAACCTTGTCTCCATACACTTCTAGGAGAAGTTCAAATACCTTTTCCACATCTTTCTGGTCTGCTAGTGCCATGAACTTTACTGTGGCCTTGGCCTGGCCCATGAGGTGTTCCTCTATGAAGTCCACACGATCTTCTTCAGGTACTCTTAGCACATGCAGAGCCGCCTTCAGAGACCTGACCCATTCCTCTACTGTAATGTCTCCCGGTCTTGTCGGGAAGCCGCCAAACTCTGTGACCTTCTGCTCCCATAGGATGTAAATAGTAGACGGTTTCTTAGCTTCTGCTGCCTGTTGCTCTATTATTGCTTTAGCCAGCAATAAGGCTTCTCTCTGTTTGGTTCTAGCTTGTTGTAATACCTCACCTTGGTCTGATAATCTGTGCTGAAGTTCAGAAAACAGGGCCCGTAGTTCTTCAATTCCAGCTATGGCTGGGTTCTGGACCAGGCCTGAACAGTGCTACCAGAACTCAAAAAGTAAACCAATGGGGTGAACACTGAGGATAGGATCCTGTTCGTGACGCCAGTTATGTAAGCGGGGGAATGGTCCCGCTATTGTGGGGAACTTTCCTGGCTTATACATTACCCCAGTGAAGTGGGCTAGCGAAAGGATCTGAGTTCTCGCTCCCACTTCCTTTACCCAGAGCCTGACCTCGAGGGCTCCCCTTCCACTCTCCTGGGTGGCAGAGTCCTCGGAACCCCAACAAGGCTGGGCCCAGGATTCCTGGGGGGCTCGACCCCCAACCTTGTCGTGGTCACTCGGGGCAGGGGTTAGGGTGTCCCCACTCCGGGTGCTCTCTCTGCACTGGATGCTTCCCTGACCCACTGATCATTGCAACAGCTCAAAGCAAATACAATTTATTAAACAGCAATCAATTAAAAAAAATAAGGAAAAAATGGGAAAGGTGAAAGGAAATCCCGTCACCCCGCTCTGTGGCACGGGGACGTCACAACCAGCGTCTCTGGAACGTCCGGGCAGTTCAGTCTGTTCCTCACACGGCCCAGGCCCCTGCCCAGGCCCTGGCTGTGTTGCAGGGATGCTGTGGGTCAGACACTTGCTCTGGTGATGGCCACACGACCTCAGGCTTTAGGTGGCAGGACCCTTCTTCCCAGCGTCGCCCCCACCCCGTCGGGGTTACGATCCTGCCCCCCCCCCCCAAGTCTGGCCTGCAGAGCCTCTTGTCTGGGGGCATCCCCCTGTGCTGGGCCTGCTGCCCAGGTAGGGTTCACACCTGGCTCTGGACTGCTCCAGCTCCAGCTCCAGCTCCAGCTCCACTCTGCCTCCAGCCCCCTGGGCTGCTTTTTCTGGTCCCTCTGGTTCTGGTGGCTGCATCTCTGCTCCCAGCACAGGTCTGCTCCCTGGGCTGCTTCTCTGGCTCTCTGGCTGGCCCAGCTCTGCTCCCCGGCTAAGCTCGGGCCCCTGCCGGCCCTACTGTAGGAGTAGCTGAATTGAGTCATTAACAAGGTCTCACCCATGTGAAATGGGGACAGTCCTGGGCTCACAGTATTAACAATAATTCCCCTTCCTCTACTGCCTGCTAGCCAAGGAGCAGAAAGCACTTTGCCAACGTTAATTAGCATTGGCCTAACGACACCCTCGGACGTATCATTATCCCCATTTCACAGATGATGAAACGGGGGCAGCGAGCACCTATATGACTCACCCAAGGTCCTGCAGCAAGGCTGTGGCAGGACCAGGAATTAGGACCCAGGTTCTCTCGTGCCACATCTGGCGCATTAACCACAAGCTTGTCCTTAATTACTCCCTGTTTGAATTAGAAAGCCGGGGGTGGGGCAGAATAGCCTGGCTCCACTGAAGCCAATGGCAGTTTACCATGGACTATAATGGGGCTGGCTTTTCAAAAGCTGCTCCTTAAACACTGACCTGGGTGCCTACCCCATCCACAGGCCTCTTTGGAAGAGCTCTGCAGTACTTGCTCTGCCTCCACGGGCAGCCCGCCCAGCTAGGGAGAAGGTACGTTCACCATGAAACCCTCCTGGCAATGGGCAGCCCAGATGACACGGGGCTGCATCCCCTCCTGCAGGGAGAGACGGGTCTTTGTGCCTTTTCCTCCCAGCACTGGAGCCCTGAGGCTCTGGGAGGTGCCCTGACCCACTCCACGGAAAGGGGGTGCAGACCCTGGTGAAAGGATCAAACCACCAGGCTACCTCTGCTCTGATGTGCTGCCTGGTGCTCCAGAGCTGGGCATGACCGCAGCACCTGGGCCCAGAAGCTCTGCGCAGGGTCAGTGTGGTGACCCTGTTACACAGGGGGGCAGGCGGAAGGACACAGAGGGCAGGTCATGCCATGAGTTGCTGGCAGTGACAGGAGCAAAAGCCAGGTCTCCAGACCCTACCCCACCCTCTGACCCACATAATCCTATGTGCAAATGGGGCCCACGGTGCACTGCCAAAGAGCAGGCCGGGCATTCCCCAGGCAGCACCTGCTGATAAGGGAGTAGTGAGCAGACACTGCGCCACCACCAGAGCTCTGTCGCTTTGCCTGGTGACATCAACTGCTACATGAGACACATCATCAGCTGATCAGCGCCCTGGGCACCCTGACCCCACGGGACACCCCCCTCCAGCGCCCCGGGCACGCTGACCCCACGGGACGCCCCCCTCCAGTGCCCTGGGCACGCTGACCCCGCGGGACACCCCTCTCCAGCGCCCTGGGCACGCTGACCCTGTGGGTTCATTTTAGCTTGTGAAATCATTAAGTCCCCCAATGTGGTGATACCCCTTTATATGTGATTGCTTTGTGTCTCATGCAGGCCATCTGTCTGTGGGATGCAGCCCCATAATGCCACATCTGCCTCGGGAGCATAGGAGACCCAAAGGGAGGTGTGTGTGAGAAGGGTGCCCCAGATCCTCCCTTCAGTCTGCAAGGAGAGATGGGGCCCCTTACAGCCCCCTCCTCCTACTGTGTGTGCTTAGGTGGGAATGGGCAAATCGGGGCTTCCCCATGAATGCAGCGGGGAACATAGACTGGGCAGCTGCTCGGTGACTCTCCAGGCTGCAGGCCAGAGCCCTGGGCCCCACCCTACACACCCACATGAGCGGGCAGTGTCGGGGGGCACGCAGGGCTGTTAATATTCCATACAGTGTTTATTAAACTCTAAAGTGTTTATTGATTGTTACTGTTAATTAAAATGGCCCCAGAGCAAGGGGGGGGGGAATCTGGGGTGGGGGAGGAGGGTAACGGGGACCAAGCAGGTCTGAAAGCAATGCCAGTGATCAGGCTGGGCAGTGATGGGGGCTGAGCAGTGGCACAGGAACTGCCCTTCCCTTCCCAGATGCAGCGGCTCTCATTATCCTGACACGAGGGTGCTCCCGCACCCAAATCTCTTCGCATGGATTCGAGCTGGCACGGATCTCTCTGCAGAGAATGAGCGGCTGATTTTGGAGGCTCAATGGTTCAAGTGTTTGAAAGGGCAGCGTTCTCTATGCCGCCAATGTGGGGCTAATGATAATCTAAATTAGTTATTGGAAATAATTACCGAGGCTTTATTGTGCCAAGCACAGCGGAGCCCTGGAGAGCAGTCGCGCTCAGACACTGCCATGCAGCTAAAAGCTTTGATGCCTCATTAATATTCAAGGGGAGTCTTTGGGTTGTTCCCTCCTCCCCTCGTGAGCTGCCGCAGCTCTCTGAATGAACCTCGGGCCTCCGGTGACACGAGCGAGAGGCCCTGCCAATTGAAATTAGCGCTGGTACAATATCAAAGTTCACTGCACTTGTAATCTCGAATGGAAAAGGTGGGTTTCAAAAGATCGTATCATCTCGCAAGGCAGCGAGGAACCTTTGCCGAGACAGCTTGTGCTGGCTCCAGGCGAGTGGTTCCGGGCTCTGATAACGCTGGAGAGGTAGCAGCTCCAAGGTTGTCCTACACAGCTGGTTTTTATGATATAATGGACCAAACTGGCTGCATAATTAATCAGCCTATATTTTCCCCCTTGTAAATTTTCCTGTGATGGGCAAAACAGAAGCCCTGGAGCTGTGTTGAGCTGCCAGAATTGTGTGGGGGTGTTTTTTTTTTCCCCCCCCCCCCCCCCCCCCTTGAATCCTGGAATAAATGCTGCAAAATCAAAGTGACTCCGGCATTGCTCAAAACAAGGATACAGGAGTCTCGGGGCTGCTGTTATTTTTTGCATATGAAGCCGCTGAGGTTTGGATTCCAAACCCCCGGGCTCCAAGCAGGACAGAGCAATGTATTTTTGGATGTGGACTTGGGCTGGCAGGACTCTAGGGAGAGTTTCCTCTCCTTCCCTAAGAACAGTGCAGTTCTGCTGCCTGGGTGTGGGGGTAGGACTCAGAGCACATGCAATGACACTGCTTAGCACCTATCCTCAAATGGGAATTGCCCATTGATGCCAATGGGTGCTGGACTGAAGGCTAATTGACAAATCACTACAAGCCCCGGGGGACGGTTACTATGCCCGTTTGACAGAGCCGTGCCTAGAGATTACATGGCTTGACAAAATCCATGGAGCAAATCAGTGTCAGAGCTGGGCTGAGAACCCAGGAGTTCCCAGCTGCCTGTGCTCTGCCTCCAGACACAGCTGCTGTGGTCTGGCCCAGGAAGCTGCAGACAACCCAGCTGCCCAGCCGCCCCGGAGGAGGTGGAGCTGCAGCCAGGCTGTTGGTAATTGTAACCAGCTCTTGACCCTCATCTGCCCAGGCTCTCCGAGACTGAGCTCTCCCGAAGGATCAGCTGGGGGAAGGCAGTGTGGACGTTCTCCCTGTGACGGCTGTGGGGACAGAGCATAGCAATGGCTGCGAGTCATTCCCCACTTCCATCCACACCGTGGCTGAGCGGGGGTGACAGGGCTCCTCCGCTGCGGAGCAGGCACAAATCACCGGGGCCTATCAGGAGCTGGCTGCAGAGTCCACACTGGTTCTTTAACAAGATTGATGCTCCACAGCTTCCCCAGGTCCGAGCATCTCTGTTGCTCACTTCTGGTTCCTTTCCAGTTTCTCTACATCCTGTCTATATAGCAGTGACCAAAACTGGACACCGTACTCCAGCTGAGGCCTAATCAGCGCCGAGTAGAGTGGTACTATCACCTCCCGTGACTTGCACGCTGTGCCTCTGTTAATGCAACCCAAAACTGCATTTGCTTTTTTTGCAACAGCATCATATGGCTGACTCATGTTGAGGTTGTGATCCACCTCCACTCCCAGATCCTTCTCAGCAGTGCTGCTGCCAAGCCAGTTTCCCCTATTCTGTATTCGTGCATTTGGTTTTTCCTCCCTGTTGTAGCACCTTAAATTTGTCTTTGTTGAATTTCATTTTGTTGTCCATAGCCCAGTTCTCCAGTTTATCAAGATGCCTCTGAATCTTAGCTCTGTCCTCCAAAGTATCCCCCCCACCAAGCTTTTTGTCACCTTCAAATTTGATCAGCATGCTCTCTATTCCCACATCCAGGTCATTGATAAAGATGTTAAATAACACTGACCCAGAACAGATCCCTGTGGAACCCCACTTGAGACCTCCCTCCAATCCGACATCATTCCATTAATAGTTACTCTTTGTTTGCGGTTGTTTATCCAATTATGTGTCCACTTAATGGTAGTTCTGTCACATTTCTCCAGCTTACTTATCACAATGTCATGTGGGATGGTGTCAAAAGCCTTGCTGAAGTCTCAGTATATTATGTCCACCGTATTCCCCCTATCCACCAAATCAGTTACCCTGTCAAAGAAGGAAATCAAGCTGGTTTGGCATAATTTGTTCTTGGTGAGTCCATGCTGGCTGCTCGTGATCACCCCTTCATGCTCCAGGTAGTTGTAAAGTGAATGTTTTATACATTGCTCTAGTAGCTTCCCAGGAATTGAGGTCAGGCTGACTGATCTATGGCTCCCCGGCTCCTTCTTTCCCCCCTTTTTAAAGATGGGCACAATATTAGCTCTTGTCCAGGCTTCTGGGACCTCTCCTGTTATCCATGAGTTTGTAAATGTTATTGCCAGTGGCTCCGAGATTTCTTCAGCTAATTCCTCCAGTACCCTGGGGTGAAGAGCATCCAGCCCAATGATTTGAATTCATTCAGATTAGTCAGAAGATCTCTGACGTGTTCTTTACTGATCCCGATCTGCCTCCCTTCCCCTTTACTGTCTATGGGAACTTCGCTAGGCGTCTGGCCACGGGTTATTTTTTTGGAGAAGATTGAAGCAAAGTCGGCAGTGAGGAGCTTCGCCTTCCTATCATCTTCCGTTACCAGCTCATCTTCTCCACTGAGCAGCGGACCCACACCGTCCTTGATCTTTCTTTTTTGTCTGACATATTAGTAGAACCCCTTCCTGTTGTCTCTACATTTCTTGCCAGCTGTAGCTCATTCTTTGCCTTGGCTTCCCTGAGTTTGTCCCTGCACGCTCTTGCTATTCCTATGTATACGTCCTTGGGGACGTGCCCCTCCTCCCATTCCTGGGTGGATCCCTTTTGGTTTTTAGATCGCTAAAAAGCTCCTTGTCCAGCCACATTGGCCTCCTGTGGCTCTTCTTATGTTTCCTCTGCACATTAATAGCTTGATGTTGGGCCTCGAGTATTACATCTTTTAGGAACTGCCCTTTGACTCATTTTCTTCCTACTGGTCTTTCCATGGGCCCTGGCCTACTATTTCTGTGAGTCAGTTGAAATCCGCCTTTGTGAAGTCCAGTGTCCTTGTTTTGCTGTTCTCGTGTCCTCCTTTCCAGAGGATCCTGAATTCTATCAGATCATGATCACTTCCTCCCAAGTCCCCGACCACCTTCCTGTTCACAGCTGATCCATTCTGGCACCCCAGGATGCAGCATGCCGAGGTGGGAGAGTGTCAAAGGTGACCTCTGCCTAGACAAGCATGTGGAGAGAGACAGTCCCCAGGTCAGGAGGTGCCTGCAGAACCTGTCCAGGTCTCTTCCATTAATGCACTAGCAATGCATGCCCCACTCAACCTAGTGGGAGTGCAGAGAGCACAGGTCAGCACAGAATGCAGCCCATGGGCCAGCTCCCCCTCAGGGATAAATCAGCGTAGCTCCATTGAAGTCTATGGGGGTCTGTGACGGGTATGAAGAAAGGGTTAACCCCATATTATGGGCGGTGGAAGTCCCGCCCCCCAGGCCATGCTGGGCACGCTCCCACGGCTGCCTCGGTATAAAAGGGAGCAGCCAACTCATTCTGGGCTGACTACCGGAGGGGAAGGACCTTAGGCTGAAGCTCCAGCTGAAGAACCGCCACAGCCCTTGCCTGTAAGAGCCAGAGACCCTGCGAGCCGGACTGGAGGACCCGTCACGCCGAGGAGCTCAGAGACCCTGATGCCCCCCGGACAGCAGCTTCTGGAACTATGGTAGGAAATGACCTAGGGAGGGTTAGTGAGTGGTATCTCCCACCCGAGTGAGGTCAGTGTGTTTCGGTGGGATTCCCCGCTGACCCAGTGATGGACCACTCCATCACTGTTAGGGCCCTGGGTCGGGGCCTGGTGGAGTCGGGCGGCCCCAGGCTCTCCTACCCAGGCTGTCACCCCCCTGGTGGTGGCCCCCACTTTCCCTGCCATATTGACTCTAGCCATTAGGCTGTAACCCCAGCCTCCAGGCTGTACTGTGGTCAGCCCAAGGGCCACCATGGAGACTAACCGCGGTGATATCAGCAGCCTGCCCTGCCCCAAAGGGGGACACAGTGTGCATACACCACAACAGGGTCACACCCATTTACAGCTGCTGAGGATCTGCCCCTTAGTCTTAAATTTCATAGACAACCAGGCAAATTCAGCCCTTTCTTTGTGAAATTGCTCTCCACCAGTAATTCAGAAACAGAGCACCCGATGTGCATGCCCTGTTCTGTGCTGAACCCTCCTTCTGAAGCACAAGGAGCTGGGCCCAGGGTGGAAGGGCCTGGGGGATGCAGTGGTTTAGTGCTCCCACCTTCTGAAGATGTGTAGCGAGGTGGCATCGCCTTCCTCTGATGCAGCCAGGGAGGAAGCACTCCCTGCCCTCTGGTGGGAGGAGCCAGGCTGTCCCCCCTTGCGCCAGAAGCAGAGGGGTGGAACACCAAGTATAAGAGGCAGGGCCTCCAGCTCAGTTGGAGGAGAGCTAGGGAAGGAGTTAGACATTGCTACTTTGCGGCTGGCCCCGAACCAGGGACTGAGCTGTACCAACTCTGCCTCTGGAGGAACATCCGGAGGAGCTGCCACCTGGTGAATACCTTGAGGAGCTGCTGGAACGGCCAGCTGCCGAGTACACCGAGGACCTGTGAGCAATGAAGCCCTACAACCAGGTAGGGGTAGGAAGTAGCTCAGGGAAACCAGACATGAGTCCAGTCCGAAGCCACGGTCAGCATGTTTTGGCAGGATCCCCGATGACCCAGTGGTTCGATTCCTCACCACTGTTAGGGTCCTGGGCTGGGACCCTGTGGAGTAGGGTGGGCCTGGGTCCCCCTATCCCCTGCTACCAACTGCACCCCTGGGGTCTACCCCAGCCAGATGGTTGGCTATATATTCTTTATTGCCTTACAGTGCTAATCCCCTGTTGATTGGCCCTCAGCCGTTAGGTGGCATAGCAAGGCGGAGTGGCTTCCCTCTGGTGCAGACAGGGAGGAACCACTCCAAGCCACTAAAAGATGCAGGTTCAAATCCTACCTCAGGTCATAAATAAAACTGTGGTGACCTCCCATGAGTGGAGACTGTCTGAAACTCCTTCCCAGGTGAGGTGACTAGCATACTCTGCATGAGGGATCTTCAGGCTGGGATAGAAGGCTGTGAGGGTGCGTTGGTGGGCAATGTGAGGATGAGACGTGGGAAACAGTGGTAGTATATCTGAGGGCAGCACACTGAGGGGCATGGGGGCTGCATGGTCATGGACAAGAACAGGTGACAGAAATGGAGCTATCCTGGGAGGGAGGGATATAGAAGAGGGGTAGCATAGCACCTGCTGTGGATTCATCACAAGTGCCACCTACCCCCTGGCATCAAAGGAAAGCAAAGAGCTCATCTCCCCTGATGGAACAAACAGGGCTAGAAAGTAGAACTGGTCCACAGGTTATCTTTGAATGAAAAATAACTCTTGCATCAATACAGACATTTTCAAGAAAATGTCCAGGTTTTTGTCAAAAAACTGAAAACTGAGAAATTTTTGCCAAAACTCAGAAAATTTGAGCCAAACCCCAAAAGTATTAGCTGAAAACCAAACTTCTGATGAAACCTTGAGAATTCTTGGAGACAAATTTTGATGAAACCGAAACTTTTTCCTTTTTATTTAAAATTTTCAAGGAAATGAATCCCATTTCCTGATCTGTGTGACACCCCCCCACCCGCCACACACACACACTCCAGGGAGCAGGCGATGCCCTTAGGGGCCATTGTTTAATATTCAAATGCCAGGAGTTGCCGTCAGTGCCAGGCATACTATGGTTCCTGGGTTCTATGGTTTCCCACTCTGCTTGGCACTAGTTAATCCTCCGCTTAATCCCTGAGATTAGTGCTGTGGGCATCAAGTGCGGACAAAGACATCGTCTAGCTCAGGGGTGAGCAAACAGTTTAAGCCGGCCCGCGAGCTCCCGCTGGGGAGCAGGGTCTAGGGCTTGCCCTGCTCTGGCCAGAGCACTGAGTCGGGGGACCACCACACGAGGGTAAATATTACTGAAAGCTTGACAAATAGCAAACTGAGGCACTGGCACTGCGGAGCTGCTGCCTGCCTGCAGACTGGGTGCCTCGTCCAGCAGTGTGGCTTAGGGACCAGGAAGTGGATCTGACACAGTGCAGGAGGGTGGTTTAGATGAGCTGCTGAAGGCTGGGACTGGACTGGCTGATACACTGAGACGCTCCAAACGGGTCTGTGACTCCCTCTGTCCCTAGTCACTGTTAGCCCCAGCCATGGCGCTGGCTCTTCATGACTTCCCTAAGCGCCAGCAGGCAAAGCTTCTCCGAGGGTTGATTCCACCTCTCACTTACCTGAAGACTTTAAGGGCACATCCTGGAGGACAGGGGCCTGGATTAAATCCAAGCAGCAGCCCCTGATGTTAGCAGGGGTCACTGAACCAGGGGACTCAGATGCCATGGTGAGGGGCATGCTATAAAACTCCACAAAGGGCTAGCTCTCCCCTTGCTATGGCATAGCAGACCCTCTCCTGTCTCACAGAGGGATCCCTGCCTGCTGAGTCTCATTGGCAAGGTGATGTGGGTGGCTGCAGCCCTGCCTCATTCCATCCTGGTATTCGCCTGGTGGAGAGGAAGGCCCACAGCCTGAGATGAGCCCTCCAGGGGGGTAACGGGAGGGAATCAGAATCAGCCCATGAGTGCCGAAGGCTGGGCTTTATCTCCCCACCCCCTGAGACCCCTGGCTAGCATTTAAACGAACTTACTCCCAGGGAAGGGCAGGGCTGCAGCACGTGGGATCCAAGTCAGTTGCCTTTGTCTCCAAAGCCCGTGGGCAGCAGCTGTGCACCAGCAAGAGACTCACAGAATGGTGTCGTGCTCTTCTAAGAACGGCACCGCAGCCAGCAACCAGCTTTTCTTCCACAGCTAACCCCTCCCTGTCCTGTAACGACTCTTCCTAGCGCTGTCTGTGATGGAGCTGTCTGGGGACTCCCAGCATTGGGGTCATCTCACACGAGCCACCACACACAGGCCAATCTGAGGTGCATCGAGGGGGAGCAGTCAGGGGTCTGCAGGGTTCCTCTCCTGGGGCCCCTGCTAGCTCTGGGGAAAGCACCACATGGCATGTGCTGGCTCTGCACAAGGCGCTGAGGAGAATCCGTTATGGTGCCCAAAGAAGGAGCTGTTGCTGCTACCGGTTCAGAAGATTGAATCCACACGACCAGCTGCTCTATGGCATCAGCGCCATGGCACTGTAGCCAGGAATCAGACAGACGTGGATTGGAAACAAGACCCTGAGAGCGTCACTGCAGGGAGCAGGAAGCGAACTCTACCATGATGTGGGAGCTGGCACTGTCCATGGCAGATCCGCTGCTTCAGGAGAAAAGCAGTTGGAGACAAGCTGTCCCTGCCGAACGTTAATGAAGCAAAGCCCAGAGCTAGCCGCAGTGCTGAGAACATCGTCATCGTGTGACTCCAGAGGTCAAAGGATCCAGGAGTGGGTGACAGCCAAGCAGGTTTGTTAGGGCAGCTGACCTACATCTTCCATTCCAAGCACGCTACTGTCTATGTAGGAAATATTTTTCCCACCTCGGAAATGCAGCCAGCAACTGTTTAACAGCACCCAGCTCTGCTATATAGCAATTTAGGACAAGAAGAGAAGAATATTCTTTCCAGTTGATAGTGCACAGGGAATTACAGGAGGTCCAATGTAAGCATCCATATTAGGATTGGGCAGGGACACTGGAGTTAAGAAACCTTTTGCAAAAAATGCCATTGGGTCTTTAATGAACATGAGAGATCAGGATCTAAGCTGCCGAAGAAGCCCTTTTGCAGCACCATGCAATGCTGGGGCATCAACTCAGCACCAGTTCAGAGGATAAAGCAACCCCTATTGAGTCATTAACACCATGTCCTGCAATACCTGGGTTTTCCTGGGAGCGCCGCTCCCATTCAACGACTGACTAGCAGAGAGTCTCCAACCCATTGTTATGTTTTTCCATAAACAAAGAGCAACCAGATACATTCACTCGGAATGATCCATCGATATTCAAAAAAGTCGCCTACCTGAGCTTGGACCCAGTGTGTATAATGGCAATCTGCAGTGCACGGGTGTCTAATGCGGACCTGCAGTGTGCCGGCATCTAATGGCAATCCCTGGGAGAGCATAGTTACACCGGTGTAAGTGCGAGCAGAATACAGCCTTTTACTCTATTGTGCACACTGTGTGCACTGACTCCCATGTGCAGCTTCAGGTGTCTGGCTCCAGCTGCCAATCCCTTGTCCAAGTGGAAACCCTCTTGGGTGACCTTGGGCCAGACCATGTCCCAGAATCCCTAAACAGCAGGGCCTCCATGCCTGGCTCTCCCCCGCCTGCAGGGAAGGGGTGGAGTGCCAACCCTGCAGCCCGTCTCCCCAGTCTGTCACCCCCACGGGACACCCCCTGTGGAGCTGGGAATCCTCTCTTGGGAAGGCCAGGCAGAAGGGTGTCCTAGAGCATTCTTGGCTTGGAGTCCCATAGCTACCTACGGATACAGCCCCAGAGGATCTGAGCCCTCGCTGAAGTAATACATTTGTCTCCCCAGCCCATGGAGCAGTCACTGTCCCTGGGTTACAGATGGGGCAACTCAGGCACAGACTCGCCCTGTCTGGAGCAGTCAGGAAATGAACCCATGGCTCCAGCACCTTGGCTACAAGAGGGTTCCCAGGAGCCACTGCTCTCAGGGAAGGGCTGGCACCTTGCAGAGTGGGGAACCTCTGGCTGTTTCCTGCCCCTTGTGTGGCTTTTCTGCCACCTGCAGGGAACAGACGAACCTCGGCTGCGCCATGGGGCACAGAAAACTGAGCCCCAGCAGCGGTATGGGTCTGCGGGTTGCAGCCAGTCGGCAGCGGGAGCTGGTGCAGATTCCACAGATCGCCTTACACAGGACCTAGCGTCACTGAGCCATGTCAGCGGGACCGGCGGCTCTGCCAGAGTCAGGCCAGGAACAGGTGCTGTGCTGGGGACGTGGAGCTGGGGAGCTCTGCCCTCATTTACCATGCGCTTTGCAAACCCGCTTCACCTGTCACCTGCCCTCTCTCCCCTCCTGCAGCCAGACCTGTGTGCACCCCCAGCCATAGCCAAATAGCTCATAGACAGCATCACTGCTCTGTTACAGACCCTTCTGCTCCCACGGCACACTCGCCTGAGTGCACGTGTACCGCCGACAGACCCCGGTCGTTCCCCCCCGCCGGTCTCGATGGGACAGAACACCACACCCAGGAGGTGCGTGGGTTACACACGGCTCCCCTGTGAATGTGAGTGTACCGAATAATGGGCAGGGATTTCTACAAGTGCTGGTAGGCAGTATTCAGCCGGACAGCCCTGTCTGTGGAGATCTCTGACCTCCACAAGCACACAGTAAGGGCTCCATTTTAAATGGACATCTATGCCCCATACCCCGCCCCCCAGGCATGCAAACGCACTGTGCTTCCCAACAATGCACCAACACACACACACGAATGCCTCCAGCTTTCACTGAAAACTAATTTTAACCAGTGAACACCTGCCAAATTGATTTTATGGGCTTGACACCGGTAAATCACTTTAAATTTCAAGCCTCCACAAAATTTGCATCCTGCTATTTTTGAATCTCTTGGAAACTCTCAGCTTTGGCTTGTTTCATGGTGTAACTTTTATGCTCAGAAGCCCAGAGGACAATCAGCACTGAGATGGCAGCATGAACATGTGCTGCAAAGCACCGGGCAGCAGCACTTCGTGAGGCTCATCCCTGGGCCTACCCACGTAGCTCCATTTATCTGAACCATGGTTCTGTGTCAGGAGCTTGCCCTAAGAAAATCTCCATCTGGTAGAAATACAGTAAGTGGGCCTGTCTCGTTAGTTAGACACACATTTGCTGTTAAGATGACATGCTAAGAGTGTCGAGCTTGTATACGTTCTATGCTGTGCAAGTTCAAGTCCTTCCTGGGGTAGTTTTCTGATCTGCTTAGTACAAAGGTGTAACGATGCTGCCTCTGGCGGGACACAACTGAGAGTGTCAATTCAGGACAAATTGCTTAGAGCAGGGCGGTTACAGCCCAAGGCTGGGTTTTCTTTATTATTAAGGCACACCAAACCAGCCAAACAGAGAGGACTTCAGTTTTACCCCACTGGCCAACCATAAGTCGTACGAGCAATTCCCTTAGACACTCCAGTTTCCCAGTAGCAGAGGGGTAGCCGTGTTAGTCTGAATCTGTAAAAAGCAACAGAGGGTCCTGTGGCACCTTTGAGACTAACAGAAGTACTGGGAGCATAAGCTTTCGTGGGTAAGAACCTCACTTCTTCAG
>NC_048317.1:17109389-17241889 GCF_013100865.1 Trachemys scripta elegans | reverse complement strand
GCCAGATGCTTGCTTTAAATGAATAGTGTTGGAACATTCAAGCATCAAGTTAACAGAATACTACCAAACATTCCCGACAGTGTGAGCAGTCTATAAAACCTGGCACTAAACTGCATTAGAGGGAAGATAAGCACTCAGAAGTGAGCTGGGAAAGAGGCGTCTTCTTGTTATTCTTTTCAAATTGCTTCATACAGCAGGACATGCAGGTGTCTAAGGAGATATCTGTCTGTCTGTCTGTCTATCTATGGTTGGATTTGCTATGAACCTTCTAATGGGATTAAGGCTAATGCCTTAAATAGAATGTAAAATAACATTCCATCTCCCAGATATACCCCCAGTCTAGCAAGCAGGGGAGAGCAATTTCCACTTTTTGCAGATTGGATCAGTCACTCTCTGAACTGATGGCATCAGCGTCTTCAACAAGATATAATGTTTTAATTCTGTTGTGACATGACCTGACATGCAGTGTCATTTGATGGAGTCACTGGTGTCATGTTGCATTTCTGACACAGAAAAATCTAACTTCCCTTCCCCATCAAAAAAACAAAAAAACAAAAAACAAAAAAAAAAACAGCAAAAAAATGTGCCTCCTTCCCCCATCCCAACGCACTCGTATCACTTGCCCGCACGCCCAGGTTTCCATGGGTTTTCTGGTTCTTTTGTGCAAATCTGTCGTAGTTGGCTGAAGAAGAATAATTACCTTTTGTATCTTTCTGTCTGTGCGCCACACCTATCTGTGCCATATTCTACCTGCTCATAAAGCTGAACGAATAGTGTGTCGTTAACAATCTGTTTAACAAATTTCACCTCTTTCCTCTTTGTGAATTGGTCACAAGCAGCTTCTGGTTTGCTCAGATTTTGTGGGGCATTTGAAATGATTTGCCAGTTAATCTCTGTGAATATTCTTGGACCTGTAGCTTCGAAGGTCACTGCAAGGGTTCGACACTGGAAGTTTGAATTGGGTTGTTTAGTCTTCATTGGACACCTCGGTCACATGGTATACAGTATTCGACTGCCTGATTGGATGATGGTAGCTCTTGGAATCTGGTTTCCAGAATCAGTATTAATGGTTACAACTTCAAAATTCACATGCTACAAATATTCCCTGGCCTGTGCTATTTCTATGACTATCCCTGCCTGGGAACACATCGGATGTGCCAATGCCACCAAAGCAGATGTGTTTAACAGTTCAGCTGATTACGGGTGGGATGGACATGATGCCTGTTGGGAAGAAAACCCAGTGATGCCTTGATCCCACAAGAATGGATGCACGTGCTTAACTTTATGGCTGGTTGAAAATTTCCCATCAAATCTGTTTAACAAAAAATTGTGGCTTTGTCAAAATGAAATTTTTCAGGAAAACTGTCTGGTTTCTGGGGGGAAAATGTCAGTTCTCAGTAAAAGCTTTGCAGCTGAAAACCAAAAATTGGAGGGCAGGGGGAGATTGGTTTTTTTCCACAAAGTTTCCTGGATGGGGACGTTTGGGGGCATTTTTCAGACGAACTGAGCTATATTTAACTTGCTGCACTGAGTAGTCTTATTGAAGCCAATGGGAGCACTCACTGTGTGTGAAAGTAAGTATGTGCGTAAGGCTTCGCAAGGTTTGGATCTTAGGTTTTTTATAGTCATTTCTGCAACTCTTGATGTGACTTTGTGTGTAGGCAGGTGCTGGTTGGGATAAGCATTGATCACAGCTGCCCTCTCCGAAAAGCTTTAAAAACCTCTCTTTGTAAATTGTGAGTTAGGAAGCTCTGAGTTGGTCTGTGTGGTGGGGTGTCCACCCCACGCAGGAGTGGAAGTGGTTAATGGAGGCCAGATGGGCCAATTACCCTAGTAGATGGAATGCTGAGAGGAGAGCCCTGAGTGCAGAAACAGGCGGGGCCTGTATAAAGCCAGGTAGAGGCTACAGAGAGGGGCTGGAAGAAGGTAGGGAAGTAGGCTGCAGCCACTCCCTGAGTGGAGGGACTTGGTAGGGTGGCAAACCCAGAGACAGGGAAAGCCAGATAGGTAGGAAAAAGCCCAGGGAAAAAGCAGCAAGGGGAGGATGATGCAGAGATCTTGGCTGCTTGTTATAGGGTTCCTGGGCTGGAGCCCAGCGTAGAGGGCAGGCCTGGGTTCCCCTCCCAGCCACTGGGGAGTGGCAAGGGTGTTGGAGACACCAGCCAGCCAGCAGGTCTGGAAAGACTGTGATTTCCCTGGGACAGGAGGACCTGAGTGACCTGGCCAAAGGGCAAGCAATGAAGAGGAGACTGCAGTTCCTGGAGTGAGAGGGGCTGCAGGGCGAGACAACTCGGGAAAAGACCCTGCTGGAGGGGGAGCGCAACGCCTGGCAGAGCTAACTCCCAGGACAGCCAGCAGGAGGTGCCGCGAGTGGTGAGTGGACCCTGTGACAATCTGTGTGATTAATTATCAGGTAATATTGCTGTCCGAGTGTATGTGCATGCATATGGGAGTGTGTATTTGCTGCAGGGTAAGAGTGTGTGGGTAAGTGTGTTGCAGGTAGTGCGTGTTTAAATGTGAATGTGTGACTGTACGTAAGTGTGTGTGGGTGTGTTTGCTGGCACTGTTACTTGTGTAAGTGTTCATATGTGATGCATCTTTGACAGAGAAAAGGAAAAGCTCTCCTTCCCGCTGGCCAAATTCTGAACCGGAGCCTTGGACTCAGACTTGGCTTCTGGATGGTTAACCTGGGATTATTTGCAGACACCCCAGTCCTGGTGCTGTTCTACTGCAGAGACACTGGAGGGTGCTGTGAAGCTTTGAAGCCAAAGAGAGAGCCCAAGCACTCTTGGGGGAAATAAAATACTGGGGTGGGAAACGTGATGATAAGCCATGTCTCTGAAACCTGTCCCAGAACACAAGCCAGGAGGTGTTTCTCCAGTATGTGGGCATCAGTCAGACAGGATCTCCTAACCTGTTCTGTGTGGGTTTCTTGGCTCTGCCTTTGCAGGTTAAAAGTGTGTGCAAAGTGCTGGCTAATAAGCACTCCGTTAGAAGCTGACATTTCACACTAACCACAAGGAAGCAAGATGCAATCCTGGGATTAATGATGGGGTGTAGGACTGAGTGGGGCAGCTCTGTGAAGGGAGCAACCTTCAGAATGTTACAAGAACCGGGCGTTTTCCCACCACTGGCTCTGCAAATCCTAGGTCCGAGGTAGGAGTAGATTCTGGCTGCCAGCATGATATTGGGATTTGCACCTCAGAATGGGCAGCATATCCTGACTGCCTTTAGCCCTGTGCATACTCTCCCAGTGCAGTAACAGGAGTAGCAAGATAAGGCATGTATGAGCTCCAATGCATAGGCCATGTCACTGAGCACCAGCCTCAGAGGTTTTCTCAGGCAGTGTGGTTTGGAAAGCAGGCAGGATCAAGGCGACCAGTTTCCATCTATGTTGGTCATTCTGTCTGTCTATCATCTCTCATTCCCTTTACAGGTACCTGGAGATGAATGTTATTTGTCTATTTTTCATTGTTTGTTCTCATCCCCTTTCCATATTCCCTAAGAACTGGTGATCAGAGTTAGGGGATAAGTCAGAACTCCCCAATCCTGTGAAATCCTGTTTCGAATGATGTGATTTCCCCGGTGCAGATAAATGATCAATTTCATGTTTTATTCCTACTGCTATTTTTTTTTAATTCTCATTAAACTATCTTGATTAGAGCAAAGGTGCCTGTTGCTACTGTGGGCAAATGGTGTGAGGATGCCTGGTTATTTTTTCTGAAAGCTCCGACACCTGGGGAAGGGGACTTCAAAGACCTGAAGGTTATTTGCCCATATTACAAATGAGGTGAAGGTTAAAAAGGGTGATTAAGAGCATCTGGAAACTGAAATGTGCCAGAGTCTTGCAGTAACCTCATAGCAGCTTGATTTATAATAGTCCAGTTCCACTTGTAACAAGATTATAGCTTCTTCACAGCAGCCATTGTGATAAATACCAATTACCTACTTGAATGTTACCATTAAAATTTGCCTAAGTAAGGAGCAGAATCATACATCTATGTTGATTACATATCAATGATGCCGTGAAAGCCTTTGCAACTTTTAGATCTGCTTAAGATATGCTGCCCTGATTTAGACAGTGATTTGCATACAATTTACCCATAAAGCTTTACTTTGAAAAGTATAATTACTTTTTTAATATTCTTCCTTCTGATTTGAGTGTTAGAGAGGCCATATCATAAATTACTGCACTAATGAAGACAAACCTGCATTGGGGATGTACAATGGGAGCATTGTCAAATAAACGTCCTGCATGCAATGCATTTGTTGTGGTTAATCTTTTAAATGGCAGCGCCAGTTACTATCAGCACTTTTCATCCCGTAATTATTTTTAAAAGGACGTAGCTCCCCATTCTGTGTCATTCAGGCTGATTCCACTCAAGGCATTGCAGTGTAATACAAGAGCTCCTGCATTACCAGTGAATGCCCAATGCAGTGAGTAAGGACTCCATGGAAACCCATGTGGGCCCCCTGAACACTCCCTACCTGTGTAGAAACCACACCCAGGTAATCCAGCCCCAGCAGATTAAGGGTATGTGCACATTGGAATTGGAGATGTGATTGCAGCATGGGCTGATTAACTGTCACCTAGCTAGGTCGGCTAGAAATAGCAGCGAAAACATAGTGTCACGGGCTTCGGGGTGGGCTGTACAAACCCACTGGGGACATATTCGTGTTGCTCCCCCATGCCAGGATCCATCCCACCACATCTTCACTGCTGTTTTAGCTGCACTAGCTAGATTAAAGCTAGGGCAGGTATACTGTGATTGCAGTGTAGACTTAGCGTCACACCTCCCCTCTGCGGGGTCCAGGGCTCCGAGTGCTCCCCAAAGAGATCCCAGCGGTGGGATGCTGGGGGCACAGGGGAGTGATATGTAACATCACTGCAGAGGGGAAAGTTTAGCTCCCTGGGAATGAGGGTTTAGAGATTGGCAGGCAGGGAAGCAGAGGGATTTGCTGTGCCAGGATGTGGAGGCATTGAAACGCCTTTTCTGCTTGACATAACAGGACCAGGGCAGTCACCTGAGACATGCTAATACTTCGCCTCAGTCTTGCCAAACGTTAATGCTGGTGCTTGATGGGCTTATTTAAAGAGTCTTAGTGAGCTGCCCAAGAGAGGTTTGGGAATCAAAGGGCTCTTTCCCAGATGAGCGCTTTCTGATACTACTGCTCTGAGCCAGCTGCCAGCATTACCAGCTCCTGTCAACAGAGGACCTCCTGTCCTGGGCTCACTGCAGGGAAATGGGGAACTTGGCTTATCATCTCCCTCACCTTCTTGGGAGGTGCTGACTCACATGGTCCATCTCCAGACTGGAGAAGACAGAGGTCAAGTTGCCCAGTGGTTAGGGTGCTAGTCTGAGACTCATTGATTCATGGAGTTCAAGGACAGAAGTTCATCTTGTCTGGCCTCCTGTATAGCACAGGCCATTATACTTCATCCTGTTACCTCTGCACTGAGCCCAACTATATCTTCCCGACAGGCATCCAGTCTTGCGATGAAGACGGCGAGAGACAGAGAATGCACCAGTTCCCTGGGAGTTGGTTCCAGTGGTTAATGACCCTCACTGTTTGTCTTATTTCTAATTTGAGTTTGTCTGACTTCAGCTTCCAGCCACTGGTTCCTCTTATCGCTTTCTTTGTTAGAGTAAAGAGCCCTTAAGACCTGCTATTTCCCCCCAGAAAGGTAGTTATACACTGTAATCAAGTCACCTCTCTATCTTCTTCTTGATGAACTAAACAAATTGAGTTCTTTGCTCTTTCGGTGGAAGGCATTTTCACCAGCCTTGGAATAATGCTTGTGGCTCATTTCTGTACCCTCTGCAATTTTTCAACCTCCTTTTTAAGATGTAACAGTCTCCCCAATGCCAGGCACACAGGTAAAATCACCTCCCTGCTCGTACACACCACTCCCCTGTTTGGGCATCCAAGGATCACATTAGCCCTTCTTTCCACAGCATCACACTAGGAACTCAATTTGACTTTACTTTGTCCACTATTACCCCTAATCCTCATCAGAGTCACTGCTTTCCAGGATACAGCCCCCCAGTCCATAGGCATGGCCTACATGCCTTTCCTAGATATGGAACTTGGCATTAGGCTCTATTAAAAGACATTTTGTCTGACTGGTCCCAGCTTACCAAGTGATCTAGATCACACTCTTTGACTACCTTTTCCTCCTCATTATTTATCACTCTGCCAATCTTTGCAGCATCCATAAATTTTACCAGTAGTGATTTTATAGAATCATAGAAATGTAGGACTTCAATAGGTCATCGAGTCCAATCCCCTGCACTAAGGCAAGACTAAGTACTAACACTTGACAGGTGTTTCTCTAAGCTGTTCTTAAAACCTCCAATGATGGACATTCCACGATCTTTCTCAGTAGTTTGGTTCAGTGCTTAACCACCTTTACAGTTACGAAGCTTTTCCTAATGTCTAACCTAAATCTCCCTTGCTGCAATTTAAGCCCTTTGCTTCTTGTCCTGTCCTCAGTGGGCAAGGAGAACAATTTATCACCCTCCTCTTTATCACAGCTTTTTACGTACTTGAAGACTGTTATCATGTCCTCTCTCATTTTTCTCTTCTCCAGACTAAACAAACCAATTTTTTCAATCTTTCCTCATAGGTCATGTTTTCTAGACCTTTCATCATTTCTGTTGCTCTCCTCTGGACTTTTCCAATTTGTCCACATCTTTCCAAAAGCATGGTGCCCAGAACTGGACACAGTACTCCAGCTGAGGCCTTATCAGTGTGGGGTAGAGAAGAAGAATTACTTCTTGTGTCTTGCTTGCAACACTCCTGCTAATACATCCCAGAATGATGTTTGCTTTTTTTGCAACAGCATTACACTGTTGACTCATATTTAGCTTGTGATCCACTATGACCCCCAGATCCCTTTCTATTTACTTCTAGATCATTGATGAAAATGTTGAACAGCATCAGGCCTAGTACTGGTCCCTGTGGCACCCCACAGGCACTACCCCCATTTGATGATGATGCAAGAGGCCTGGGTTCAAGTCCTGGCTTTCCTGGTGACCTTGGCTACATCACTAAGTGCTGTATTTTCAAAAGTATTTAGGCGCCTAAAGATGCAGACAGGCACTTAGCAGGATTTTCAAAAGCAGCTAAGCAGGGTTGGCACCTAACTCCCACTGGCTGCAGTGCCATGTCCAGATGCGGTGGCATAGGTCCTGTTGGCACGCAGTGTACATACATCTCAACAAATCCTAAACAAGAGGAAAATAATCAGCTTTGCTCCCCACACCAGTGAGCTTGGGGTATCGCCTGGTTCACCATGTACGCACATGCACACTCTGGTTCGCAACAACGGGCGCACACGCATACTCTGGCTTCAATGGGACTTAGGCATCTAACTGACTTAGGTGCTTTTGACAATCCCACTAGATGCCTTTCTGCATCCGTAAGCACGCAAATACCTTTGAAAATCTGGTTCTCAGTCAGCCTGTGTCGAAATCCTTGCCTACAAAGGGGGATGATCCCTACCTCCCATGGGTGTTGTGAAGACAAACCATTCAGGACTGCTTGACACTCAGATAGTAAGATAATTAGGGTCTATAACAGCGGGTCTCAAACTTTTGTACTGGCGACCCCTTTCACATTGCAAGCCCCCTAATAAATTAAACACACTGTTTATATATTTAACCCCATTATAAATGCTGGAAGCAAGCGGAGTTTGGGGTGGAGGTTGACAGCTTGCGACCCCCCCCATGTAATGACCTCGTGACCCCCTGAGGGGACCCAACCCCCAGTTTGAGAACCCCTGGTCTATAAGTCCCAAAGACACACGAAGTCTGGCACTGGAATCTGTGCTCCTTGGAGTAGGGACCCCATCTGTGCTCATTTGGCACCGTATGCAGAATGGATAACAATGATAACTGCCTGTGTGGACATATCCCTGGGAATGTCCTACACCTCAGGAGGCCATGTTTGGACGAGAAATAACCCAGGATATTGATTTCCCATGGACTGCATACATCTCTACCTAGCTCTCTGTGTACTGGCTAAAAGACAGGCAGAGAAAAGAGACAAAGAGAAGGGAACTGGGTCTTCTCGTGGTGAGAACTCTGCAGGAAGACCTGATCTGCTGTGATTTAGCCCCATAAATGGCTCCACCAACAATAAACACAAATCTAACATAAACAATGCCAAGACAGTCAGGTCTATTCCAGCTCCCTGTGGAGCCCAAGCACACAGCTCAGGGGTGGGTTTGTGTGTAGGAATGGCAGGAGGCTGTTCCTACACAAGCAATATACGTGCATGCCCACTGCCACATGCTCTCTCATTCACACACTCACCCTGCCTCACACACACACATTGCCACTGCGACACACACTCTCATTCACACACACACCCTGCCACATACACACACACCCTGCCTCACACACATACATCCACTGCCACACACACTCTCATTCACCCACACACCCTGCCTCACACACACATACACCCACTGCGACACACACTCTCATTCACACACACACCCTGCCTCACACACGCATGCCCACTGCCACACGCTCACTCATTCACACACTCACCCTGTCTCACACACACACACACACACACACACACCCTGCCTCACACACGCATGCCCACTGCCACACGCTCGCTCATTCACACACTCACCCTGCCTCTCACACACACACACACACACCCTGCCTCACACACATACACCCACACTCTCATTCACCCACACACCCTGCCTCACACACATACACCCACGCTCTCATTCACCCACACACCCTGCCTCACACACATACACCCACTGCCACACACACTCTCATTCACCCACACACCCTGCCTCACACACACATACACCCACTGCCACACACACTCTCATTCACACACTCACCCTGCCTCACACACACATACCCTGCCTCACCCCCCCCCACTGCCACACACTCTCTCATTCACACACACACCCTATCTCACATAATGGCACATTCACAAATGTACACACACACACTGGCATGTTCTCACAGGCTCAGTCTATTCACTAGTGGTGAAGAGGATTTCCCCTCCGCCTTCCTGTCCGAGTACCCTGTCCTGTGGTGAGGCTTTAGGAGCAGTGCAGGACTCCCAGCCCCGCAGGTCTGTGTATGAGGGAAACCCACCACGGCCTCGCTCTGCAGCTTGGCTGGGGCCTCCTCTAGAGGTGCCAGATGGAAGACACCTGCTAAGGCTAAGAGCTGGATTGGACTGGGGGAGGGAGAGGGCTGACTGGTGGAGAGCAGTAATCAGCAATCAGCTCGCCATAGGACGGACCACAATGCAGGGCTGGTTAATGAACGATGCGAAGGTATGAGATGTGGGGACTACACAGGCTCTGCCCTAGTGCTAGAGGGGAGGAAGGGCAGAGGAGGAGTAGGCCGGCTAATGACCTTGCCCAGCTTGTTAACCTTCCTCTCTCCCCACCACACGCTTGGCTGCCCAACTCTCCTTTTTTAATTAAAGTGCAGTTTTGTTTAATGATTAGCAGGTCGGAAGGAGCTGATTTCCAGTGCAGCCTCCAGCTCTGGAGTTGCAGAAAACTGTCCAAGTGTTGCTGAAGCAAGGGGCAGACCCAGGCCAGGACACTCGGGGCGGCGCCTCCTGCCTGGCTCAGCTGGTTTGGGGAGGTTCCTGCTGCCCAGTCTGTGCCCAGACTGACGTCCCAGCCAGCACTCCTGTCACCACAATGCACCAGCACGTTCCAGAAACCGGCACTGCAGCCTCCAGCTACGTTCACGTCATGCTGCTTACGAGTTACTCCCCTCCTCGCACCTTGAGCCTCCCAGGCCTGGGGTCACTGTCCTGGCACTGTCCCGGGGAGACTGGCAGAACTAGACCAATGGCTGGAAGCTGAAGCCAGACAAAGTCACGCTGGAAATAAGGCATCAGCTTTTAGCAGTGCGGGCGGTCGGCCATTGGAGCACGCTCCCACACGGGGGGATGGAGTCTCCATCTCTTGAGGTCCCAAGTCTGTGTGCCTTTCTGGAAGATGCTTTAGCCAGACCCAAGTTACTGGGCTCAATGCAGGGGGAATGTGGTGAAAGTCTCTGGCCTGTGCTATACAGGAGGTCAGACTAATAAATCCCAGTGGTCCCTTCTGGCCTTAAGCTCTATGAATCCCCGGTGTGAGCAGCAAAGAGCCTCACAAGCCGGCCAGTGCAGCCCTTGTGTGCTGGGGTGAATGTCTGGGCCTCAGTGGGTGTATGAAGGGGACGCAAAGGTGCCATCATTTGATAACAGGCTGTGTTACGTTTCTCCCGGGCCTCTCCTCCCAGGCCAGCTCCGGCCAGTAGCCACTGGAAGTAGTTACCACTTGAGAGCTGTTTAGTGCTGTGGATTCACTTGGTAGGTCTACCTCCCGTTCCTAGCCAACTGGTGTCTACAGCACAAAACCGCCACGACCTGCCCCCCCTTGCTGGGCAGTCACAGTAGAGAGGCCACGGAATGACATGAGCGTGGATGCCAGACTATCCTCCGGCCCCGAGAATGACCCCTCCAGAGCCGGGTGAGGCACAGTGCACACAGCCCAGGCTGGAGCCATTGTGTAGGTCAGTGGTCCACAGACCCCTGGGGGTCTACAGACTACAGCTAAGATTTCCAAAGGGCTCCACACTTCCAGTTGAAATTTGTTAGGGGTCTGCACATCAAGAAAGGCTGAAAACCACTGGTGTAGGTGAACAGAGGCCATCAAGCTGCCAGGCTTCTAATACGGCTCATCTCCCTCGTGCTAACTCCACAGCAAAAGCAACAACTCAGTGAGCAACTGGTGAGCGACACCATGGGCCAGAGCCAGATAAAGGGCCCCCTTGTGTTGTAAGGAGCTGGTGGAAGGCGCAGGCAGGCACAATGCCTTCCAAAGGGCCCAGGACTGTGGGAGCTGCCCCAGTGTGAGTGAGCCATCACTCCCTCCTCTCCTTTGGGTCACCTCACGCTAGTGCTGGGCAACCAGCAGGGGTTGTGCAGGTGCTAGACTGCTCCCGTATGATCCCGTCATTGTCTCTCGGAGTCACCTACTGGGCGAGAGGAGCTTTGTCCCCATAGATTGGAGCATCCTCCCCAAGCCTCTGCTCCCCTTTCCCCATAGCAGGAACAAGGCAAGCGCCGATACAGGCAGGCAGTGACTAAGCCTGCAGGCGCCTTGAGGGGCTGGCCTCTGGAGTGGGTTAGGAAGACAGTGCGTCATGGCGCCACGTCTGCACAGACCCGGGTGTCAGGCAGGCCTCTGACAAAGGCCTTCAGAGTTGCCCTGTCCACTGGGGCGCGCGGTACGAGGTCCCATGTTTAGCCACCAGGTGGGTTTTGGGTCACAAATTACAGCGATCCATTGGCCTAGGTGTCAGCACATGGATCTTCTCGCCCCAGCCCTGGCATCGTCCCTTCCCCTGGGCTGGGCGGGAGAATCGCTGCTCCATTCCCACTTCCTGATGCTGGTGGGAGCATGGACCCTTTGGGGGTGCCTGGGACTGAGGAGCCGCCCAGGCCCATGCCCACCGCGCAGCCTGTGCCCTCCCCAGGAGGACGGGAGCCGCAGTGGGAAAGCACAAGAGCCACCACAGCAGCTGAGGAGGCAGTGGGGGCTACACAAGTCAGGTGCCCCTGGAAGGTGGTGGAGATGGGGCCAGTCCTCTGCTGCCTGGGCAATGGTGAGGGGAGGCCAGGCCTATTGGAGGGGCCCACGAGGAGGCGGTTCCCAGCAGCTTCCATCTGGATGCAGGTGAGGCTCTGCAGTTCTGGCCGGGCCTCACTTTGGGGCTTTGTTTGAATCAGAACCCAAAGGGAGAGTCTGGGGGCGTGAGCAGCACATGAACCGAACCCTGAGCCAACACTGCCAAGCTTCCAGCTGCAGCTCACCCCTGTGCTCCCTGCCCCTTGCTGCAAGGGAGGGCCCGGGGCTGGGGCTCAGGTGGTGGGAGGCTGATTTGTCTTCCCACTGCGCACGCCTGTAAATAAAAAGGCACAAGCAAACCTGGAAATACTGGCGCTGGGGCCCCCCAGACTCCAGGCCCTACCCTTGGCAGGCAGCGAACAGAGCAGGTGCCTGGCTTGAGCTGCTCCTCGCAGGCACCTAGAGTGCAGCACACATTTTGATCTGCTGAGTGGAGCCTGTGGCTTGAACTGAGTCGTGCAGCAAGCAGGAAAGGCGAGGGTTAACTCCCAAGATGGAATAAGCATCTGGGACTCAGCCAAGAGGCTGCCAGGCCTCTATGGATTTCGGAGTAGTAACTCTTCGGTGTGCGAGTGAAAAGGGGACAGCTAATGAGGCTCATGAGATCTGTTAATACTTAACCTAAGGCAACACCTACTGGCCTTGCCAATACATCAAAGAGACTGGCCTGCTGCTTTGCTCTAGCTGCAGCACGGCCCTGCCATTGAGGGGCCTGGCCCTGGAAATGCCCACTGAGGCCTTCTGGACTTTCACCTAGATTCTCCCTTTCCGACTCTGCTTTTCTTCTCAAAAAGCCAGTTCAAAGGCGCTGCCCGAACCCAGACATACCCCCTGCGGTTGGCATGATGTTCTTCAGAGAAAGCTGGAAAACAGCCAGTAATGCCAAGTCCGAGAGCCCCTGAGCTAAACTCCAGCAAGGTCATGTGCTTGTGAACATTCAGCCAATGGGCAAGAGGTGGGGGCCGCGGGATGCTGTAACAGCTTGACACTCTGATTTTTAAAAACCTCTCTAGGAAAATCTAGCTTCAGCTTAATCAGCACTGATTAGCCTCTGCTGCTAGGCCACGAAGAGGCTATTGTCCACGTCTGTGGGTGTGCAGGGAGCCTGATTTTCAGACTGATTTTTGCAGGGGCAATTAGGTAGTTAGAGGCAGGACCGGCTCCAGGCACCAGCTTAACAAGCAGGTGCTTGGGGTGGCCAAGGGAGAGGGGCGGCACCTGCGGCAATTCGGGGCGGCAGGTCCCTCACTCCCTCTAGGAGCGAAGGACCTGCAGCTGAATTGCCGCCGCCGATCGCGATCGCGGCTTTTTTTTTTCCCAATTGCCGCCGCCAATCGCGGCTTTTTTTTTTTTCTTGGGGCGGCAGAAATGCTGGAGCCAGCCCTGGTTAGAGGGCTACATGCATTTGCTTAATCTCACAATTAATTTTGCTTGCAAAAACTGTGACCAAAAATTACAGAGTATCGAAGGACCACAAAGTCCAGGCCTTCCTGATAGTGAGGGGTAATAACAATAATTAATAAAGGGCGCTGGCCACACTGGGCTGGGATCTCTGCATAGCATCAGGGGTGTGTGTGGCTAAGAAAGTTTTAAACTAGTCACAACTCCCAGACTTTTCATGTGTCATTATGAAGTCAAAAAATGAGCTAATTTTGCTAAATGACATATGCTTTTTTAGGGCTAACTGAAAGGCAAAGTCAAGAATTTGTGTCTGATTTTGGAAGCGTTCCATGATATCTGTATTTTATTAAATGCATAAGTGGAAATGCTTGGGATATCACAAAGGTGGGACACACCCCAAGTGATGGTTAGAGACTCATACTTGTGTACTGGCCCCAGTCACACGACATGGGTCATTGCTACAAATGGTTGGTACCCCAGTTAGCTGACACGGGGGATAGGCATTCACTAATTCCCGGGGCGACCGTTACATCCTCCCTCTTTTTTTTCCTTTAGAAAATCAAATGCAAACAAAGCATATTAGCTAAAACTAACAACCACAACCCCTCCAGACACACACACAAATGTCCAGGCTGGAGGCCAGGGTTGCTGACCTGAACCCACCTACAGAAAAGAGGATTATTTTGCCTTTTCCTGGGCATTGGTCTGTCCTTCAGTGGCTTTTTGATCACATGGCCACTTGTTTGCAAAGCAGCGCTTGTCTGTTCTCTGGAAGCCAGGCTGCTCCTGGTGCTCTCCATTGTCAGTAACTCTCTGTGTGTACACACATAGGTGCGCATACCTGTGTGTTACCTCTGTTGGGTCATGGGCCTCTCAATATCATGCTAGCTGTTCCCAAGAATTAGTGAGCCGGTCTCCTCCTTGGTTTGTTAAGATCCCTTCTGTTTCTCAGGTCGTCCTGCCCTTCAGGTTGATTAGGATGGAGTGAATGACATAGGTGGGTCCCCTAGTGTGGCCAATAGAGCTGGTTTCCCTGGTGTCAGTGGCATAACTCTTCCCTCAGTATAGTGTCAGTCCCTTCCTGTTTGGAATCTAAGGCCTTGGCTACACTGGCGCTGCACAGCGCTGCACTTGCTGTGCTCAGGGGTGTGAAAACGTCCCCCCCCCGAGTGCAGCGCTGTAAAGCGCCAGTGTAATCAGCGCCTGCAGCGCTGCACGCTCGCTCGCAGCGCTGTAAGCTATTCCCCTCGGGGAAGTGAAGTACTTACAGCACTGCGAGAGAGCTCTCGCAGCTCTGGCGGCGCGACTACACTCGTGCTTCACAGTGCTGCCATGGCAGCGCTGTGAATCCCCAAGTGTAGTCAAGGCCCTAAGCTTACTCCCACTGGCACTGGGGATAGTCGCCTGGCATTCCTGCGATGGTATTCCTTCTCGTCTCGTCTACTGGCGCACAGTACTCGTGTAATTCCTTCTCGTCTCGTCTACTGGCGCACAGTACTCGTGTAATTCCTTCTCGTCTCGTCTACGGGCGCACCGTACTCGTGTAATTCCTTCTCGTCTCGTCTACGGGCGCACGGTACTCGTGTAATTCCTTCTCGTCTCGTCTACGGGCGCACGGTACTTGTGTAATTCCTTCTCGTCTCGTCTACTGGCGCACGGTACTTGTGTAATTCCTTCTCGTCTCGTCTACTGGTGCACGGTACTTGTGTAATTCCTTTGGGGTGAATTGCCTTTGGCCAAAGAAGCTTGTCAGATATTGACACCAAGGTTTTGGTCCTTCTGTCCATGACTCTCTGAACCAGTGATGCTATAATAAAGCTCTGTGAGGTCTGTTGTGATTGGAGCTGGGGGAGAAATGGTAAGTATGTTTTGGGGGGGAGGGGAAGAGACAAAATCCCAGGGGAAGTGAGGAACAAGAGAAGGGAAGGGGAGGAAAGAAAAATAAATTAAAAAAAAACCCTTGTCAAAATTCTCAATTTTTTTTGCATTTTTTGTATAAAAAAATCAAAATGTTGAAAAAACAAAAAAATGCCCATTTTTAAAAGATGCCATTGGAGCCACAGGGTGACAGGAAATAGTTTTGAATGACAAATTTCTCCCGGCTCCCTTGCATCCCCCAGCGGTTGATTTGCCCTTTGTACTGAGGTTGGTACTACCCCATCTCACTGTCCATAGTCAGGGCGTGGGGCTGAACAGAGAGAATTGCTGACATGAGCTGCTCGGGAAATGCAGGTGATTATCCGTTCTCAACTCATCCGGAAACCAATGTTGAGCGAACGACGGAGTACGACGTGTGATATATTTATAATGGACGTGTTGTCTGTCAGCTCCATTTCAAAAGAATTTGAGTCATAGTCCACTAATAAGAAGCAATTTCCCATTTAAATCTGACAGATCTGCACTAACCTTGGATCAAGGATGCTCAAGAATCTCCGCGTTCTTTTACATTCTGTTTGCTCCACTGATTGCAGATTTCACACGTGGAAACTTTATCTTTGATATCCGCATTCCTGTCTGACCATTGTAGGGCATCACAAATTCTGCTCTTATGCCTTTCAGGATCCAGCTAGGCACTGGGGATTACATGTAGCAGTTCCAACTTCATGATGGCACAATGTCCCGTCATATGCTACAGTTTCATCTCTGTAGTCCCAATACATTTCCATGTTGGAGGTGCCTCGACTTTTGCTGTTGCCCTTCACAGCTAGAGTCAGTGGCATTTTGTTGGGTTTTTTTCTTCTGCAATTATCACGTTTTGTTTAGGAAATAGGAGATATGTGAGTCATCTTTACTTCTAACATTTCTTTGTGCAAGTCCACGGTTTTCATACTTTCAGGCACTCTTGAAAGCCTCTGGGTTGTACAAAGCTCCTTTCTGGGCCAGTATTTCATACTTAACTAGAACTTTTGCAATATCATGACTGTTTGCTAAGCCTAGGAGGTGCTTTACAGAGTGGTTTCTGCAACATGGCTTCCAAAGACAGTGTGGCTAGCCCCACAGGGTCAGAAGTCATGAATCAGGCACCCAAAATCAGGAGATTGGGTTAAAAATCATGTGATTTTAAATCTCATTTATGAATAATTGGCCGTTCTTTTTATTTTTCTTCCGGCTTTTGAACCCTTCCTGGTCACATTCTCAAGCTTTTCTTCGGTGACTCACCCTGGCACGTCCGCGACTGCAGAGAGACGGGGTGAGAGGAGAGGCGAGCGCACCTGGCCTGATGGGATGGCATCTGAGCCTTGCTATTTCCATGGAATTTTATAGCTATGGCACGTCAATGAGCAAAGAAAACAAAGACTCAGCCAGCCCACTGAACGGCAGCTTCCTCCATCAGGATCTGTTTGGCTTTATTCAGCCTGACATCACTCAGGGAGAGTAAAAGACTTTGGGAGCCTAAAGCCAAAGGGAGACCACACAGTATGTGCTGGCTGAGCTGGGAGGACTCTTCTCCTTTATTACAGCTGACACTAGTCAAGGGGAGCCAGGGATTCTGTGTGTGTGTGTGTGTTGCGTTCTCCCCTCCCTCGCTACGTTGGCCACTTGGGGCCCCTCTCCAGCCCTGCTGCACTGATTTCTCCAATGATCCTACAGGATGAGAAAAACAACACAATAAATCTGTTTGGTGATAGCCTCCTTTATTTGTGAGGCAGTACGGGCTGGAGCACTGACATAGAACTCAGGAGACCTGTGTCCAAATCCCAGCTCTACCAGTGGACTGCTGGGCAAGTCACTTCACCTTTCCGTGCCTCAGTTTCCCCATCTGTGCAAGCTATTATTGGCACATATTAATTCAATTTAAAAACTAGCTAACTGACAGATCTCAAAACAAGGATCAGTTCTCAGACCATTGCTATTCAGGTCTTTATAACCACATGACTATGAGCTTCTAGTGTGATGCTGTGGCCAAAGGACTAACAATCCTGGATGTATAAACAGCAGAATACCACGGAGGAATAAGAAGGTGGGATTGCCTGTATTTATGGCATTGGCGTGACCGTCACTGGACTCTGTGTCTACTTCTGGTGTCCGCACTTCAAAAAGGCTGTTGAAAAATTAGAAAGAGTTCAGAAAAGAGCTACAAGAACAATCTGAGGCCTGGGAAATCTGTCTTACAGGGAGAGCCTGAAGAAGCTCATTCTATTTTCCTTATCACAAGAAAGTTAAGAGGGGACTTGATCACAGGCTGCTCCATAGTGAGGAGGTATTATTCTGAGAATAGAGGGCTTTTAAATCTAGCAGACAAAAAATAATGGCTGTCAATAACTGGAAGCTGAAGTTAGAAAAACTCAGCTTGGAAATAATACACAGCTTTTAAACAGTGAGCATAATTAAGCACGAAGGTATGTGGATTCTCCTGCATTCAAAGTTTTTAAATCAAGACCTTCTCAAAGATCTGCTGTAGCTCGACTACAAGTTATTGAATTCAACAGTGTTACTTATATTCCTTCGTTGCAGGACTTCCTGGGTAGAATTCTCTGGTTTGTGTTATGCAGGAAGTCAGACTAGATGCTCATACTGCTCCCTTCTAGCTGACGTTATGAGCTTCTGGGGGGCAGAGGGCTCCCTTGTCCATTCACAGCAGCATCCTCTGTGCCCACACAGACAGGGGGGAGGGATAGCTCAGTGGTTTGAGCATTGGCCTGCTAAACCCAGGGTTGTGAGCTCAATCCTTGAGGGGGCCACTTGGGGATCTGGGGCAAAATCAGTACTTGGTCCTGCTAGTGAAGGCAGGGGGCTGGACTCGATGACCTTTCAAGGTCCCTTCCAGTTCTAGGAGATGGGATATCTCCATTAATTAAACTCTACAGGCCTGATTCTCTGTTACCCTACCCCTTGTATGGTCATTTACACAAGAGAAAAGTAAATGCAAAATGCTACCAGTTCAGAATGGTAGTGTTCTTCACCCATTTTCATTGTAAATGATGACCCTGTGACAGTGATGACAATTTCCTGCAATATCTTGGACAAACCTTATTGAATTAAGTTTCATTATTTTAGGAGTTCATTGTACTTAAAGTGCACATAGTTATGTATTATTGTGGGATTGTCTGGAATGTCTAGGAGGAAGACAGGATGAATGCATAGTATGGTGAGCTCCAAAGGACTATGTTTAACAGTGTAGCAGACACGAATGATTTTTTGGGACAATCTATGTAAAGTGGAATTCCTAGGAAGTATTTGAGAGGAGGGGATTGCAAACGCTCACATATGACTCAGCCTTTGAAGCTTCGCCCTCTCTGCTGATCCCCGTTACAAGAGAACAGTTCAATGACAAACTGTACAAAGGAGTAACTGACTCACTCATGAGCGTTCTTGTTCTGAGCAAAAGAAGTGATGCGCTGGTACCCACAGGAAAACCCCTGAGTGGGATATGAAGGACTGGTCACTGGCCAGGGTCAATTTATTAGTTTTTAATGTATTTTCTCTGTATTGCTTTTACCTTCAGAAGTAATGTGCTTGCTTAGAAAGAGCTGGGTGGTAACTTGTAAGTGTGCTTGTAAGAATTATACTATTCACCATCTCTGCAGAGAAAAGTAAAGCAGACCTGCTCAGGCAGCCTGACTGTGCTGGAGAGGTCACAGTAGGGGCGGGAAGCTGTGCAGTCTGGAAATACGCTGGCCAGGAGGGAGAGAGACGTGGTTTTCTTTCCACAAGAGGAGCCTAGACTGGGTGCCTTGCTGGGCCCCAGAGCGGGAATCTAGGTGCAGTTGCCCTGAGCTGTGACAGACACGAGGTGTGTGCAGTGGAGAATGAGACCTTATGAATCTATAGCACAGCACACATTCGTTCTTTGTCTGGTGCAAAGGCTTATAAGAGGCCAAGGAATGCTACAGAGATGAGGCCTAGCAGGCACGGAGATAAAGTCCTGAGATTTGTGACACAACCTGTGCCCCTTTGAACCAAACACCTCCCCATTTCTAGAGAAGAGCAGAGTGTGTGTGTGAAGGGGCAATCACCTCTGGAGCGCCTCCGAGTGGTGGGGTGTGGTACCACAGTCCTTTTCTCACCCTGGTGCCCCTTGCAGGTGGCTGGCCGACCTGGGCAGGGCTTAGTGCCATGGCCCTCCTGTCAAGTCCAAAGTCCGAATGAGCCCCCTCCAGAGTCCAATGAATACACCGTCTGTTGCCTCTTGCTAGAGTGTTCAGCCCTGGCTCTGGGCCCTTTTAATTCAACCTTTTGTTTGGGCTCCCAGATAAGCCCTGCCCCCTTCTTTGGGTTTATGCCACTTTGCCAGTAGTCAGTGGGGGGAACCTAGGCCCCTCTGCTACTCTGGATTCCAGAGCCTGGGTCAATCTTCTGCTGCTAACTCCCTGGGCCTCTGCCTGCCGGGCCCTGTACCTGCAGGTAGGGCTGCCACCTCTCTGGTTTTCACCTGGACAGTCTGGGTTTTGGCTTGTGTGTCAAGGTGCCATTTGACAAGCTCTGATGTCTGGTTTTTTGATCTGTGGAAAAGGCGGCAGCGCAGCTGCAGCCACTGCCTCCAGGGGCAGGCAAGGCGGCCTTGTCCCTGCTGGTGAAGACCCTGCAAGCAGCGGGAGCAGGGTCCTGGCAGAAAAAGGTGGAGCAGGGGCAGGGCCTTGGGGGGAAGAGGCAGAGAAGGGGGTAGGGCCTTGGAGAAGAGGCGAGGCAGGGGCAGGGTCTCGGAGGGCCGGTTACCAGCCATTAGAAAGATGGCAACCTATTTGCAGGTCCAGTGCCCCTAGGCTCCTCTGTCTGTCACCCAGCTGTGCGAGGCCAGCCAGCCGTAAGCTTTGGCTATTGTTGGGCTCTGGGAGCCGCAGCCACAGCCTCCTTGGCTCCCAGACAGGCAGGAATTGACCTCCTAAGACCAGGCAGCAACTTTTATCTGGGCCGCCTTGCTCTGATTGGCTGGTGCTAGCCTCTATAGCCCTTGGAGGACTATGTCTCTGTGATTTCCAACTCCAAAAAGTCCTCTCTAGGCAAGCTTGGAGGACCCACCTTCGCTGCTCTTTACATTTCAGCTTGCTGCTTCTTGGGGTGGAGTGGAGTGTCCAAGAGGTGAGCATGGGACATGAGAGCAAGCCTAGAAGCAGTAACTCAGGCCCAGGTTCTTGTGACTACTGGTCTGTGTCTTTGCAAATTGCCCTCCCTACGATATAAAACCAAACCCGGGTTACTGGGACTCACACATCCTTGTGCACAACTTCCCCGACTCACCGAATCCTTTTCCGCAGGCTGGCTTCGAAAGGGGATCAGACTGGGCAGATGCCGACCTCGCGCTCCCCATTCCCTGTTGTTTGTTCCATGCTTCTGTTTTTTTCTGGTTTCTTTCCTGTTATTTTTTTCCCTGCTGCCCTAATTTTTTTTTCACCTATAATTTTCTCCATTGACTTTAATTAAGCTCTCTCCAGGCTCGCTCAATAGGCAGGCTTCCCTGGGTCTAATTAGACTCTCATCATAAGTAATCTACATGGAAAGCAAACATGTGTATGTGTGTGGGGGGGGGGAGAGAGAGAGAGCAAGCGAGATTTAAAGAAAGCATGCAGGAAGCAGATGGGTGCATAAAACATTACAAATAATTCTTGTACGGATGCAAAAACATGGCGGCGCTAGACTCAGGGCTGGAATCTTCCCCACACGCTCAGTTAGGCCAGTTCTCTCCCTCTCGCTCTCTCTAGGTATCACCACATTCCCACACTAAAATCAATAGAGCAGATCAGAGTAAATCATCTCTGACTGGCAAAGCGGGAGCTGCTGATACCAGAGATTCCCAGATGAGACTCAAGACGATTTCTCATGCTGATCCATTTCTTACCCTGGACTTCAGGCCCAAGGTGTGCACTGAAGGAATTATGGCGGACGGCTGCCCATGGGGAGCGCGTTGTGCTGTTTGCTCAGGGGTGGAATGGAGAGAGTTTTATGAGCTGGGGACGAGGCATTTGGCCCAGCTCTGGAGGCTGATTACACGCTCAGGCTGGCTGGGAACCCTGAGGGAGGCAGAGCCCACAGCACAGCTCTCAGGCAAGGCCATGCGCTTCCCAAAGGTTTTGCTGCAGCAGGAAAAAAATTGCCCTAAGGGGGAAAGAAAGAGAGCTTTGAACTGGGCAGGTTTGAAACTAACGAGGGGAGTTAAAAATACCACCAGCCAGCGGAGTCCTGCGGAGCCTGCTGCTGCCCAGCAGAGGAACATGCTCTGGGCTCCCCAGGGGATCCACTTAAGCAGTGACCCCGGGACTCCCGTGCTCCGGTTCAGAAGAGGGTGGGAGGATGTGTGTGAGAATGGGGGGGGAGGGGAGTGATGCCCACATGCCTTTGGCTCTCCCCAGTGGCCTTCACAGCCCCAGGCCTGGGCTGCTGTAGCAAAGAGACCTGCAAGGAAGGGGAAGAAGCTGGTCTGCTGGGGAGCCGTGCTCCTAGGCCGAGGCATTGTGGGCTGTGGCGTTTCCCTGGGCTACAGCTGCTGCTAACAGGGAGCCCGCCGAAGGGGGATTGACACCTGACTCCCGGGGAATGTCATGCTCATTTTGTTCCCACTCACCGCGTCAGTCTGTAAGCCACGTAGCTTGTGGCCCTGGCCTGCAGCAAGGGCTTCCTGGCTCACGCAGGGGCCTGCAGGGAGAGTGGGCTGAGATCCCTCCACTAGATCCAAGGTCTCAGATCCTGCTACAGGGCACAGCCCCTCATCCTATCAAGTTGCATCCCTGGAGTCCCCTGCCGCTCCCTGAGTCAGGCTCTTTCAGATCAGACCTGGATTAAAACAGCCCTGAGCTTTGGGGGGACTTGAAATCCAAAATCAGACCTGAATTTTAGGGCTCGTTCTCATCTCTGACCCTTTCCCCCTCCCCACCTCTAGAAACATCCCTCACTATTGGGCAAGAGGTCGAATCCAAACCCAGTGTTTGCACCTGGGCCCTGTCTCTGAGGCCCAGAGCTCTCTGCGCAGACAGAGATCCCGTGGCCCCTTTCCACCAGAGGAGGGGTTTGCCAGGCTGTCTTCTCCCCTCCTCCTGCTGCTTGGAACTCTGTGTGTGCAGTGGCTGGAACCCCTCTCCCCAGAGGCAGCTGCATTCCTGTGGTGGTGTGTCCCTGCTGAGTGAGACCCGGAGCAGATTGCACCGTGAGCCTTTGGGATGAAAGACTCCAGACAGATTTTAGATCTTCTTGGTGAAAGTCAGTTTGCCAGAAGCCAGGCCTGGGGATGTACAGACAAGCTCTGTGCTCATTACTAGCACAGACACTCATGGACGCAGCTGGGCCGAGGAAACCGAGCTCTGATGTGGTTATTTAAATGTTTGGAACTTGGTTTGTGGGAAAAGTATGTGCTGGAGGAGCTTCTCTTCCTGTCCCATTGGAAATGTGGCCTGACTCCTCCAATAACATTACTTTTCTTAATTATTATTATTACCATTTCTAGAGCAGGGCAAATCATTTGCAGCCCATAATTTAGTCGATGAATTTTGCCACTTTTAACAGTTCCTGGATTTTCTGCAAGCGGATTGTGATTTTCTAGAATTTATCTGCTGCTCAAAATGGTTTGTTCACTGATCCCTGTGTGTGATTCCTGTTCTCTAGGTTGTGTGAACAGCCTGGAGTGAGGACTCAGTCTCTGATATTCAATATTCCAATGTTTGATTGGACACCTGGGTCACAGGCTGGCTCTCTGTCCCCTGAGTAGGTGGATGTAAGTCTTGGAATTATTACTTGTGTGTATTGCAGCAGCACTGAGAAGCCCTGGTCCTGGCCTAGGAGCCCATAGTGCTAGGTGCTGTACAAATAGAGAATAAAGAGATGGTCCTTGCCCCAAAGACCAAACAGTCTAAGACAGGAAACAACAGGTGGAGCATGGGGAAGCCATGAGACAATGCTGGCCAGCTCACCAGCTGTCTAATCATTGTCAAAAACTGTGCTAAGCGGATGAATTCTCCTTAGCACAGTTTTTATTATAAAATACCCCAGGATCAGTTTGCCCCTAAGCAGTTCTGGGAGTAAATTTGTTCTCCAACAATCCTGGGAAGGTTCCTGGTGCGAACCCCAGAGAATCCTGGGAAGGTTCCTGGTGCGAACCCTGGAGAATCCTGGGAAGGTTCCCGGTGCGAACGCATGGAGAATTCTGGGAAGGTTTCTGGTGCAAACCCCCGGAGAATCCTGGGAAGGTTCTGGTGCGAACACATGGAGAATCCTGGGAAGGTTCCTGGTGTGAACACATGGAGAATTGTGGGAAGGTTTCTGGTGTGAACCCCCGGAGAATCCTGGGAAGGTTCTGGTGTGAACACATGGAGAATCGTGGAAAGGTTTCTGGTGTGAACCCCCCGAGAATCCTGGGAAGGTTCTGGTGTGAACACATGGAGAATCGTGGGAAGGTTCTGGTATGAACACAGAGAGAATTCTGGGAAGGTTTTTGGTGCGAACCCCCGGAGAATCCTGGGAAGGTTCTGGTGTGAACACATAGAGAATCCTGGGAAGGTTAATGGTGCAAACACATGGAGAATTGTGGGAAGGTTAATGGTGCGAACACATAGAGAATCCTGGGAAGGTTCTGGTGTGAACACATGGAGAATCATGGGAAGGTTCTGGTGTGAACACATGGAGAATCGTGGGAAGGTTCTGGTGTGAACGCACAGTGAATCCCTGTTCATCAACATCTTCTGCAGAGTTCCCCCAGCTCGAGTGGCATCTCATGCCTCTCTAGCCTCCCTCATGCCAAGGGGCTGCCAGGGGACTTCACAAAGCATGGGCCAAGTCAGGAGCCTCATTGGGGAGGGGGAGGAGGAGAAGCCAGGACTCCCTCCAGCTGCATGCACCATGCAATGGCTGGTAAAAGGTCACAGCCACTGCTCTTGGGGGAGCGCAGATACAGTTCCCTCTGTGCCCCCCGGGGGTGCACATTTCACTAAAGGGGAGGGGAAGGGCAGGAAAGGGGCAGGGACAGACCCAGATCCACCCTCTGCAGTAGCCCCAGGAGAGGGGTGGTGCACTGATGGCATACTCTTCCCCCTGCCCCTGACCCCCCAAATCCACTCAATAGCTTATCACTGAACCTCCTGAGCAGCTGACTGGGCACGGAAGGGCTCGGTTTGCCTGGACAAATACAGAGTTTGGCCATTGTTTGTAAACACTGCAGTGATGGCGGGTGCTGAACAGATAGACGAAGCTAACGTCTGGGTCTGGCTGTGCAGCCCTCACGATGAGCAGCACTTGCTCATGCAGGTAGCCCCATTGGCAATGAGGCAGTGAGTAAGTACTACTCACCATGAGTAAAGGCCCATTATTATTCATACCTTAATAGAGTTTAAGGCTAGAAGGGACCGTTAGCTCATCTAGTCTGACCGCCTGTATAACACAGGCCCTACAATGTCACCCTGTGACCCCTGCATTGAGCCCAAAACCCTGTGTTAGATTAAAGCATCTTCCAGAAGGGCATCCAGTCTTGATCTGAAAACATCAAGACATGGAGAATCCACCATTTCCCATGGTACTTCGTTCCAATGGTTACTCACCCTCACTGCTAATGATTTGTGCCTTATTTCCAATTTGACTTTGTCTGGATTCAGCTTCCAAATATTGTTCTGCATTTCTCTGCTAGATCTGTTTGCACCTGGTATTTTCTCCCCGTGAAGCTACTTACACACTGTAATCAAGTCACCTCTCAATCTTCTTTCTGATAAGCTAAATAGATGAGCCAAGTCTCTCACTGTCAGGCATTTTCTCCAGCCTCAAATGCTGTTTGTGGCTCTTCTCTGCACTCTCAAATTTTTCAACATCTTTTTTAAAATGTGGACCCCAGAACTGGATTCAGTGTTCCAGTCAGTCTCAGCAATGCTGTAGACAGAGGTGAAGTCACCTCCATGCTCCTACTCCTGTTCCCCGGTTCATACATCCAGGGATTACACTGGCCTTTTTGTCACACCATCACCCTGGGAGCTCGTGTTCAGTTGCCTGTCCACTATGAGCCAGGATACAGCCCCCATTCTGTCGGTTGGGCATGCATGCTCTGTCCCTAGATATATAACTTTACACTGGCTTATAATAAAACACATTTTATTTGAATGGGCCCAGGCTACCCAGCAAGCCAGATCATTGTGTAGAATTGCCCTGCCGCTCTTTGTGTCATCTGCAAATTTTATCAGCAGTGATTTTATATTTGCTTCCAGATCATTGCTGAAAATACAGCATAGTCCTGATTATCCAAATAGCCTGGGGGACGCGGATTTTATTTGGATAATTGAGAAGACAGGAGCCATTCAGCCATTCATCACTGGGGTGGCCATCCCCGCATCTGGGGACTTCTCCGCCTCGCAGTGCTGCTCAGGGGGCTGTGCTCTGCCCCGTTCACTCATTCCCATGACGGCGGGGCTGCAGAGGGCTCCCTGCACTACCACAGGAGCCATTCAGCAGCAGGGTGGCCTCTAGGGTCAGGGCCGGCTCTAGGATTTTTGCCGCCCCAGCAGAAACAATTTTGCCGCGCCCCACCCCCCTCCCGTTTTTTTCTTACCCCCCCCCGGCCCCGCCTCAGCTCCGCCCCTTCCCCAAATCCCCAGCCCTGCCTCCTTCCCCCAGGCTCTGAAGCCTAGGAGGGAGGGAGGGAGGGGGAGAAGCGGCGCACGCGCCGCGGCAACTCAGAGTCTCCCCCTCCCTCCCAGGCTCTCAAGCCTGGGAGGGAGGGCGAGCAGCGGCGTGCGAATCAGCTGTTTCGCGCGCCATGGTGCGCGAGCAGCAGCAGCGGATGTGAGCTAGGGCGGCCGGGGCACATTTTTAGGGGCAGCATTCTGGCACCGGCCATGCCGCCCCTAAAAATGTGCTGCCCCAAGCACCAGCTTGTTTTGCTGGTGCCTAGAGCCGGCCCTGTCTAGGGTGACCACTCATCCCGAATTGGGCAGACAGTCCCCAAATGCAGAGTTCAAGTCCTGGTCCCTGTTCCTTATCCCCTAACTGCCCCTTCCTAAGACCCCCCTCCCTAACTGCCCCCCAGGACCCTACCCCTACCTGTACCCTGACTGCCCAAAACCTTATCCACACCCTCCCCCAGAAAGCCCCCCCCCGAACTCCCGATCCCCCCCCGTCTCTTGACTGCCCCATTCAAAACCTCCCTGCCCCTTCTCCGACCCCCTGGCCTCCTTGTTGTTGGCCTTCGCCTAATGTCTCTATGAACATGCTCAGGAACGGCCTGAGCCGTTCGTCCCGGCAGGCTGGCTGGCAGGGGAGGAGGAGCGGGGGAAGAGCTCCAGACTGCCGGAGGCGATCTGCGAATGCAGGGAGGGAGGGAGGGAGGGAGTGATCTCTGCTGCAGGGGAAGCGGAGGAGGGGCTCTCTCTGGCTGTCGGAGCCCTGTGTAAGTGGCATCATCCGGCCAGCTGCCCTGTTAGCTGCACGCGCTCTGCATGGGGGGCGGGGGGGGGAATCCGGACATTTACAAATTCCCCCCGGATGCTATTTTTAGCTCAAAAATCCGGACATGTCCGGGGGAATCCGGACGAATGGTAACCCTATCTTTACTATTGTTTCAAACAATGTGCCTGGTACAGAAGTTAAGCTTAGCAGCCTGTAAATGGCAGGCTTCCTGCTTAGGATGTACTTTTAAAAACACACACATAAGGATGATGAAGTACTTTCTGGTCCACTAGTAACTAAAGAGGATGTTAAACAATATCAACTAGGGATAAATACTTTTAAATCAGCAGGGCCACATAACTTGCACCCAAGAGTCCTAAAGGAGTTGGCTAAGGAGATCTCTGGCCTGCTGATATTCATTTTTATAAATCCTAGAATTCTGGAAAAATTCCAGCAGAGTGAAAGAGTGCTAATGTCTTGGCCCTATTCAGTACGGGCAAGTGGGATAACTCAAGTAATTATAGGCCAATTAGCCTAACTTCAATCCTGGATAAAATAGTTGAAAAGCTGATAGGGTTTTGATTGATAAAGAATTAAAAGATAGGAATATAATTAGTGCCAGTCAATATGGTTTTGATTGTCCTCTTCTTTGAGGAGATTAGAAGTTTGGTTGATAAAGGTAACACCATAAATGTAGACCTTTGTAAGGCATTTGGTTTAGTATCTCATGATATTCTGATTAAAAATTAGCACTACACACAGATTTGACAGAATTCAATTTTTAATGTTTTCATAATTTTTATGGAAAATCTTGACGTTCATTTTAAGCATTTTTTTCAATTTTAATTGAGTTAAATTTTCACAGTTGCATGCAGGAGTCAGACAATAATTATTTAATGATAGACTTTGTGATTCAAAAAGTTAAAGCTTTATAACCATTACCACACCAATTGTCAACATGACATGTCAAGTATACAAATTAAATATCCTTAAATCCAACTCTAAGAAATTGTCACGCAGCATTTCTCTTCCTTTGCCCGGCTGTACATTTAGATAATTATCGATGGAAATATGGTTTTGTTGGTTGATGTGGATGGTGAAATCGCCATTTACCAACAACAATCTGGTCCTTCCAAGCCCAACTAACCCATACCAGTAGGGCTATGGGAAGTCATCCTGGAACGGGGTGTTCCAGTGGAGTTCCACAGGGATCAGCACTAGGGCCAGTGCTCTTCAGTATACAGGATACTCCCATTTATCTGCAACCTTATTATCCAAACCTCCACATTAACCAAATCCCTTCCGTGTTCCCCGGGTATCTCATGCTGGGGGACAAGGAAGGGATTTGGCTAATGTGCAAGTTTGGATAGGAGAGCTGAGACCCCCAGCCATGACTGCGAGGAGAAGAAGGACAAGCTCCCGGCCATGGGAAAGGCCACTAGAGTGACCACCTTTTCAAAAGGCAAAAGTGGGACACATGCAGGAACCCCACCCACCTCCGTGGCCCCTCCCCTGCTCCTCCTCTTCCTCTGAATCTCCTCTTCCCCTGAGGCCCCACACCCGGCCAGGCTGGAAGCCAGAGCCAGGTCATGGTAAGAGCTGCCCAAGGAGCCCAGGCCACTGTGGGGAGCCCCGGATCCTCCACCTGCCGTGGGTGGGGCTCCAGCGAACACGAGAGCAGCCCCCGGCCAGTGTCCCCACCCCCCTGTGGCGCACTGCCCAGGGCAAGTGGAGCGTCTGGGGCTCCCCACAGCAGCCCAGGTTCCCTGACTGACTCTTACCACTGGCTCTGACTTCTGGCCTGTGGCAGGGCCTCGGGGGGAAGAGGACGATCAGGGGGCGGGGTCTCATGGTGAGGGGGAGCTAAGGCCTGCTCAGTGCCCCCCTCTCCCCCAACCGAGAAGAGGCTGGTACTGCCCCGAGCCTCAGGCAGGTGCGAAGCAGCACCGCAGGGAATCTAGGACAAATGCTGTCCCCTAGTCACCCTGGCTCCCTACATACCCCACCCCTCAAATCCAGCTCCCAAACCTCGGAGCTGGCATCCTCAGCCTCCCCCAGACGGGAGAGAAAGTCCGCATTGGCGTTGTCCCGTCCCGCCCGATGGCGGATCGTGAAGGCATAGGTTTGTAGAATAAGATACCATTGCTGAAGGCGGGCATTCGCGTCCTTCATCTTGTTGAGCCACTTCAGGGGTGCATGATCTGTAACCAGTATAAAGGGGGCCCTGAGGAGGTAGTAGCGGAGGGCATCAACTGCCCACTTAACAGCTAGGGCCTCTTTCTCAAGGACGGAGTAATTCCGCTCCCGGGGGAACAGTTTCCGACTGATGTAAACAATAGGGTGCTCCTCCCTGTCTACCTCCTGTGAGAGGACCGCCCCAAGCCCCACGCCGGAGGCATCAGTCTGAACAATGAAGTCACGATGAAAGTCTGGGCTGAAGGGTACTGGTTCGCTACACAGGCGGTCTTTGACAGTTTGAAAGGCCTCCTCACAGTCGTTGGACCAGCACACTCTGCAAGGGCTATCTTTGGTCAGGAGTTCTGTCAGAGGGGCTGTAATGGTTGCGAAGTGGGGTACGAACCGCCGGTAATAACCAGCTAGGCCCAAGAATTGACGCACCTGCCTCTTCGTGGTTGGCGCCTGACATTCCTGGAGTGCTTGAACCTTCCTGATGAGGGGGCGTACCTGTCCCCGCCCCAGGGTGTACCCCAGATAAGTGGTTTCTTCCCACCCGATTCGGCATTTTTTGGGATTGGCTGTGAGGCCGGCGGCGCGGAGGTCCCAGAGGACAGCCGCCACTTGGTTGAGATGTTCCTCCCAGTTACTGCCATAGATGACCACATCATCCAGGTAGGCGGCGGCGTACTTGGTGTGTGCTTGCAAAATCCGATCCATCAAGCGCTGGAAGATTGCTGGGGCCCCATGGAGGCCGAAAGGCATCTGGGTAAACTGGTACAGCCCTGAAGGGGTGGCAAACGCGGTCTTCTCCTTGGATCGAGGTTCCAAGGGGATCTGCCAGTACCCCTTGGTTAGGTCTAACGTGGTGATATAGCCGGCTTCTCCAAGCCGGTCAAGGAGTTCATCGACGCAGGGCACTGGATATGCATCAAACTTTGAAATGACGTTGACTCTCCGAAAGTCAATACAAAACCACCGGCTCCCATCTGGCTTCGGGACGAGGACGACGGGACTCCGCCATTCGCTCTGGGAATGCTCGATAACACCCAGTCCCAACATGGGCTGGACTTCCTCCTGCACGGCCTCTCGCATTCGCCTAGGCAATGGCCGGGTCGTCTCTCGGACCACCACCCCGGGGTTGGTCTGGATTGCATGGTAGGCGAGCGTAGTCTGTCCCGGCTTCGTGGTGAAGGTCCTGGGGAACGCCTTCACTAGGCAGAGGGCCTGTTCTCGCTGCTCGGCGGTGAGTGTTTCGGCTAGCTGCGGTTCACCATTGTCAGACTCTTCGGGGGGGTTGTGGCCCAAGGTCTGGTTCAGGCGGGTATGCGGCAATTAGTAGTCCTTACCGTCCCGCCAGGGTTTTAAAAGATTTACATGATAAATTTGCTTTTCCTTCCGGTGGCCAGGTTGCCAGATTTCGTAAGTGACAGGCCCGACTTGGCGAAGGACTTCATACGGGCCCTGCCAGCAGGCAAAAAGTTTTGATTCCTCCAAGGGGAGCAGGAGGAGGACTCGGTCCCCTGGGGCAAATAATCGGACCTGGGTGCCCTGATTATATTGCTGCTCCTGGCCCCTCTGGGCTGTGTTTAAGTTCTCCCTCGCGAACTCACCCGCCTGGGCCAGCCGCTCCTGCAGCTGTAAGAAGTATTGTAAGAGGCCCTGTGTTGAGGATGGTGTACGTTCCCAAGTTTCTCTCAGGAGGTCCATCACTCCGCGGGGTCGTCACCCATAGAGGAGCTCAAATGGAGAGAACTTCGTGGAAGCCTGCGGAACATCCCAAACCGCCAGTAGTAAATGGGGGAGTAGTTGATCCCACTGGCGGAGGTCCTGGGTGGGGAAGCGTCGCAACATTCCCTTCAGAGTCTGATTAAAACGTTCGACTAACCCCTTAGTCTGGGGATGGTAAACCGAGGTCTGCAGTTTCTTAATCCCTAGCAGGGCACACACCTGACGGAACAATTTAGAGGTGAAGTTGGTCCCTTGGTCAGTGAGTATCTCCCGAGGGAGGCCTACCCGGGCGAAGATCTTCACGAGCTCTGCCGCGATAGTGCGGGCAGTGATACTTCTTAAGGGGACAGCCTCGGGGAAGCGGGTGGCGTAGTCCATCAAGACAAGGATATATTGGTAGCCCGCCTGACTTTTCAGGAAGGGTCCGACCAGGTCCATCGCTACTCGTTCAAACAGAACGCCCACCGTTGGTAACGGGACCAGGGGAGCCTTCCGGACCCCGGCCGGGGTGGCGTGTTGGCAGTCCGGGCATGACCCACAGTAATCCTTCACCTCGCAGTGGATGCCGGGCCAGAAGAACTTGGTCAGGACCCTAGCTGCGGTTTTCTCCAGTCCTAAATGGCCTGCGGCCGGGATGTCATGGGCTAGCTTCAGGATCACCCGCCGATGAATGTGGGGAACCACTAGTTGGGTCTGGACCTCTTGGGTTTGAGGGTCTTGCTCCACGCGGTAGAGACGATCCTGATCGAGTTCAAATCTAGGCCATTGGGTAGCCCGCTGGGCCTCCACAACCTTCCCCTCTACCCGTGCCAGCTGTTCATAGGCAAACCGGAGTGTAGGGTCTTCCCTTTGGTCTCAGCTAAAGTCCATAATGTCCACCGGGGGGCCCCCCGTCTCCCGGCCGTCCTGCCTGGGTGAAAGGGATGGGTCAATGCCGGGGTTGGGACACAGCTCGGGGCCTGGGTCCGTCGCAGAGGAAGCTCCCTCGAATGCCTCTTCCGGAGATAGGGACTAGAGCACCTCGACGAAGTCTGGCCAGTCCCGGCCCAGGATGATCGGGTAGGCAAGGGATGGGGCCACTGCCACGTTCATTAACTGAGTTGCCCCGTTCACCGTGAGAGGAACCTGAACCATGGGGTACGGTTTCACATCTCCATGTATGCACTGTATCCGTACCTCCCCAATGATCCACTCGGTATCCAGGAGGAGGGACTGGCGGACAAGAGTCTGTCCACAGCCCAAATCAATTAGACCCATAACGGATGTCCCGGCGATGCCCATGTGGGCCGTCAATTTGGCTGCGGACGGCGGGCGGGCCCGGCGCTCCCCGGTGTACACCCAGCCAAAGTCGCATTCCATCGCCATACAGTCTTGTTCCAGGTGACCGTACTCGCCACACTGAAAGCAAGGTCCTACCTCTGTGCGCCCTGGCCGCGCGGGGTCACCCGGGTGGCCGCGGGGTTGGCCGGGGCCCGATGGACGGGTCAAGCGTCCGGACAGTGTAGGCTGTGGAGCATCGGGCTGTTGGGAAAAAGTAGTGCCACTGCCGTTTGGTCATCGGGCTCGAGTTGGCATGTCGACTTTGGGGGTGGACCCCCTTTCAGGCTTCTGAGTGCCGGGTCCAGAACTTGGGGGCCGGGCTGCCGATCCTATTGGGGCCTCGGCCTCTAGAAAGTTCTCCATAAGCATGACAGCTGCACTTAGAGTTTGAGGTCGGTGCGGCAACACCCACGCCCTCCCTGGAGTCGGGAGGATATGCACGAATTGCTCAAGGATGATCTGTTCTGTCACCTCAGCTACAGTTCGATGATCAGGTTGTAGCCATCAGCACACTGCATCCTTTAATTCCTGGGCCACGGCCCGGGGCCGGGCACCCGGGGGGTAAAGCTTTCCCCGAAACCGTCGCCGAAAGGTCTCCGGGGTGATGTCGAAGGCATCCAGAATAGCCGCTTTTACTCGGGCATAAATACGGGCCTCATTGTCTGGTAGCCCCCGGTAAGCCTTCCGGGCCGGCCCCGTTAGATAGGGGGCAAGCAGGGTTGCCCATTGGTTGGGAGCCCAACTAGCTACTGCAGCAACCCGCTCGAAGGTCACCAGATAAGCCTCTGGGTCATCCTCAGGCCCCATCTTGGCCAGACGGACTGGTGGAGCAGGAGGGTTGGGTGTGATCGCCCCGCCCGGTTGGGCTCCACCGGGGCTCAGCCACAGGGTGGCCAGTTGCTGGAAACATTGGGTCTGTTCGCAGTGCTGGGCCCCCAAGGTTTGAAGCAACTGCTGCTGGTGGGTACCCAGCTGCTGTATGAGTTGTTGTTGCTGCTGCTGCTGAGTCTCAGCCAGCACCTTGATGAGCTTTTCCATCTCCATCTTCTGTTTAGGGGCTGTCGCTGCCTCCTTGCTCTAATCCCTTCCGGCAGGGATAGGGGGCGCTACCCGCATTCTCCACCACTTGTGATTGGCGTTGGCCCACCTACCCGCTAGGGGGCGGTGGGGAGCTATGAGGTCACTGGCCGGCCTGGGTCACGCCTCCATCAGCGGGGAATTAGCGGCGGGGCGGCCGCCAGCCAGAGTCTGTAGCGCCCCTCAGGCAGGGGAGCGCTGGCAAAGGTCAGTAGCGCGCCCCTCAGGCAGGGGAGCGCTGGCAAAGGTCAGTAACGTGCCCCTCAGGCAGGGGAGCGCTGGCAAAGGTCCGTAGCATGCCCCTCAGGCAGGGGAGCGCCGGCAAAGGTCCGTAGCGCGCCCCTCAGGCAGGGGAGCGCCGGCAAAGGTCAGTAGTGCCCCTCAGGCAGGGGAGCGCCGGCAAAGGTCCTTAGCTCGCCCCTCGGGCAGGGGAGCGCAGGCAAAGGTCCCGGCGTGGCTCGGCCGGGTAGGGGAATGCAGGCCCACCCTACACCACTGCATTCCAACCCAGGGCCCTGACAGTGGCAGGACAAGGGTCCCGCCATGGGGTCAGCGGGATCCTTCCGCTATATAGACTCACCACGGTGCAGCTCTGTCCCTGGGCTACTTCCTACCCAATTGCTCGTTCGAATCCCTCTGGTCCTGCCAGTGTGTCGGGGTAGTCTGCTGTTGGCAGCTCCAGCTCCCCCTTGGGCTCAGGCTCCTCCAGCTCCTTCCGGTCCTCGGCTGCTGGCAGCTCCAGCTCCCCCTCCGGCTCTCCAGTCCCTCTGGGTACTCGGCAGCGGGCAGTCCTGGCAGCCCCAGTCCTTCCTCCAGGTGAAGTTTCCACTGGTCCAGGGCCTCCCCTGGCGTGGCAGCAGGGTCTGAAGGGAGCAGCCCGCGGTCTGCGTCTGCCTCCCTCCGTGGTGCTGCCCTGACTGAGATAAGGGCCCCGCCCTTTATACTTCCTGTTCCACCCCTCCCCTTCTGGGGGGGTGGAGCGAGCTTGGGCTGGCCTCGCCCACTCAGGCTGAGAGAGCAGCTCTTTACCCGCAGGTTCGGAGGGCAGCCACCCTGGCTCCCTACAATAATCTACTTGGACCATCAGAAAGCATTTGACAAGGTCCCTCACCAAGGGCTCTTAAGCAAAGTAAGCCATCATGAGATAAGAGGGAAGTTCCTCTCATGGATCAGTAAGTGGTTAAAAGGCAGGGGGGAAAAGGTGAAAATAAATGGTTACTTTTCATAATGGAGAGAGGTAAATAGTGGGGTCCTCCAGGGATCTGTACTGGTACCTGTGCTGTGCAGCATTCATAAATGATCTGGAAAAAGGGGTGAACAATGAGGAGGCAAAATTTGCCGATGATACAAAATGACTCAAGGCCGTTAAGTCCAAAGAGGACTGTGAAGAGCTACAAAAGGATCTCACTAAACTGGGTGACTGGGCAACAAAATGGCAGATGAAATTCAATGTTGATAAGTGCTGCTACCACTTAAGAAAGAGATCTTGGAGTCATTGTGCTGGTTCCATGAAAACATCTACTCAATGTGCAGCAGCAGTCAAAAAAGGGAACAGAATATTAGAAAACAATAGGAAAGGAATAGATAATAAAACAGAAAATATCATAATGCCACTGTATAAATCTATGGTACACCCACACCTTGAATAGTGTGTGCAGTTCTAGTTGCCTTATCTCAAAAAAGATATATTAGAATTGGAAAAGGTACAGAGAAGGGCAACAAAAATAATTAGGGGTATGGAACAGCTTCCATATGAGGATTAAAAAGATTGGGACTGTTTAGCTTAGAAAAGTGATGACGAAGGGGAGATATGATAGAAGTCTATAAAATCGTGACTGTTGTGGAGAAAGTGAACAGGGAAATGTTATTTAGCCCTTCACATAACACAAGAACTAGAGGTCGCAAGCTGAAATTAATAGGCAGCAGGTTGAAACAAATAAAAGGAAGCACGACATACAATGCCTCGCCAAGCTGTGGAACTCATTGCCATGGGATGTTGTGAAGGCCAGAAGTATAACTGGGTTGAAAGGACAATTCGATATGTTCCTGGAGGACAGGTCCATCTATGGCTTTTTGCCAAGATAGTCAGGGCTGCAACGCCAGGCTTCAGGTGTCTCTAAAGCTCCAGCTGCCAGAACCTGGGACTCCTTGTTTTTATGTGATATGAATTTGTCATCCTGCTTCTTTCCAAACACAGAACAGAAATATTGACTGAACACTCCTGCCTCTTCTGCATCAGTATGAACAATTTGACCATCTCCACCTTCATCTATACCATTGCTAGGATTTCTTTTGTTCCTAATATACTTAAAAAACTCCTTCGTATCCTCCTCAGCCCTGCCAGCCATGGATGGGTCCCTGGTGTCTTTAGCACTTGTGTCTCTGGCAGACCAGGAGCCGAGAGGCATAACTGCCAATGGAGCTCGAAGGAAGTTAGGTGGCGGAGGAAGTAGTTTGAATGGGTTTTATCAGAGAGATGGTGAGGAGTGGAGATGGGGCAAACCCAGACCCAAGGAGCTGAACTCTCCCTCCCTGAACTTATTAAGATAAATTAGGGCACAGCTCTGACCAGCCCTTCTTTGGCTTTTGCAAAACCGAAGCTGCTGCCAGTTTGCCAATCTTTACAGTGGCTGGGAGTGCCTGTCAGCCAGGGAGATAGGGTGTTGTCTGATCAGCAGCGAGCCAGCAAGGGGCACAGGCAGGCAGGCTGATCCTGTGGCTGACCAGCCCCCTGCCCATGTGGCTTCTGCCGAGAATCTGGGATTGCTGCTCTTCAGGAGAGTGCCCGCCTGCAACTAGCACAGCTAGTGTCACCCACAGCTGGAGCAAAGGCACCTGGGATGGCTGTGCCCCTTTTTGCCCTGCTCTGCCACTTGAATAATTAGTCTCCGCAGCGCTGGAGGGGTCCCAATCAGTCTCCTTCTGGAGGCTGTTGCAGGGCTAGAAGGCAGAGAATTGCTTCTTGTCACTTCTTCGCTTCTCTGAACATCTGGCAGGATGGTCTGCACATCTGCTTCTGCCTCCAACCCCTGTGCAGAGAGGCTGCCTGTCTCCTCCAGAAAGGATGGGCCTGGCCAGGTCCCATGCTGACCAGCCTGTATTGGTTCAGAGTTAGATGTTCAGTGTCTCTAAGCCTGCAGGTTGCTCTGAGGTCTCAGCCCTTTGAACTTGACCATTCTGGTCTCAGACACTCAGGGGTGTGCATTATCCATCTCTACTGGGAGACATTTAAACTGTCGAAGTTGGGTTTGTTGCAGAGTTCACTTGAGGGGAGTGGGACACAGAATGGCTTCCCAAGACCAAAATGCCAAATACTTCTCTCTTTCTAGCCCTAGCAATGCCCCTGGGTCAGACTGATCTCCCCGTTCCACTCAGGAGCAGAAGGTGACAGCATATTTCCAGCTGTCAATGCTGGCTCTATGCCGCCCTCCTGGTGTAGGGACACATTGAGGAGATGGCAGGGGGAGCATGGTGCTACACTAGAACTTAGAGCATCCACTGGGACTGGGAAAAACCAGCTAGAGCCAAGGGTCTGTACACCTTTGCTCCCTCTCCCCCCCAGTCCCATCCCATGCTTGCTTTGCCGCATGCTTTTCAGACCTCAGACAGTGACTTGGCACCGCCTTCCAGAGCAACTGGAAGTTTTAACATAGCTTTTTTCTGTTGAAAATGCTGTTTTGCTGAAACCAAAATGTTCATAGAATCATAGAATATCAGGGTTGGAAGAGACCTCAGAAGGTCATCTACTCCAACCCCCTGCTCAAAGCAGGACCAACCCCAACTAAATCATCCCAGCCAGGGCTCTGTCAAGCTGGGTCTTAAATGTTCCGTGGAAATGTATTGATTTTGCTGAAAATGTCGTTGGGAAGGTTTCTTAGGTGCAGGATGGAATTGCTGAGGAGTAAGAGAAGAAAAGGATGTAGTCAACAGCCCCAGAGTTCACCCACCGCACATGGGAGAGACCCAGGTTCAAGTCTCTACTCTCCCTTTTTCAGACCCATGACTCGATTCGGAGTCCCCTGCATCCCATCTGGGTGCATGAACCACCATGCTACACTCAGTCTCACGTGTGTGCTTTCTGGCTCACTGAATATTTAATTATATATACAAAGTGGAACAGCTCCAACAGGAGAGATTGACAGAAAATTGGCTACTCTAGGCTCTCTCTCTCTCTCTTTCTGACTCTCTCTCACTTTTTCACAAAAAAATTCAAAAGGTCCCAGTTTTGTTGCATTGCAGAACAAAAATTCCGAAACTTCAATGTTTTAGACAAAACAGAATTGTTGTATTCCAGCCAGCTCCAATAGTATAACTTTGTAAACAGCAGTAACTGGCCATTAATGGTGTGATATTAACAAGTTTGGGGTGGGGATGATATTAAAGCATGTGATGTAATACCAATGAGGGAGTGATGTTACCATGTGTAATGGGATTGATATGTGGATGGATGTCATGTTGCCACCCTGACCAGACCTAGCCTACTACATCACACCCTTTCGTGTCGCACATATCTGTATGGCATCACATCCTCTAACATCACATCTGGAACTGGTAGACAAATGGGTGACTCTTCCAGTCATACGAGGGGCATGGCTCAATTCAGCCACATGTGAGCATTTAGTGTGTGCATTTGCATTGAGAAAACCATGGAAATGGCCTGGTTTATTCTGTTGAAAACACCTAGTCGGTGTCAAATACTTGTTTGGGCCTTTGTCATATGGCAGAGCAGCACCAGTTTAGGTACAAGTGATCATGACTTCAGAGTGGAAATAAGGTGTAATTTTTCAACAGTGAGAGTAATTAACTATTGGGACAATTTACCAAGGATCTTGCTGGATTCTCTATCACTGACACTATTTAAATCAAGACTGGGTGTTTTTCTACAAGACTTGCTCTAGGAAGTTTTTCGGGGAAAGTTCTCTGGCCTGAGTTATGTAGGAGGTCAGACTAGAAGATCATAATTGTCCCTTCTGGCCTTGGAATCTATGAACAGGGGAGTCAGGCTGCAAGTTGCTAACTCAATGACAGATATTCCCTGGGACAGTCAAAACCCCAAGAGTTGCTCAGCCCTGATTCCTGTTTATATAGCTTTGATCGCCTAGCCAAGGTCCAGACATAAAACTATTTGAGTGGGTGACCAATTTTTAAGCCTGAATACCAACACCAAATAATCCAGGGTTTGCCATTCCCTTATGATATTATTTTAATGTTTCCATTATGCAAAGAGATTGGCAAATAATGGGGCTGCGTATCTATCAACCGAATCACAAAGCCATCAAATTGCAACACCCACCCAGTCAAACGCACAATCTAATCACATCACATATTGTAAAAAGTGTAATCTGACAGCAGCAGGCGAGAAGCTCAAGGCTATGATGCAATGGTAGTGGTTGTGCTCCCAGGGTGTGAGGTTACATTCACAGGTGTGACACTGGCAGAAATGCTGTTAACCCCAACAGATGAACATTACAGGGATACACTGGTCAACAGCAAGACAGTTTCAGTAGGAATACAGGTTCAGGCACTTTATGTGAACCTTTTTTACAATCAGGGGTAGCCGTGTTAGTCTGAATCTGTGAAAAGCAACAGAGGGTCCTGTGGCACCTTTGAGACTAACAGAAGTATTGGGAGCATAAGCTTTCGTGGGTAAGAACCTCACTTCTTCAGATGCAAGTCAAGACTTGCATCTGAAGAAGTGAGGTTCTTACCCACGAAGTGAGGTTCTTACCCACGAAAGCTTATGCTCCCAATACTTCTGTTAGTCTCAATGTTTACAATGTAACATCACAGCAAGTGCCACAATGTGCCCCACAGCCAGACATCACTAGGTCACCTGACACTTTGAACTTGCTGTGTGTGGGCAGAGATGAATTGGGTTGGGATTTTCAGCAACTCTCAGCGTTGGCCTAACTCTGCCCTCACTGAAGTTGATGGTAAATCTCCCCGACTCTGGTGGGAGCAGAGTAGGGCCAATGCTGAGTGCTTTGGGAAATCCCACCCAAAGTGTCTTACATGCATTTGCAGGCTTTCAACCGATCTGTAAGCATTACAGTTCTCTAGTGCACCCCAGGCCTCATTCTGGGCGCTCATGGGCTTTTCTTGCAGGCAGTGATAAGTGCAGATGGAAAATGGCTGACCTACCAAACAGGCTGGTGGATGAAACCACCCTGGGAGCTCCCATTTCCTTAGTCTCTTGCCCTGTCCCTCTGAGAACTTCTTTCCACCTCAGCCCTCTGGTGCAGTCCAGCAATGGCCTGCTACAGCCTTGCACACAGAGTCCTAATAAATTGCCCCTTGTCTATTTCTTTCAGATATTTAAATACATCTCAGGGTTCAGATCACAGCTTCTCACAGCAGTTAAATAAGTAACACATTCATATTTTGTAAACTGTTTCTCACAGCTTGTTTATTTAGGGTTATAACTCGATTTGGGCTCCTTATGGAAGTGTGACTCATTGTTTAATGTGTCAGCTCATTAGCAATACTTGTTTTTGCCTTATATTTCTCTGCTACCACTAATTGCTGAGCCCACTGTGAGCTTCAGTTTCCAATGGCACTGTATAAAATGCAGGAAGATAGATCAGTTACTAGATAAAAGCCAACAGAAATAAACAAACCCATGGACCTGCAGAGGAGGCTTTTTAGCTACAGTGATTTGATATGCTGTGTTTTCCCAGGCTTGGTTAGTTCTTCTGTCATCATTTGAGCAAGAACAGGTTAAGGAAAACAAGAAACAAAATACATGCCAGGCACTACCATTTCACTGCAATATAAATATGCTCACCTGCAGGTAGCGAGTCTATGGAGCAAAGAAAAGTATTGTCACATCTCTGCCAAGAGGGAGCAGATCTTGGGGCCTTGTAGCTCGGTTTCCCATTGGAGGGAAATCAGTGAAAGGGATTCTGGGTATTTTCTAAGGGTAACTTATGTTGTTCCCATTATACCCACAGTCCTGGAACAGGGGTGGTCAAATGCCATCCAGGCAACTCCTTCTTCCAGGACTCTCAGCCAAAGCAATGCCTGGTACCCAAGGACCAATGCTGCCTAAAGAACTGACTTTAGAATCACTTTAGAGAGATTAATGCAAAGGGCAAAACTCTCACGCTGCTTGCAACAGCCCACCCCCAAAAGAAACGACATCACAAAACTTACAACAATATGAGTATTTCTTCAACGCCTGAAGGCAGCTTGCATGCAACGAGAACTTGTGACGCTGGGAGCAACACTTCCCCCCGTGATTCCCATCAGGGGCAGATATAAAGGCTCTGCCCTTCTGTCCCTAATCTGATATGTGTCACTTCTTATTGAAATAAATCGATTTTGGGTAAAATGTATACAGTGCACCAAACCANCCAAAAAGCCGGACATGTCCGGGAAAATCCAGACGTATGGTAACTCTACTTTTACAGACTAGTTCCCTTCTAGTCTGGGTCCAACAATCACTCACACCTCCTGTAGTTACTGTCCTTTGTTCCAGTTTCTCTCAGGTATCCTTGGGGGTAATGAGGCTATCTCTTGAGCCAGCTGAAGACAAAATGGAGGGGTCTCCCAGGGGTTTAAATAGACTTTCTCTTGTGGGTGGACACTCTTCCTCCCCCTGTGTAGAATCCAGCTACAAGATGGAGTTTTGGAGTCACATGGGCAAGTCACATGTCCATTCATGACTCAGAACTTACAGGTAGCAGCCATGGTTCACATGCTACTTTGAACATCCTCAAATAGACTTCTTATGTGGATTGGAACCTTCCAAGATCCATTGGTCGTTAAGTGTTTCTTGATTGGGCACTTAACTTGCACATTCCTTTCTCAAGAAGCTGACCAAATACTTTACTAAGGCTACTTAGAAATCAAGCAAGTACACAGCCAATATTCATAACTTCAAACACAAAAATGACACATGCATACAAACAGGAGTAATAGATTCAGTAGATCATAACCTTTACAGAGATATATTACATGGCATATGTAGCATAAAAATATTCCAGTTATGTCATATATACATTCATAAGCATATTTCCATAAAGCCTTATGGGGTGCACCGTCACAATGGGGAAAGCGGTGGATGTGATATATCTTGACTTTAGCAAAGCTTTTGATACGGTCTCCCACAGTATTCTTGCCAGCAAGTTAAAAAAGTATGGATTGGATGAATGGACTGTAAGGTGGATAGAAAGCTGGCTAGATCGTCGGGCTCAACGGGTAGTGATCAACGGCTTGATGTCTAGTTGGCAGCTGGTATGAAGCGGAGTGCCCCAGGGGTTGGTCCTGGGGCCTGTTTTGTTCAACATCTTTATTAATGATCCGGATGATGGGATGAATGGCACCCTCAGAAAGTTCGCAGATGACACTAAGCTGGGAGGAGAGGTAGATACGCTGGAGGGAGGGATAGGGTCCAGAGTGACCTAGACAAATTGGAGGATTGGGCCAAAAGAAATCTGATGAGGTTCAACAAGGACAAGTGCAGAGTCCTGCACTTAGGACGGAAGAATCCCATGCATTGCTACAGGCTGGGGATCGACTGGCTAAGCAGCAGTTCTGCAGAAAAGGACCTGGGGATTACAGTGGACAAGAAACTGGATATGAGTCAGCAGTGTGCCCTTGTTGTCAAGAAGGCCAATGGCATATTGGGCTATATTAGTAGGAGCATTGCCAGCAGATCGAGGGAAGTGATTATTCCCCTCTATTCAGCACTGGTGAGGCCATATTTGGAGTACTGCATCCAGTTTTGGGCCCCACACTACAAGAAGGATGTGGACAAATTGGAGAGAGTCCAGCGGAGGGCAATAAAAATGATTAGGGGGCTGAAGCACATGACTTATGAGGAGAGGCTGAGGGAACTGAGCTTATTTAGTCTGCAGAAGAGAAGAATGATGGGGGATTTGATAGCAGCCTTCAACTACCTGAAGGGGGGTTCCAAAGGGGATGGAGCTCGGCTGTTCTCAGTGGTGGCAGATGACAGAACAAGAAGCAATGGTCTCAAGTTGCAGTGGGGGAGGTCCAGGTTGGATATTAGGAAACCCTATTTCACTAGGATGATGGTGAAGCACTGTAATGGGTTCCCCAGGGAGGTGGTGGAATCTCAATCCGTAGAGGTTTTTAAGGCCCGGCTTGACAAATTCCTGGCTGGGATGATTTAGTTGGGAATTGGTCCTGCTTTGAGCGGGGGGTTGGACTAGATGACCTCCTGAGGTCCCTTCCAACCCTGATATTCTATGATTCTATGAAAATAGTGTTTGGGGATTTGATTAAATCACTCAAAAAAGGATCAAAGGGCCATATTGTCCCCCAGTCTGTCCATGCCCAGGCGGCCTCTCTCTCCCGCCCCCCAACTTCTGTTGCATCATTAATGTTAGCTGAAAAAACACAGGGCACTCTGTAAGGTCAGGGGAGGGGGCTGGTCAGTCGGGATGGGGAGAGCCTGTGCTGATTCTTCATGGCCCTCCCTGAGCTGGGCAAACCACCTTGCAGGGGACCCCGGGGGGACTCCCAGCTGCAGACACAGGCCCCTGACTGTGCAAGGGTCCTGACTCCTGGGCGACCTTCAGGCTTTAACTTCTGCACACTGGCAGGTCAGACGCCTGCCCTCACTCCATGGTCAGACCTAGGAGGAGATCCGCAGGGCACTTTCTTCGTCAGGGCCCAGGGAGAGCAGGAATTACCCAGCGTATTTTCCCAATAGGCCGTGACTCTTCCCTGGGCAGCTGTTACAAAGGGGGTTGCTTCTTGTTGTGGCTGTGCTGAAGCCTGGGATGTTTGGCGTTAGGGCTTGTCTGCATTGGCATTTTACAGCGCTGCAACTTTCTCGCTCAGGGCTGTGAACAAACCCCGCCCTGAGCGCAGCAAGTCTCAGTGCTGTGAAGTGCCGGTGCAGACAGTGCCCCAGCGCTGGGAGCTGCGCCTCTCGTGGAGGTGAGTTTTTAGAGCGCTGGGAGAGCCGCGACCACACAAGGCATGTGAATGCGCTGCCGCGGCAGCCCTTTAGCGTTGCCAGTGTAGACTAGCCCTTAGACTTGACTAGTGATTCCAAGCATGATGTGTCGGGCTCTAGGGGATGGAGGGACAGTAAAATCCATCAGGGGTCCGGGACTGGGGTCCGACATTCCATTCACATCACATTGGCTGGGTAAGTGATGTGCTGGGACTTTGGCTTAACTCATGTAATGTTATTGTTACTCATCCTCCCCTCTCTGGGGTGTCTGCTTTATCCGCCTGCTGCTTCCTGTCCAACAGGTCGGCTGGGAGCTCTGGGGCAGGGACTGTGCTCCTTGGCTCTGTCTCCACTGGAGGTGGGAGGTGTAATTCCAGCCTGGCAGATGTACCCACACCAGCTCTGCTCAAGCTCACAAGCTGCGATTAGGAGTCTAGCCAGGGGTAGCACAGGCTGCTGCCCGACTACAACCCCATGGGAGGTCGTAGGTACAGATGTGGGTGGTTAGCAGGGACACCCATGCTGCTTTCTAGTGCAGTCGCTCACGCAGAGGCCTAGCAAGTGTTCGTCTACCCGAGTGGGGCATTACATCTACCAGCTGCCAGGCCGTACCCTTTGTTCCATGTCTGGACAGCGCTCGCACAGGGAAGCCCTTCCGAAGCTCTCCCCCAATACTAGCAGAACACGTGTGTCAAAGTACCGGTGCCTTTTGGACTTGAGCAGCTCCTGGTTAGCAGAATTAATCCCCGGGGCCAGTAGCTGGGAGTAATCACTTTCCATCACCTCTCTTCCACATGCCAGTCAGGGGACTCCAGACCAGACACTTGCCATGCTCCCATCCTTTGGTGCAGTGAAGTCTTTTCCATCAGTTTACTGGGTCGCAGTCATCCCTGGTCTAATTCCATTGAACTGAGTGGAGTTACACCCGGGAAAACCTGACCCACTACTCACATTTTCTGTGACAAGAACAGGAGTACTTGTGGCACCTTAGAGACTAACAAATTTATTAGAGCATAAGCTTTTGTGGACTACAGCCCACTTCTTCTGAAACCTGATTTTCTGTGACGTATCAGAGGGGGAGCCATGTTAGTCTGGATCTGTAAAAAGCAACAAAGAGTCCTGTGGCACTTAAAGACTAACAGATGTATTGGAGCATAAGCTTTCGTGGGTGAATGCGTCTGACGAAGTGGGCATTCACCCACAAAAGCTTATGCTTCAATACATCTGTTAGTCTTTAAGGTGCCACAGGACTCTCTGTTGCTATTTTCTGTGAAGTGGCTTATCCAGGCCCCAGGCTAGTCATGCCCCTTTATGTGGCTAATAAAGCCAGGTGTAGACATGTCTGTGTATATTGTGCTGGAGTCACTTCTGAAATGTCCTGGCGCTGCTGAATGCTTTGGCAGGAGGGCTCTACCCAGGGTGTACTATGATGAAGTGGGTTTTAGCCCACAAAAGCTTATGCCCAAATAAATTTGTTAGTCTCTAAGGTGCCACAAGGACTTCTTGTTTTTTGGAGGTTTTTTGCTGATACAGACTAACACGGCTACCACTGAAACCTATGGACAGAGGGTCGACAGAAGCGACGGTGAGACCTGCTTTGTATCTTAGGGACTGCTGTCCTGGTCAACACGGTATGGGGAGGAGGTGAGCAGCCCTCAGCGGCGAAAGAACAGATTAAGGACTATTTAGAAAAGCTGGATGTGCACAAGTCCATGGTTCCAGATCTAATGCATCCGAGGGTGCTCAGGGAGTTGGCTGACATGATTGCAGAGCCATTGGCCATTATCTTTGAAAATTTGTGGCGATCAGGGGAAGTCCCGGAGAATTGGAGAAAGGCATATATAGTGCCCATCTTTAAAAAAGGGAAGAAGAAGAACCCGGGGAACTACAGACCAGTCAGCCTCACCTCTGTCCTTGGAAAAGTCAAGGAGCAGGTCCTCAAGGAATCCATTTTGAAGCACTTGGAGGAGAGGAAGGTGATCAGGAACAGTGAACATGGATTGCCTTTTATGATGAGATAACTGGCTCTGTGGATATGCGGAAACAGTGGATGTGATATATCTTGAATTTAGCAAAGTTTTTGATACGGTCTCCCACAGTATTCTTGCCAGCAAGTTAAAGAAGTATGGATTGGATGAATGGATTATAAGGTAGATAGAAAGCTGGCTAGATTGTTGGGCTCAACGGGTAGTAATCAAGGGCTCGATGTCTAGTTGGCAGCCAGTATCAAGCGGAGTGCCCCAGGGATCGGTCCTGGGGCCGATTTGGTTCAACATCTTTATTAATGATCTGGATGATGGGATGGATTGCACCCTCAGCAAGTTTGCAGATGACACTAAACTGGGAGGAGTGGTAGATACACTGGAGGATAGGGATAAGGTCCAGAGTGACCTAGACAAATAGGAGGATTGGGCCAAAAGAAATCTGATGAGGTTCAACAAGGACAAGTGCAAATTCCTGCATTTAGGAAGGAAGAATCCCATGCACTGCTACAGGCTGGGGACCAACTGGCTAAGCAGCAGTTCTGCAGAGAAGGACCTGAGGATTACAGTGGATGAGAAGCTGGATATGAGTCAGCATTGTGCCCTTGTTGTCAAGAAGGCCAACGGCATATTGGGCTGTATTAGTAGGATCATTGCCAGCAGATCGAGAGAAGTGATTATTCCCCTCTATTTGGCACTGGTGATGCCACATCTGGAGTATAGCATCCAGTTTTGGGCCCCCACTACAGAAAGGATGTGGAAAATTGGAGAGAGTCCAGCGGAGGGCAACGAAAATGATTAGGCGGCAGGGGCACATGACTTACAAAGAGAGGCTGAGGGATCTGAGCTTGTTTAGTCTGCAGAAGAGAAAAGTGAGGGGGGATTTGATAGCAGCCTTCAACTACTGGAAGGGGGTTCCAAAGAGGATGGAGCTTGGCTGTTTCAGTGGTACCAGATGACAGAACAAGGAGCAATGGTCTCAAGTTGCAGTGGGGGAGGTCTAGGTTGGATATTAGGAAACACTATTTCACTAGGAGGGTGGTGAAGCACTGGAATGGATTACCTAGGGAGATGGTGGAATCTCCATCCTTAGAGGTTTTTAAGGTCAGGCTTGACAAAGCCCTGGCTGGGATAATTTAGTTGGTGTTGGTCCTGCTTTGAGCAGGGGGTTGGACTAGATGACCTCCTGAGGTACCTTCCAACCCTAATCTTCTATGATTCTATGATTCTTCTATGACTAATACAATTCCCATCCTGGCAGTACCCCTGCCCCTGCCCCTCCCAATTCTTAATTCATTTATCCTCATAACCCGCCCAGGATGCAGGGCAGGACTGTTATCCCGACTGTACAGATGGGGAACTGGCTACAGGATGTGCACAAATGCAGGGCTAAAGGAGAACAGGGACTTGCATCCAGGTCTCCCATGTTTCAAGCCATCCCCGGATTTCAGAGATACAGAGAAAAGCTCTCCATGAAATCAGCTAAAAATCAATCCCTCGGTGACTCAAGTGATGTACCCAAAATTGAGGCATTCGGTATTGCAGGATGTCTCTCCTCATCATTAAAAATCAAATAACTTGTTCTAATAAGCAGGGGAAATTATCCACCAATCTCCCAGCATGACATTTAAAATATATACCATATGTGGGGGCTATTTTTTGTGGGGCCTACCCAGAGAATCATGTGCTCCCGTTGCTGGCTCTGCAATAGCAAGTCACTCACAAGCATGCTTTCCCCAAGCTGTCGCTCCACTGATGCTAGAGCCCAAGCCACATTAACTCTGGCTCTAGTTGAAATACAGGGGGAGAAATAAAAAAAATCATCTTCCAGATGTAACAGGGCAGAAATGCATTTTCCAGCACCGAGGAGCATTTTGCAAACAATGGAGATTAAAAAATAAATAAAAGCAATAAAAAGTACTTGACAGTGTCCTTTTAAATTATATTTTTTTCTGAAAATATGCCATAAATCCCATGCACGAGTCATAAAAGCACCTGAAATGCTCTTAGGAAGATTTATGGGCCTCTTACTGCTATTCTCAATAAAGTGAATATGCTGCTTCCAAGATAATTTCTCATCAACCATATTTCAGATTCCTGAACTCCCTTCAGTCATCCTACCCCAAGAAATACTGTAGCGCCAGCCTGTCTGAATTACATCTACTTAGAAATAACAAGTGTGGCTGATTTATATGCGCTATCTGGGATCCTTCTCCCCTCGTCCACGTTTCTGAATCCAATGCTTTTTAGATTTGATCAAATGCCAATGAATTATCCCCCTGACTTTCCCAGAGAACTTTGTCATCCAAAAATAATCTGATCATTACTCCAGAATGTTTCAGAAACTCTATTTCGGAGATCATCACTCCTGATATGGGGAAAGAATGAGCTTCTAATACCCACCCAAGGAGTGTCATTTGTCAACAAAAATACACACAGTGGGCATAGGTGAGGACAGCTATTTGTCTCTCTTACTCAGCTCCTATTAAAGGGAAAGGAAAGTGTCTTAACTAGAGCTGGTCAAACCGCTGGTCCCAATCCTGCAAACACTTACACACTTGAGCAATTTTACCCAGATTAACAGTCCTGTGAAGTCAATAAGACCCTACTCATGGGAGTAAAGTTACTCATGTGCAGGAGGCTTGACATTTAGCATATATCTAGCCCCTATTTTGATTGGTGCATCACTGGGTAATGGCTCTTGATTTCTGCAAATGTATTTGCTGTTTGCGGGCATTTGCCAAATGGTCTGGACAGATAATTGTCAGGTTCTTGATGGTTTGAGAACTGGTCATTTTAATTATTCGTTCATTACTGGTGCTGGGTGGTTGGTGAGCTAAGTCACATGGCTTTGTCATTACTCCCGGACTGGATCACAGCAGCACGTTAAACAAATAATAAATAGCAATGGGTCAGCAATGACTAGGGTGACCAGACGTCCCGATTTTGAGCAGTTTGTCCCGTAGTTTGGTCGGGACGCCATTTGTCCTGATATATGTCCGGGTCTTCAGCAGCAATTCAGCGGAGGGGCCTTCAGTCGCTGACGGTCTTCGGTGACATTTCGGCGCTGGGTACTTCTGTATTTGGTGGCAAGGTTTATTACCTGCCGCCGAAGACTGTCAGCGACTGAAGGACCCTCTGCCGAATTGCCGCTGAAGGCGCTCCCCCTGCGGCGGTCCTGATGTTTTCAAGTTACCATCTGGTCATCCTAGCAATGAATAGCAGGTAGGGTTGCCAGCTGTACGGATTTTACCTGGACAGTCTGGTTTTTGGCTTCTGTGTCCAGGTGCCATTTAGGGTTGCCAGGTGCACAGTTTTCGACTGGAAAGTCCAGTTGAAAAGGGGACCTGGAAATCCTAAATGGTACCTGAAACATAAGTTCAGTTACCACAGAGTGGGGGGAGGCGCCGGGTCATTAACCCATGCCAGTCCTTGCTCAGCCGGGGCTGCCGCCTACCTACGGGCAGGCTGCTTGAGATGATCCAGCGAGCGATAGGGGGAGGGAGGGAGAGGAGCAAGTGATGGGAGCGGGGCCTTGGGGGAAGGAGAGAAGGGGCGGGGCCTCAAGGGAAGAGTCAAAGAAGGGGCAGGGCCTTAGGGGGAAGAGGCGGAGCAGGGGCGGGGCCTTGGGGGAAGGGGCAGGGCCTCGTGGGTGGTTACACTCTTTGTGAAAAATGTTGAGGAATTTTTGTTTTTTGCCTTTTTATACTTAGTTTTTTTCTTTTTCCGTTTTACTTCTCATTGCAATAGAACGAATGATGTTTAGCATTGTTCTGGGTGGGGATGGAGAGGTTCTTTACATTTTGATTTTTCTTCCTCTTTTCTTCATTTTTCCTTTTGCCATTCTGTACTTTTTCCTAAGTTCAAAACATTTGTGCAAAGTTATCGAGTGTCAAAAATGGAGGGGGGGGGGGACGGACCTGGACATCATTCAGGCTTTATTTATTTATTTTTGTTTATTCATTACATTCAGTGGCCAAAAAGGAAAGGGGGAAAAAAGGGGAATAAATGCCCAATCACCCCTCAAAATTCCAAACATTTTTGTTTTAATGAAAAAACAGAAAAATGCAAAAATATGCAAAGCTTTTTGTGAACATTTTTGTTTTGAAAAGCGGCTATATTTTCTTGAAAAAATATTTGAACAAAAACTGTTGCTCAGAGCTGCTAATGGACAGCAAATAACATAACCCCACCAACCAGAGTGCATCAGACTCAGAGCTTGTGTCTGGGTTAAAAGCTCAGGAATCAGTTTGTTTGCTATTCAGCCAGATCTTATTCAAACCCAGTTTCTGAAGAACAATACTGTGATGTTAGTGCTGAGTCCACTGCAGAACTCCCAGTAATTTCAGTAGGGCCATGATTGCAGCCCATGTGTGTGTCTTCATAGAATCATAGATTAGGGTTGGAAGAGACCTCAGGAGGTCATCTAGTCCAACCCCCTGCTCAAAGCAGGACCAACCCCAACTAAATCATATATTCAGAGGTCCCTGGTTAGCCTATGTTTGAAATGGCACCGGACGTTATTGATGGATGGGGAGGGAAGAGACGACCATCTGGCCAACGGTGGCTGAGTGAAGGTGCCTAGGGACTGTCTGTCTAGCTAGGCGTGGTGTACGCAGACACAACTCCTATTTACTTCCCCAAGTATTGCAGTCACGTATGCTAGAGCTGAATCTGGTCGCATGTCCCTCATTGGTCTCCCAGGGTTTTTCTATTACAACGGTGAAGCAATGGCTGATGCTTCTATCCCACTCTTGGTTTCTGGAGGCTTGGGTCTGATACAGCTTCCATGAGCCCAAAGGCAACGTCTGAATATTCCAACAGATTTTGCACAAAACAATTCATGCTCCATGTTTTGAGTTTTCACAGGGAATTTTTAAGCAAACTGAACATTTTTGTTTCAAATTGAGTTTTGTTTTTTGAAAAGCCATACGTTTGGGAGTTTGAATTTCAGGTCGGGGATTTAGGGAAAAGGCGGCAGAGATGTGGGGGTGGGCAAAAATACTGAGGGAAATTGAGAACTTTTTTGTAGGTATAAATGGCTTTTTTCCTCATTTTCTCAGACTCTCCCACACCTTTTTCAGTGGAAAAGAAAGAGAAGAGTTAAAAAAAAAGGTGTAGGAGAAACAAAAGTTGAAAATCAAAACTTTTTGAGTTTCAAAAAAGAAAACTCAACCCCAAAAACTGCAATTCAAAATTAAATGTAAATTTTGGCCAAGATGTGAAGGTTCCTCTTGTAAAAACAGATAATTTTAATTGAAAATGACATTTTCCCACTTAAAAAAATATTTTTTCAATGAAAGCCCACTTTTTGGTGGGAAAAATTTTTGTTTGAAAAATTTCAACCAGCTCTAGTTAGAGGATGTGAGGACCTGAGTGAAAGCGGATCCCAGCTGCACAGGTTGGAATTAGTGCGGCAGAGCTGCACTTACTGGAGATTGTTGCTAACTGAGGACTGTGAGAGACACAGGGACCTTCGACTCAGAGAACCCCATGTTGCCTTTCTCCCCCTCACATTTTGAGACTTTCCCTGGGCAAGATGGGCACATTTGCTGCCTGATCACGTCTCTAGCAGAATGGTTTCTCTTCTCATTAGCTTGCCTCCCTCAGCAGACAGCACAGACTGAAGGAAACCACTGTTCCAACCTTTGCAAACATTGGTTTGAATACAGCTGCTCAAACTATCCTCTTTTCTTGCACACAAGATGTATATTTTAAATGAAGACTTTTTGTTTGGTTCAGAAATTCTGGTTTGGGTTTTTTTTTAGTGGGGGGGCATGAAAAATTTGAATCAAAGTTTTGTATAACCAATTTTTGGAAATTTTTCTTTTTTTCCCCCTTCTTCTTGGTAAGATTCTCTTTCCCTTCTCCCGCCCCTCATTTTTGGTGACATTTTTCAGAACTTTCAAAAAGTCTTGCAAAAATTTTCATTTGAAATGTTATCAAGAAATGAAAAAATTTTACAGCAATCATTTGTCCCCACAAAATGTCCCATTTGTCAATGAAAGGGGTTTTTTGTCACAAAGATCTCTACCGGCTGTAGTTTTGAGTTTTCTGGTCCGGTTGAGCATTTCCAGAATTGCCTGTCTCAGTTACCAGCTCTTCCCCATCAAATAGGCTTTTCAGTGTCCCACATTTCCTCCTTTACCTGAGCACACAGTGATTTCTCTCTGTGTCTCTCCAACCTCAGAGGCTGCGGAGTATTTACTGCAATTTAGAACAATTCAGCTTGCAGCACTTTCTGGATTTTCTTTTACTCTCTTAGACCTTCCATAGGTGTCACTTGTATCTTTCACAGAGGGATTCCCCAGCCAGCACGGGTAGGTGGCATGTCCATCTCTCAGGACTAATTAAAAGCAATGTTTCCGTGATGTGGAGGGATGGATGAAATAGCCCCCAGACCCCCAGGCATGGCAAAGCTCTCACCCAGAGCTTCCAGAACAATGCCAGGGGCTAGATGAGCTGAGCCATACACTTGCCCCTGCGATGCTGGGGACTGGAACTGATGAGAAGCCTCAGGTCCTTACCTGGTTTCGTGGAGAAGCTTCCTGCTCAGAACACCATGTAGAGAGCTGCACCAGGGAGCAGGCCGCAGATGGTCTCAATCTGTGGGGGGAGAAGAGGTGACATATGGGTGCAGGAAGGGAAGAGGCTGGAGACAGGCCTGGTCCAGGGATGGGAGGGGGTAAATAGGCCGGACATGGCACTGTTATGGAGTAGAACCCATATTGCCTCTATATAAATCCATGGTACGCCTACATCTTGAATACTGCGTGCAGATGTGGTTGCCCCATCTCCAAAAAATGTATTGGAATTGGAAAAGGTTCAGAAAAGGGCAATAAAAATTATTAGGGGTCTGGAACAGCTTCCGTATGAGGAGAGCTTAATAAGACTGGGACTTTTCAGCTTGGAAAAGAGATGACTGAGGCGGGATATGATAGAGGTCTATAAAATCATGACTGGTGTGTAGAAAGTAGATAAGGAAGTGTTGTTATTTATTCCTTCTCATAACACAAAAACCAGGGGTCACCCAATGAAATTTATAGGCAGAAGGTTTAAAATAAATAAAAGGAAGTATTTCACACAGCACACAGTCAACCTGTGGAACTCTTTGCCAAAGGATGTTGTGAAGGCCACGGGTGCTGGAACAATTTGTATAGTGGGGATCCTGAGAACCATTGAACCAAACTGTAAACACTGTATATGATGGAAACCACTTCAAGCTAGTTCCGACACCTATTGTGAAGGCCAAGACCATAAGAGCAAGATAAGTTCAAGGAGAATAGGTCCATCAATGGCTATTAGCCAGGCCCAGGATGGGCAGGGATGGTGTCCCTACCCTCTATTTGCCAGAGGCTGGGAGTGAGTGGCAGGGGCTGGATCACTTGGTGATTACCTGTTTTGTTCATTCCCTCTGGGGCACCCGGCACTGGCGCTGTTTGAAGACAGGATACTGGGCTAAATGGACCTTTGGTCTGACCCAGTCTGGCCATTCTTATGTTCTTATGCCCAATATGGCACTGGCCTAGAGGGGAGCATAGGCCAGATATGCAGGAGGGGAGTACGTGGGAAAGGGCTGGCAGGAGAGAGGAACTAGGTGAAGACAAGCCTTGGCCAATGGCAAGGTGGGAATAGGAATCTGTGTGGAAGAGGAGCACGCTGGAGGCAAGAGACTCCCTTTGCCTCCTAATACCTGTCAGGCAGAGGAGCCTGCCCTGAGACTGATGCAGCCATCTCTGGGCATGCAGCAGGCACCCCCCTGCTGCTAGCCATACAGTCCTCGCTGGGAAGCTTTGGAGAGGCAGGGTAGAGGTTCTATTGCTCCTGTTTGTGGATATGTGATTACTTTGTAAATGACTTTGAGACCCTCATGTGGGAGGTGCTGGGAACGACAAAGGGTTGTTATCACTGCCTAACACAAAGTCCTTCTGGCTTTATTAGAAGTCTTGTTCTTTGCAATGCTGATGGGTTTCTGTGTTCACTGGCCAATTCAAGAGGAAGCAGCATCTTCCGATTAACCCAATCCTGCCTGAGCATTGAGATCTATCCTGATTCCACAGCTGGGAGACCAGAGACCTCCAAGGATCAGTCCTATTTGAAACTCGGGGGGGGGGGTTGGTAGCTAGCTCCCACTACCAAAAGGAAGGGGGAGGGTCGGTGGGAAATCAGGACCCTGAGACTGACAGTCCCAGGAACAATGGGGAGAGGCCAATGCTCCAGGTCGCCTGATTGACAGGGCGGGCAGCCAATGAGGGAGTCAGAAGGCCAAGGGGGTCCCGTCCTCCGGGTGAGCTGGAATGGCCTGGAACAGAGAGGGGCCGAGCTAAGGGGAGAGCAGGGGCCCGAGCTGAGCCGGGGAGCAGGGCTGGGCCAGAGGGGCCAGAGAAGCAGCCCAGGGGGCTGGAGGCAGAGCAGCAGCAGCAGCACTGGGGCAGAGTGGAGCTGGGGCTGGAGCTGGGTGCGGGGAGCAGCTGGGGAGAGCGAGGGGGGGACCCTGGGCAGAGGGCCCAGCACAGGGAGACGTCTCAGCCAAGAGGCCCTGCAGGCCAGACTTGGGGGGGATCGTAACCCCGACGGGGCGGGGGCGACGCTGGAAGAAGGGTCCTGCCACCTAGAGCCTGAGAGCGTGTGGCCACCGCCAGAGCAAGTGTCCGACCCGCAGCACAGCCAGGGCCTGGGCAGGGGCCTGGGCCGTGTGAGGAACAGACTGAACTGCCCGGACGTTCCAGAGACGCTGGTTGTGACGTCCCCGTGCCACAGAGCGGGGTGACGGGATTTCCTTTCTCCTTTCCCATTTTTCCATATTTTTTTTAATTGATTGCTGTTTAATAAATTGTATTTGCTTTGAGCTGTTGCAATGATCAGTGGGTCAGGGAAGCATCCAGTGCAGAGAGAGCACCCAGAGTGGGGACACTCTAGCCCCTGCCCTGAGTGACCACGACAAGGTTGGAGGTCGAGCCCCCCAGGAATCCTGGGCCCAGCCTTGTTGGGGTTCCGAGGACTCTGCCACACAGGAGAGTGGAAGGGGAGCCCTCGAGGTCAGGCAGGCTCTGGGTAAAGGAAGTGGGAGCGAGGACTCAGATCCTTTCGCGAGTCCGAATCACCGGGGTAGTGTATGAACCAGGAAAGTGCCCCTCTATAGTGGGACCATTCCCTCATTTATGTAAGCAGCACTGAACAGAAGAATTACCCATCAGCCACTGCAAAAAATCCCCCACATGTCCCCAGGCCATGCCCTGGCTGTCCCACCTTGACTGCTCCTGGTCTAGCATTCCAGCTGCCCCCTGCAGCAAGCCGGCGTCCCAAGGAGAAGCAGCTAGCCCAGAACCAGAGCCCATTCCTGTGGCAGGACGGTACTGATCTTGAAGATGCTCTGCTCAGTCTAGGAGTGATTTTCTGACTGGCCACCACTGGATGCCTCTGGCCAGTGCTGGAGCTCTCCTGTAGTCGGAGGCACTGGGCTTATGCCTGACGGACTCCTCGAGCATTCACATTCACACAGAGCGACATAATCAGCAAGCTATATACACTAGAGAGAAAAACCAGCATGGAGATGAAAGCAGGGACAGTACCCTTGCTTAGGGGAGATTGGAAGCTAAGAGAGGATACAAATAATTATAACAATTAATTGCTTGTGTGACAGGAACCATAGACTGACTGCAAAAATATTGCTGCACTCCTTTGAAAAGCAAGATCCACCAAGGAGAAAGCAAAGCAAGCATTGCATTCCCCAGCCCTCCAGCCCTTTCACCCACCCCTTTGCAGAAAGCGTGGGGTATGTTTCACTCACCCGACTCCTCTGGAATAGGCTCCAGGGTCTAATATCTATTTATTTACCTATCCGTAACTTTAAGGGCAAACTCTGAGAGTTCGTCTAATAGTCAAGGTTATAAAGGAGATTATTCAAGAGCCATGAGTAATAACAGCGAGATTCGAACAATCCCAGTGCGGAGCAGTGAGCAGCAGAGATAAGGTGGAAATCTTTGCATGTAGAGAACCTGTAGCTTTCAGAGACGGATTTCACGTGTGAGTGTGTACAAGTGTTTGAGATCATGTGTGAGGGCATGTAAGAATACTGTACACACTTGTAAGGACTTGTGAATGAGCACCTTTACTATGGGCTGAGACGGTCTCCTTGCATTGTTGTTGTTCCTTCTTTATTTTATGATTATTTTTTTCTGAAGCAGCCCCCACAGTGTGCCAGGCAATTATAGGAGTCAAATCTAATGAAGGTGAATCAGTCCTTGGTATCCTCATGCTAACCACAGTCATGGGGCCCACCAGTGGGGTAGCCAGACTGCCAGTTGTGGGGAGGTAGGCGCGATCCACCAGGCCTATATCAGAGTAATGTTGTGGCAGCAAGGAGGCCTTGGGCAAGAGTGCCCCTTCTGGAGCTGGTTTTGCCAAGGGGCTGCAGCATGAGGTCGTGGGGAAGATGATGTGTGTCTTCTCAACCTCCATGGTAAACAGAAGGATCCGCTGCCCCTGAATGGGTCCATTTCATGACTGGGTGAATTCTGCAGGAGCTATTCAGGCCCCTGGGTTGGGTGGTATCAGGTGATGTCGGGTGGGATTCAGGCTGGTGGGTTTGGTGATGTTGGGCTCCGTCTCTCCGGGGTTTCCCTGGGCACCGCCTTGTGACAGGCAAAGGGATCCCACCCCCAGCTCTGTGCCAGGTCATGGTTCAGTCCCTACCCGCCTTCAGTGGGGGCACCGGTGGTGGGGAACCTCCCTCCCTCCCTCCGTCCAGGGGCCTAAGGTTGGGGCTTCCAGTACAGAAAGCCACTGCTTGCCCTGTGCTTTCTGGAAGTGTTGCCTCTGTGCTCGGGGCACCTCCTTCAGCTTGGAAACAATGCCAGACAAAGCCCCATGTCTCCATCCAGGCCTTCTCCTTCTCTAGCCCTCAGCTCCTCTTCTCAGATGCCTTCACTCCCTGCCAGATCCCTCCTGGAGAAACCCACCAGCAGCGACTGCTCTCCCCAGCCTGAGAAAGCAGCTTGCTTCTTCTCCTCCTCCCAGAAGGCCTTGCTCTTGGGCCTAGAGCTCTAATGGCATCCTTCCAAATTGTGGGTCCTCGGGTGCCTTGCTACCTCAGCCAGGGCAGTGCAGCCCTGGGACCTGCTTTGAAGGGCCCAGACATCACAACACTGACATCACAAGCACTTATCCAGCAGAATGGTACAGTGGTGACGTGCTGGGCTTATAGTAGTGGGAGCCTGGATCAAAACTCTCCCTGCTCTAGTTTGCTTAGGTCAGACTGGGTGATCTAGTGGTCCCGTCTTGCCTTAAACTCTTGGAAACATTGTTGTGAAAATCAGTGTCTGTCTGGGGAGAATTCTCTTGGGAGAAAAGGGGCTAAATTCCTGGGCTAAGTCATTCACTGTGAATTGTTCGGCCTGGTGAAGCCAGGGAAGAATTGTACTCAGTGACTGATTGTCCCACAAGTCCCCTCCTTCTGATCAATGGAAAGTATAACCGCTTCCTGCAGCAGGGCTGAGAGGATGTGAGCTTTGCCCAGAGCCTCCTGTGTCTGCTGTGATCCTCTCTCGAAGAATAAGAGTCTGTGTCTCCACAGCCTCTGGAAGCCAATCAGTGTTACTTGTTAGCTGCCATATGGGCCCCCAGAGACTCCAGCCTATAATTCAGTGGCTTATGTGCATTAATTGTTATATTCAGAGCACCAAAAGGATGCCCGGCTCGGCATTCTTGTGGTTTATGCTGGCGCCTTGTAGCACAATGTCCTTCAAGTCAGTTACTTGGGATAAAAGCTTAGGGAGAGAGGGTTTGCTATGCAGGGTGAGATCACTGGCCATCAAGTCTGGTGTCCGCTCCTGGCAATGGCTTGATCCTAGTCCTTTGTGATGCACCTGGCTAATTGTGCAGAGCAGCTTGCAGGAGAAATCGTCCCTGGTGTACTAAAGCATGAGATCTGACACCTATCTCGGCTTATTGCGCAGAACTGCAAATGTTATTCAATGATCATAAAATTATCCAGCCCCCTTTAAATGCCAGCTACAGAGGTTAACTCTCTGACCTGGCTATGAATGCTGCTGGCTGACGAGTTGCTGTGTTAGGAAGTTTGACTTGTGCTTGTTTGAAGTGCAAATAGCGAATGAATGTCTTATGCAAAGTGACCATTCTAACGCTACAAAGCTTGGATTAACTACTACAGTGTCACCAGTCCTCATGACTTTATCACAAGTCTCGTGGTAGCTGTTTTTTCTTGCAGGCTCAGCTCCTGGAGTCATGTGAATACATAAGACTCAGCTTTCATTTTTTTTAAAAAGGTAAATTTCTAGCCCTTGTGGTTGCAGAGAAAAGCTTGAAAATGACCCAGGTGCACCCCAAAAGCTGAAAAAACAGAGGGCAAATAAAATCAACTCAAAATGTATTGATTTAAAATAAAAAGTCTCAAGAGTTTTAACCTAATCTCATAATTTTGAACACTTGGGGGTGGCAGTGCCATTCATTCCTTCAGGGGAAGCCCAGATAATGACATTGAGCTCTTGTCATTGTAGATCTCAAAGTGCTTTGCAAAGGAGATCAGTATCATTACCCCCGTCTTACAGATGGAAACTAAGGCACAGAGATGGAAAATGACTTTCCCAGCCAGGGCCGCCCAGAGGATTCAGAGGGCCTGGGGTCTTCGGCGGCGGGGGTCCTTCTCCTTTGGGTCTTTTGGGTACTTCGGCAGCGGGTCCCGGAGCGACTGAAGGACCCGTCGCCGAATTGCCACCGAAGACCTGCAGCGGAAGAAGCTCCGGGTCTTCGGCAGCGGGTCCTTCACTCGATCTGGGTGTGTTCGGTGCCACGGAAGGACCTGCCGCCGAAGACCCACTGAAAACTCTCATGGGGGCCCCTGAAAACTCTCGTGGGAGCCCTTGCGGGCCCTGGGGCAAATTGCCCCCCTTACCCCATGCTTCTGGGCGGCCCTGTTCCCAGCATCACCCCGCAGCCCAACCAGGAAGCAAACCCAAGTCTCTTGCATCCCAGTCCAGCAGTAGGCGACACTGCCTTCTCTGGAGACAGCCTTTCTTTGGGGCCCAGATACAAGGAGTAGATCTTGACCTCCAGGGAGCTGACAATGGTGTTCCCAGGGGGTAGGCTGCACAGGTGGTTGGCAAGCTACCTATGTGGACTGAAAACCAAATACACTTCCTGATCCCCCCCAGGCTTTCTCACCCCAGGCTATTGCAGGCTGGACACTGACTCCTAGGGAAGCTGTTTCATTTGTTCTAGCTCAGAACCCACATGATCTTCTCTCTCTTCCCTGCTTTTCATGTTAGGGACTGCCTGCCCTGATGCTCAGGCATATGCCTTCTGGGAGGCCAGGTATCTGCTCAGTGGCTCCAGAGCCTACCCTTCTATTGGGGTCTCACTGTTGCAAATCAAACGATGTCACCAACTCGTGCAATTTTATTACAAATCTCCCAAAGGTTGGTGTTTTTTCTTAAAGCTCCAGTGTCTGGAGTCAGGTGATTAGCAGAAAAACTGAGCTTTCATTTGAAAAGAGAAGCTTGATGTGCATGCACCCTAAGAAGTGAGGTTTTTACTCACGAAAGCTTATGCCCAAATAAATCTGTTAGTTTTTAAGGTGCCACCAGACTCTTTGTTGTTTATGCACCCTAAAGGCTCAGAAACCAGAAGACAAGTAAGAAGATCCCCAAATGTATTATCTTGTTTAAAAAAACTCATGATTTTTAAGCCGATCTCATAATTTTTTGAAGTCATTGTGACGGGTTGGATCACAGAAACCCCCTGGGAGCTGCCACCTGCCTACTTCTGCCCCAGCTTTCCCTGCCAGCTCGAGACCCAGCACCCTGTCTTGCTGAGCTAGACATTCCCGTCTGCTCCAACAAAGACCCAGGGTCTGAATTACTTGCTCCAAAGCTGCAGGTTTACCTGAACGCAGCTAACAGAAGTGTTCCTGTCTTCAACACTCAGATGCCCAACTCTCAATGGGCTCTAAACCCAAATAAATCCATTTTACCCTGTATAAAGCGTATGCAGGGTAAACTCATAAATTGTTCGCCCTCTATAACACTGATAGAGAGATATGCACAGCTGTTTGCCTCCCCCAGGTATTAATACATACTCTGGGTCAATTAATAAGTAAAACATGATTTTATTAAATACAGAGAGTAGGATTTAAGTGGTTCCAAGTAGTAACAGACAGAACAAAGTAAGTCACCAAGCAGAATAAAATAAAATGCGCAAATCTATGTCTAATCAAACTGAATACAGATAAGATCCTCACCATTTCCAAAATGTTCCCTTTTACAGACTAATCTCCTTTTAGCCTGCGTCCAGCAATCACTCACACCCCTTGCAGTATTGTCCTTTGTTCCAGTTTCTTCCAAGTATCCTGGGGGGTGGAGAGGCTCTCTCTTTAGCCAGCTGAAGACCAAATGGAGGGGTCTTCCACAGGCTTAAATAGACTTTCTTTTTGTGGGTGGAGACCCCCCTCCCCTCTCCTATGCAAAGTCCAGCTCCAAGATGGAGTTCTGGAGTCACCTGGGCAAGTCACATGTCCATGCATGACTGAGTACCTTACCAGCCAAGCCACATTTCTGGGAAAGCCCAGAGGTGTATTGGTGTCTCCAAGTTCACTGTTGGCTTAAGTGTTTCCGGATTGGGCACTTACTGAGAATCGTCTTTTCTCAGGCGCTGACCAACTGCTTCACTACAGCCTACTTAGAATCAAATAAGTATGCAGGCAATATTCATAACTTCGAATACAAAAATGATACATGTATACAAATAGGATGAATAGATTCAATAGATCATAACCTTTACAGAGATATGTTACATGGCATATGTATCATAGAACACATTCTAGTTATGTTATATAGATTCAGTCATATGCCTATTTCCATAAAGCCTTATGGGAGGTACTGTCACAGTCGTAACTTGTGGCGAGCTTTAAACTAGGTCCTATGGGGGATAGTGACAAAAAGCTAATGCACATCCAGGTTCCAGTAATGAAGACAAAGGGAAATGGCCAATTTCTGGAGAAGGGACTAGAAGCCACAACTGCTTTAAAAAGGCAAAAAGAAAAGCAATAGGGCAGTCTGCAAAATATCCTCAATGCCTGTATACCAATGCAGCATATGGGGAACAAGCAGGATGAACTGGAAGTCATGCTCGATGAAGAAAATTATGACTTAATTGGCATCACAAAGACTTGGAGGGACAGCTTCCATGATTGGAGTACCAGCACTGAGGGATACAGCTTGCTCTGAAAGGACAGGTATGGGGGGAAACGCAGCATTGTGCTGTATGTCAAGAATGGATATACTTGCTCCAAGGTCCAAGGGGAAGTGAGGGACCTACTGAGAGTCTCTGGGTAAGGATAACAAGGGGAAAGAACAGTAGCGATGTTATAGTGGAGGGTCTATTATAGACCAGCAAATCAAGAAGAGGAAGTGGATGAGTCATTCTACAAGCAGGTAACAGGATTAGCTAACACACATGAGCTAGTATTAATGGGGGATTTAAACTTCCCTGATATCTGTTGGAAAACTATTGCAGCAAAACATAATACATCTTGTAAGTTCTTAGCATGTGTAGAGGACACAACAGGGATGAATCAGTTGCAAACGCAAAGGTGGTCGGAAACTTGGGAGGAAGTGATCATGATCTGATACAATTCAAGATCCTCTGGAAAGGAGGACACGAGAACAGCAAAACAAGGACACTGGACTTCACGAAGGCGGATTTCAACTGACTCTCAGAAATAGTAGCCAGGGCCCATGGAAAGACCAATAGGAAGAAAAAGAGTCAAAGGGCAGTTCCTAAAAGATGTAAAACTCGAGGCTCAACATCAAGCTATTAATGTGCAGAGGAAACATAAGAAGAGCCACAGGAGGCCAATGTGGCTGCAAAAAGAGCATTTTAGCGATCTAAAAACCAAAAGGGCTCCACCCAGGAATGGGAGGAGGGGCATGTCCCCAAGGACGTATACATAGGAATAGCAAGAGCGTGCAGGGACAAAATCAGGGAAGCCAAGGCAAAGAATGAGTTACAGCTGGCAAGAAATGTTAGAGACAACAGGAAGGGGTTCTACTAATATGTCAGACAAAAAAGAAAGATCAAGGACGGTGTGGGTCCGCTGCTCAGTGGAGAAGATGAGCTGGTAATGGAAGATGATAGGAAGGCGAAGCTCCTCACTGCCGACTTTGCTGCAGTCTTCTCTAAAAAAATAACCCGTGGCCGGACGCCTAGCGAAGTTCTCATAGACAGTAAAGGGGAAGGGAGGCAGATCGGGATCAGTAAAGAACACGTCAGAGATCTTCTGACCAATTCGAATGAATTTAAATCATCAGGGCTGGATACTATTCACCCCAGGGTATGAAGAAATTAGCGGAAGAAATCTCGGAGCCACTGGCAATAACATTTACAAACTCATGGAAGATAGAAGAGGTCCCAGAAGCCTGGAAAAGGGCTAATATGGTGCCTATCTTTAAAAGGGTGAAAAAGGAAGAGTCAGGGAACCATAGACCAGTCAGCCTGACCTCAATACAGTACAGACCCGTTTACGCACGAATCCACTTAAAGTGCGGTAGCGCCATGCCTCCCAGTGCTACCTATTTAACACGCAAGACTCGTTAACACGCGGTACAGGAACTTGCTATGTAGAGCTACAGATCTGCTCACTGACTCACTGACATAGAAATCGACAGGAAGTGCGGAGCGGAAACATGTTATATGTCTTTACCGATATTGGTAAAGATGTATCACGCACGCTTAGTCATTGTCACACTAGAGAGATATATAATATATAGTAGTTATATAGTAATATATATACTACATTGGAAAATTTTAACCGTAGGCCTAATATAATGGCAGAGGGCAAGCATCAGCATTCCTACACTGTAGAAGAAAAGCTAGCTGCAATAGATCGAGTAAATAGCGGAGAAACCCAGGCCAAAGTTTCAAAAGATATTGGGATTGCCGAATCTACTCTCCGAGGATGGCTAAAAAACTAATCTAAACTGAATGGCTTTGTACAAAATATCGATTCTGCCACGGGGCTTAAGTGAAAACGTGTGCGCAATTCAGCGAAACCCACAATAGACAAAGCCATGCGCACGTGGTTTGCTCAGGAAAGGCTGAAAGGAATGCTGCTAAGTGGGCCAATTCTTCAAGCCCAAGTGACAAAATTTGGAAATTTAATGGGGGATGAATCATTCCAAGCCAGCAAGGGGTTTATAAGTCGTTTTAAAAAGCATCCTGGCATAGCGCAGGTATTGATTTCTGGAGAAAGCCGATCAGCCGATGAATCGGCCGTCAACGTGTTTCCCACCAAGTTAAAATCTATTTTACAAAATGAAGACTACCACGAAGAACAACTTTATAATGGTGATGAAACAGCTTTATTTGCAAAACCACTACCTGATAAAACTTTAGCCTTTAATTACGAGACACAGAAAACAGCTGGATTAAAATGATAAAAGATCGTGTGACTCTTTCTTTTTTCAGCGTGGCCCTCTTAACCCGCGGTCCGTTAACACGCGGTCGTGACGGCTTGACTCCCGACATCGGCGCGTAAATGGGTCTGTACTGTACCTGGGAAGCTAGTAGAGCAATGTATAAAACATTCACTTTACAAATACCTGGAGCATGACGGGGTGATCACGAGCAGCCAGCATGGACTCACCAAGAACAAATCATGCCAAACCAGCTTGATTTCCTTCTGTGACAGGGTAACTGGGTTGGTGGATGGGGGAATGCTGTGGACACAATATGCCTGGACTTCAGCAAGGCTTTTGACACAGTCCCACATGACATTTGGATAAGTAAGCTGGAGAAATGCAGGCTCAGCAGAACTACCGTTAAATAGATACAAAACTGGTTAAACAACCGCAAACAAAGAGTAACTGTTAATGGAATGATGTTGGTTAGGAGGGAGGTCTGAAATGGGGTTCCACGGGGCTCTGTTCTGGGTCCGGTGTTGTTTAATATCTTTATTAGTGACCTGGATGTAGGACTAGAGAGCACACTGATCAAATCTGCAGATGACACAAAGCTGGGAGGGGGTTGCCAATACTTTGGAGCTAAAATTCAGCGGCATCTTGATAAACTGGAGAACTGGGCTATAGACAACAAAATGAAATTCAACAAAGACAAATGTAAAGTGCTACACTTAGGGAAGAAAAACCAAATGCACGAATACAGAATGAGAGATAACTGGTTTGGCAGCAGCACTGCTGAGAAGGATCTGGGAGTGGAGGTGGATCACAACCTCAACATGAGTCAGCAATATGATGCTATTGCAAAAAAAGCAAATGCAGTTTTGGGTTGCATTTACAGAGGCACAGCGTGCAAGTCACGGGAGGTGATAGTACCACTCTACTTGGCGCTGGTTGGGCCTTAGCTGGAGTATGGTGTCCAGTTTTGGTCGCTGCTGTATAGACAGGATGTAGAGAAACTGGAAAGGAACCAGAAGCGATGGAATGCAAGCCATCTGATCAAATGCTGAAGGAACTGGGTATGTTTAGTTTGGAAAAGAGGAGATTGAAGGGGAACATGATAGCAGTCTTCAAATACTTGAAAGACTGCCGTGAAAAAGTTGTTCTCTTTTGCCACAGAGGGCAGGGCAAGACGCAATGGGTTCAAACTACAGCAAAGCAGATTTAGATTAAATCTCAGGAAAAACTTCTTAACTGTAAGAGCAGTAGGACAATGGAACAGATGCCTCGGGAAGTTGTGGAAGCTCCTTCACTGGAGGTTTTCAAAAGGAGGCTGGAGCCATCTGCCTTGGATGGTTTAGACACAACAAATCCTGCATCTTGGCAGGGGGTTAGACTAGATGAATCTTGCGGTCCCTTCTAACCCTATGGTTCTATGGTTTTGAACACTTGGAGCTGGCAATACTGCATACAAGAGCTACGAGTGTCTCCATATTATAATGAACAGCAGTCAGCCAGGCATGGCAGCCCATAATACTTCTCCACTGCAGAGTGGGGGAATAATTAAGTTATGTTAGCTTGATGCTTTGAAAATATAAGGTGCTATGTGAGTGCTAATTATTATTATTATGCCAACAAGCAATACCCAGGATCATTCCCCTACATAAAAGGCTCATCTCCGCCAGTGCCACTCCTGTGAAACAGGCACTATCGTGCAAATGCTACGATAATGTGCACGTTCCATGTGCAGTATCGCTGACCTCAAGAGACCAACACTCATGAGATTTACAAACATCGTCAAATCCTTTTTAACTCCCCTCTACTCTCCTGGCAATGTGTCTGTGATAGTTTTAGGATGGATGTCCCCTCAAAGCTATCCCTGGGGAAGTGAAGAGATGGGGTGGGGAAAGGCACCCCTGCTAGTGGGGAAAAGGAGGAGTACGTATGTTAAGTTCTTGTGCAAAGCTCTAACAGAAGTACTCAGTATGTGATAAATTTAAAATGTGATGGAAAACCCTAATTCATATGTATTTAGAAATATACTGCAAAACGGAGCTAGAAAATGAACAATGAACATCCAAGAAACACAAATCACTCTCTCTATGTATCAAGTTTTCCAATTATTTCTCAATAAAGATTTATGTGAACTGCAAAGATCTTTACAGGCAAGAATATCTTTACAACATCAACTGCCTCTCAGAGCTTTCTATATATCAATGCAGTAATTACATTAATAATCCCTAAATATTATTTTTAAATAATCAATTCAGTCACATTCAAAGTATTTCAGAAATCATTTTAAATCATTCTTCTTTCTTTGTATTATGTGCTAACTACATATATCCAGTATCCAGTAATTGCAATACATTATGTAGGTTTTTTTTTTTAATCTCATAATTAATTCTCCAAATAGCTAAAAATTATTCATTTATTTTAATTATTCTTCCCTCTTGCGGCTCCTGGAGCTTCTCACCTTCCTCGAATCTGGCAGCACCCCCAATCCCCTCCATCAGCTCAGCCCCCCTCAGTTCAGCCCCCACCATATCATTCCCCACTGCCCAGTTCAGCTCCCTCAGCCTCACCTCTGCTCCCCCTGGGGTTCTCACCCCCCCCTCTCCCAGGCCTGGTAGGTTGCAGTGGGGTCCCCTCTCCCCTTTCCACACTGATGGGCAGCTTAAGGTTGCCAACTTTCTGATTGCTGAAAACCAATCACCCTTGCCCTGCCCCCTGCCCCGCCCATTCCCCCCCCAAGGCCCTGCCCCACCCCTTCTCTGAAGCCCCGCCTCAATCACTCTATCCCCCCTCCCTCTGTCATTTGCTCTCCCCCACCCTCGCTCATTCGCTCATTTTCACCCAGCTGGGCAGGGGATTGGGTGCAGAGGGCATGAGGGCTCTGGCTGGGGTGTGGGCTCTGGGGTGGGGCCGGGGATGAAGGGTGCGGGGTGCGGGGGGGGACGAGGGCTTTGGGTGGGGGTGTGGGCTCTGGGGTGGGGCCGGGGATGAGAGGTTTGGGGTGTGGGAGTGGGTTCCAGGCTGGGGCAGGGGGTTGGAGTGCAGGGGGGATGAGGGTTCCTGCTCGGGGAGCCAGCGACAAGGGGTTTGGAGTCCAGGAGGGGGCTCCGGGCTGGGGCCAAGGGGTTTGGAGTGTGAGAGGGAGTGCAGGGTGTGGGCTGTAGGAGGGAGTTTGGGTGTGGGAGAGGGCTCAGGGCTGGGGCAGGAGGTTGGGGTGTGGGAGTAGGTTAGGGATCCGGGCTCTGGGTGGTGCCTTAGCCCCGCTGCGCCGCCAACCGGACTTTTAAATCACAAAAAATCACAAGAGCTGGCGCAAATTAGCACCACTGCTGATGTTTGAGTCTAAACTTCTGGTCTGGAATCTTTTGTCCTGGGGAGGAAAGGAGCAATGGTTGCCCCAACCTTGGGGCCAGCGACCCCTCCCCCAGCAGGGAGGGGACAGGCAAGGGAGGCACTGCTAGTGTGAGAGTGGCAGGAGCTTGGCCCCGGGGGCAGCACACTGAGCTGGAAGCAGGGCTGTGGCCCGCGGGTCGCATCGGCCCCGCGTGCTGTAGGGCACCACAGTGCCCTTCATGGTACAGGAGAGACTGGGCGGGGCTGGAATGTATAAACAGGGGGACCCAGGCCCTCCCTGGGGTTCTCTCTGGCTCCCAGACTGACTGACACTGCCTGTGCTCCTGGCACCCCCACACAGGATCTCCCCCAAGTCTTGGCCTGCCCAGTAACAGAAGGGATGGCTGACTGCACTACAGTCAGGACAGTATCGCTGCCTTCCCAGGCTAGCCTGTAACTTCTTCCATTGGCAGAAGGAAGATGCCTTTGGTGTGAAACACTGGCAGCAGAATGGAAACAGCCACTGCCCAGCGCCCCTTGGTCTCGTCTCCCAGCACTGAGCGCTCCCTGGGACTCACGAAGCTTGGGCCATGGAGTGGAGCGTGCCCTGGGCATTCAACTGCGCGTCATGTGTAACTGTTCAGAGCAGCTGATTAAACCCAAGCCTTTCAGCGGGGGGTGAAAATGGCAATCAATGAGCAGCCCTGGATGTTATTTAAGAAGCCACCAGTTCCAACTTCAGGCCTCTCTCGTCAGATAGCCTGGGAGAGTTTCAGCTAGCACCACAGCGAGATGTGTAGTAACGTGCAAGGGGAAGGGAGGTTAAGAGGTTCAGTTGCCTTCTAGCTGCACAGACGGCATATTATCCAGTGAGGGTACCACGAGGTCTTACTGTTTGTTTTTAAAGCTTTTAATGATATGGACGGCGAATGAAAATGATCATTTTTTTCCATTCTGGGCCCTCTCTCAAGCCAGAAATGTCATTTTTCAAATTAGTTTGTGAGCTATTCGGTTTTGCATCAAAACATAAACAGCTAAATTGTTTCATGTTATGATGTGAAAACTGAGCTTCAAGCTATTATAAGTTTTTATTTAATCTCTGAGCTGCAGCTTTATGACAAAAGAAAAACCTACAAGTCTAAGGTTAATGCGCAAGCTGAATGTATCTTAGAAATGTGACTGCTAGGCTGAGCTGTTTAAGATGTATGGATATGACTTGAATAAAAAAACCATCATTGCAGATTTTTTTTTCTTTTTCCCCCTTTTTAAAGTTTCAATTTTTTCATTTAGCAAATGTTCCAGTTGTCCAGTGAGGCTTTGTGACACCTGAACTTGTACCATATTTGCAAGGCAATACAGAAACTGGCAGGGCCTGTGCCATGTGTGGTCATTTATACCTTGCAAAGAGTGGAAAATGCTGGGAATGGTTTACATCCATTCTGAACTGGTGTAAGGGACAATGCAAGGTGCGGGGCAATGGGGAATCTGGCCCTCAAGTTTCTAGTAGCTGATTTGCATTGCAAATGTGTTTGCAGCCCAAGCTAACAAACTCTGAAGCCCATGCCCTGAGTTGCGTCATCATAATGATAAGACTCAGCTAGGCAGGAGGTGGTGATGGACACTCCCATCTCTCCACATTGCCTTTGTTAACAGAACTGAGCTGAATGTCTCCCAAGAACACTCTTCCTTGCAGCATTTAGTCATTTCTGGTTCCTGTTCCAGCTGGAAACTGGGCAGAAAGGGAACTTACTGAAGCATGTCAGGACACTGACAAAAGTATTTGAGTTTGGTTCTGGAAACAGGCAACAGGATTTGATTTATTTATTGGGGGCGGGGGTGGCTGGTTTGTCCTTTTCCTAAACTAGTTCACCCTTGCCTAGCTCTAACCACTGTGTGATCTGGGCGAGGATGAGAGGCAGGGCTTTCCCTCTGACAGCTTGATCCAGACCCAAGGAACTCAGTGGGAGTTAATAGGGTTAGGATCAGACCTGAAGCACAGCCACTCTGGAATGCTCTCCCTTGGACGTATGCCTGGGCAAAAATGTTCTATCTTCCAGGACCTGGCTCAAGACATTTTAGTGTCCGATCTTGTTTTGTTGGGAGCTTTATCTGCTTTATCTCTGGTCTGTGCTGGAACGGGAGGTGAGGAGCCGTGGAGCATGGTACTGGGATTTTTGTACAGGTTTGGTATGTTACTTGATTGTAATTTTAAATTAACCCTTGTAGGTGCCCAGGAGCTATTTGGAACAAGCACCCCCCCGAGCAATCTAAGCTCGTCTGGGGTGTTCTCCAAGGACCTCTCACCAGATGAAGTCCTGGCCTCAGTGAAGTCAGTGGGAGTTCTGCCAATGAGAATGGAGCCCGTCCGTCACCCACAACCATGTGCTTTCAGGCTAGAACCAGAGCTTCCGTTTAGTTTAAGGAAAACAACAAAGTGAAAGAAAAAAGTCAAGTCTCCCCGGGACCGAGGGAGTCTCCTCTTTAGCAGGCTGTGTGACCCACTGGCCAGTGACAGCTGCTCTCCGTGCTCTGGGAGACTCTTGGAAATGGAAGGTGCAGACAAAGTCCTCTCAGCCCATAGCTGTGTATGGATCTAAATGGGGGTAGCAGAGTCACTGGACTCAGCTTGCACCAGGAATGTACCATTAATTCTTATTGAAATCGCTATGATAATATCCCAGGGATGTCACTCAGTGTGTCATTCTCAAGTCGAGAAGTCTGCGGAGTCCATGTGAGCGATGCAAGCAGTTGCAAGCCGGGTGGAGAGCTCTTTTTGTTCAAAATATCACTAGGCCAAGCCATCACAGGGCCTGGAGAGCCAGAGGGATTGCTGGCATCCAGTGGCTCTGTGGCCATGGGAATGTGACAGCTGATCAGAGAAGGAGGGAGTCGCACTGGTGGAGTAACTAGGAGGCAGTTGTGCTCCCCGCCAGGGGACAGGTCTGTACACAAACTGGGGAACAACGTGTAAACAGCAACGTCGCTCACAACAGCACAGCGCATGGAAACAGAAGCTCTCATCTCTGGCTTTTTTACACATACGACTTTACGAATGACACCCCTGCCAGAGCTCCGGCTCTCAGTTACTAGTTCAACAACATCCCCTGGAATGCTGGCACTGGCCAGGCTGCTGGCAAAGGCAGGCTTAGGACAGTGTTAACCCTTCCCATACTGAATGAAATGCTATAGCCGGCACTTAGGGGATGCCTACACTGCGATTAGATACCCGCGGCTGGCCCAGGCCAGCTGACTTGGGCTCGTGGACTTGGGCTCAGGGGCTGTTTAATCGTGCTGTGGATGTTCAGGCACTCCTACCTCACAGGGCCTAGATCCTGCGTCTACATGGCAACTCAACAGCCACTTAGCCCAAGCCCTGCAAGCCTGATCAGCTGGTACAGGCCAGCCATGGGTGTCTAATTGCAGCATAGACAGACCCTTGGATACTGTCCCCCATCCCCAACAAGGCAGGTGCTTGTTTCAGGCATCTGCATACAAGGTTGCCTTGGCATGGTCTGGTGTGACAATGCCCCCAGTGTCCCCTTTGAGGAGTGACCTGGGACCTTCCGCACGAGAAGCACTTCAGTTAGAGTCTCTCCCTTGGCTGCTGGCAGCAGGAGGCTCTTCTGTGGAGCAGCCACTAGAGAGTCTACACATGGGTCACATGGGCAGCAGGGAGGGGGTTATTGAGCCATGGAGGAGTTTGAAGTCCGAGCGGGATGATGACCCCTGTTCATTCTCTGCCCTCCCCACCTGTTACTGAGAGAGGATCTCCTTGTCTGTTGAAATTAGTGTGACCAGACAGCAAGTGTGAAAAATCGGGACGGGGTGGGGAGTAATAGGAGCCTATATAAGAAAAAGACCCCAAATCAGGAGAGTCCCTATAAAATCGGGACATCTGGTCACCCTAGTTTAAATGTACATGTGCAGGGCAGACCCCACTGGGCTCCGGCTATGTCCCAGTCTTGCCCTGCTGTAAATCAGATGCTTTGGCAGTTGCAGAAGGAAATAAGGAGACAGTGCTGGTTAGCTGAGGATGAAATTCTCCCTGTGCATTTCTCCACCCCGTTTCTACCGGGAGAGGTTGCTCTGCAGGGAACTGTTAGCTATAAATCACAGAGGATTTGAGTGCAGCCTGTGGGGACATGGAAAGAGAATGGATAGAGCTACAGTGCATGGAGGGCTTTGAGAGCCCCTCATCCCCCCCTGCTTGAGCCTATGAGGTCAAAGTTCTTGGGGATGGTGATTTCTCGGTACCCAGGGGCATCGGAAGCAATTTACAACCTGCCGTGGCCCAAGCCAGTTACCCTGACCCTGCAGAGAGCAGTTGGGAGGGAGGCTTGGAGTCTCCAATGATGGGAGGTCAGGGTTCAATGAAGTTGCCCAGGTGCCACCGTGACCCAAGCCCGACAATGGGAGGGTGGCTTTGCCCTCCTCCTCCCTGTTTCTGGCAGCTAACCTCCCCCCGCCCCCGCAGCCTGCTGCAGAGCGGGTCAGGCTGGGCTGCAACAGGCTGGAGCTAATCCCATGTAAGGGGAGACACCTGACGGGCTGGTTTCCTCCTGGCTTGTCTGCTGCGGTTTCTCAGCGAAGTGGTGGAATTAGCGAAGGCACCACAAGGGGTCTTTGCTCAGTGGGAGGAATCATTAGCCTGGCCTGAATTCCACCCCTTAACTGCCCTGGCAGTGTCGCTGCTGTGCCCGACCATCTGTCCTTGGGGATCCCTCTGGAGGATTGCTCTCCGCTGTGTCATTCGTAAGTCGAGAAGTCTGCGGAGTCCATGTGAGCGATTTCAGAGTAGCAGCCGTGTTAGTCTGTATCCGCAAAAAGAACACTTGTGGCACCTTAGAGACTAACAAATTTGTTAGAGCATACGCTTTCGTGGACTACAGCCCACTTCTTCGGAAGCATACAGAGTGGAATAAATATTGAGGAGATATATATATACACACATACAGAGAGCATAAACAGGTGGGAGTTGTCTTACCAACTCTGAGAGGCCAATTAAGTAAGAGAAAAAAAACTTTTGAAGTGATAATCAAGCTAGCCCAGTACAGACAGGTTGATAAGAAGTGTGAGAATACTTACAAGGGGAGATAGATTCAATGTTTGTAATGGCTCAGCCATTCCCAGTCCTTATTCAATCCTGAGTTGATTGTATCTAGTTTGCATATCAATTCCAGCTCAGCAGTCTCTCATTGGAGTCTGTTTTTGAAGTTTTTCTGTTGTAATATAGCCACCCGCAGGTCTGTCACTGAATGACCAGACAGGTTAAAGTGTTCTCCCACTGGTTTTTGAGTATTTTGATTCCTGATGTCAGATTTGTGTCCATTAATTCTTTTGCGTAAAGACTGTCCGGTTTGGCCAATGTACATGGCAGAGGGGCATTGCTGGCACATGATGGCATATATCACATTGGTAGATGTGCAGGTGAACGAGCCCCTGATGGTATGGCTGATGTGATTAGGTCCTATGATGATGTCACTTGAATAGATATGTGGACAGAGTTGGCATCGGGCTTTGTTACAAGGATAGGTTCCTGGGTCAGTGGTTTTGTTCAGTGATGTGTGGTTGCTGGTGAGTATTTGCTTTAGGTTGGGGAGTTGTCTGTAAGCGAGGACAGGTCTGTCTCCCAAGATCTGTGAGAGTAAAGGATCATCTTTCAGGATAGGTTGTAGATCTCTGATGATGCGCTGCAGAGGTTTTAGTTGGAGGCTGAAGGTGACAGCTAGTGGTGTTTGGTTTCCTTGACCTTAGTCCAGTGTAGATTTAAAAGCCCAAGTGATTGGGTGGCCACCACTTCCCTGGGGAGACTGTGCTTTCCACACAACATCTCACTGTCAGGACATTGGCTCTGAAACTCAGCCTGAACTTTCAGGGGTAGTTTCTTCCCCCTCCCCTCCACTAAAGAGCTCTTGTAGCTCAACCACAAATGATGGGCTTGGTGGCACAGTTGGGAAGTCAGGGATCACTGGGTGAGGGTCTCCGGCCTGTGCTACATGATCACAACCATTGCTCTCAGGGGGAAATCCTGGCCTCACTGAAGTAAATGGCAAAATGCCAGCGGGGCCAGGATTTCACCAAGCAGCTGGAAAGCTGCCCTAACGGGACAGAGAAATCTCCGTGTGATGGAAAGCCAGCCTCATCAGCACTCCGCCATGGACTCACTCCTCCAGCACGGGGGCATTACAGGCCAGACAACTTGCATTCCAGCAATCCTTGGCCTGTAGAATGGCCTTGGGGGATGTTCGTTCAGGGGGAATATAGAACAGCTTGTTGTCTGTTAACGTAGCCCCTGGATGGCTCCAGGATCTCAAAAAGATTTGGGGGTTGTGGTGGATAATCAGCTGAACATGAACTCCCAGTGCAATGCTGTGGCTGAAAGAGCTAATGCGATCCTGGGATTCATAAACAGGGGAATCTCGAGTAGGGGTAATGAGGCTATTTCACGTCTGTAGTTGGCACTGATTCAACTGCTGCTGGAATCCTGTGTCCAGTTCTGCTGTCCACAATTCAAGAAAAATGTTGATTAATCGGAGAGGGTTCAGAGAAGAGCGACAAGAATGATAAAAGGATTAAAACACTTCTCTTATACTGATAGACTCAAGGAGCTCAATCTATTTAGTTTAACAAAGAGAAAGTGAAGGGGTGACTTGATTTCAGTCTATCAGTATCTATAGGGGGAACAAATATTTGATAGTGGGCCCTTCAATCTAGCAGAGATGTTTAACATGATCCAATGGCTGGAAGTTGAAGCTAGATAAATTCAGACTGGAAATAAGGTGCAAATTTTAACAATGAGAGTAATTAATGACAGGAACAACTTACCAAGGGTTGTGGTGGATTCTTCATCTCTGACCATTTTTAAATGCAGATGGGATGTTTTTCTGAAAGCTCGGCTCTAGGGATTGTTGGGGAAGTTCTCTGGCCTGTGCCATACAGGAGTCAGACTAGGTGACTGTCTATGACCCTTTTAGGGAGCAGAATAAGTCCTTAGTCCCCCTGCCACAACTTGGGTACTGCACAACTGCAGCCTTGGCTCGACATGGGGATCTGGCCCTTACTTCCATACTGTCACAGGGCGAAACTGCCCTTTAGGAGGGAAGAGGCCAATGGGCCAGTGACGAGCTGGTTGACCATAGTTAGGTTTAAGAGAGGGCACCTGGGCCTGAGAGGAGACAGAGGGACCTGGTGAGCCAGAGCTGCCTGAGGAGGAAAGGGGAGAGCCAGGGAGAAACAGAAGCAGCAGAGGAGAACTGGTACGGAGCATCCTGGGAAGAGCTAAAGGTTGAGGGGGGGACTGCTCCGGGCTGGAAGTCCCAGCTGAGTTGCAGGAGAGCTTGTGCAGAGGCTCCTAGGTAGAAGGGAAGAACCAGCCTGGTTAAGAGAAGCTGGGCCCAAAACAGGAGGTTGGTCCTGGGTGGATGTTCCCTGAGCAGGGGTAGGACTCACAGGCAGGGAGACTGCAGGAGCTCTCTCCTGAGAGGCCTGATGAGGGGCTACAGAAGAAGCCTTGTGATAGACCAGTGGCTCTTGCTCCTAGCAGGGAAGAGGCCTGCAGGGTGGGTCCTGGAACAGGGCTGGAAGAACTGTAGCTGGGTGGCTGACAACTCTCTGGTGGGAAGGGGGATTAATTAATTAATTTTTATTAATTAATTAATTAATGGAGATATCCCATCTCCTAGAACTGGAAGGGACCTTGAAAGGTCATTGAGTCCAGCCCCCTGCTTTCACTAGCAGGACCAAGTACTTATTTTGCCCCAGATCCCCAAGTGGCCCCCTCAAGGATTGAACTCACAACCCTGGGTTTAGCAGGCCAATGCTCAAACCACTGAACTATCCCTCCCCCCAGAATGTGATCTCTGAATGGAACTGAAGAGTTGCTGCACAGTAACCTTGGGGATTTGACTATGAGTGAGCTGTGGATCGTGGCATTTTATGTATAGAATCATAGAATCTCAGGGTTGGAAGGGACCTCAGGAGGTATCTAGTCCCACCCCCCGCTCAAAGCAGGACCAATTCCCAACTAAATCATCCCAGCCAGGGCTTTGTCAAGCCGGGCCTTAAAAACCTCTAATGATGGAGATTCCATCACCTCTCTAGGTAACCCATTCCAGTGCTTCACCACCCTCCTAGTGAAAGAGTGTTTCCTAATATCCAACCTAAACCTCCCCCACTGCAACTTGAGTCCACTTGAATCAAAGGCTTTGAATTTGCTGCTGTGATAGCTAATATTCCTTTGCTTGGGCCATACAAAAGGGAAACCGAGGCAGGTATGCTTGGTGTGCTGCTTGAAGGCCCTATGACACATCCCATTCCTGCTAGTTCTACCCCCTTGAACTGCTCTAAATACACTCCTTCTCCTCCTTGTTTATGGCCCTAAGTTATATTTATGGACTGTTTCCCTGCCCTCCACTCTACTCAGCCAAGCTGCTTTTGCATGCTTCGCTTTTTAAACTTTCCTCGTAAGTCAGGCTCTGCACCCCTGGCACCTTTGGATGGCTCTTCTCTCAGCTCCCTCTGGTTTGTCGATAAGGTGGGGCTCAGAATGGAAGATAATACACCAGGTGTAACTTAAATTGACATCTCTGCCTTATGTCGGTGTGAGTTACAATAGACCCTTCCAGAGACGCTGATGCCACACAGAGAACTGGGGAATGCAGTTGACTTCGAATCAATTCTGCTCCAATACATCATATGACATATTTCTCTTCCCTTCTTCTTTACTGCTAAGGACTCACACATAAAGAGAGGATTTAGGTGTCTGAAGGATTCATCGACTCCTTGGACACCAGGAACCCCCAGCTGGTGACACTGTAAGTGGTGGTGGTGGTGCTGGCAATGTTATGTCAGAAATAGAGGGTTCTGAGCCTAAGTAGGGTCTGAGCAGCTGGAAGTGGTGAACTTTTAACTCTTTCCCATGCTGCTGGTTGTGTTTCTGGGCACATTGCTAAGGTGCAAGAGAGGGAGTCAAGAAACACAAGTTTGATTTCTCACTCTGCTACAGACTGTCCTCTATGACCTTGAGCAAGTCACTTAATCTCTTTATGCCTCAGTTGCCCATCTCTAAAATGGGGATCCAAAACATATTTTTTTGGTGTAAGGCCTTTGAAGTGGGGGCTTTCTCTCACTATGTCTCTGTGCAGCACCTAGCACACTGGGTCCCTGATCTCAGTCGGGGACCTTTAGGTGCTATCATAATATACATAATAGTGAAAAGCAACAACAATCTGACTTTTATGCAAATGGCCTAAGTGAGAAGGGAAGAAAAACACAGACAGCAATTGAGCTCCAAGCAGAACAGTTTCCAATGAGAGCACGTTCCATGCTTTACAAGAAGGTGTCACCAGTTCCTTCATGATCATGTTCATTTTAATGCAGTGCCTATAATAGCCAGAGATTTGAAAACATCAGTCCTCTATGGATAAAGCATAGTGTGATTTGCACAGAGATTTCCCAGTAAAAGTCTGTGGGATTGGATTTGACATGCTGTGGTTTGGCACTCACCAAATATAACCGCAGGGCCAGAGACACCACACTGTGAGAGACAAGAGAGGGCTAGGAACCCTGTTCATTCATATCTCCCTGGTGATTTCACCATCAGATGTTTCACCCCCAGCTTCCTTGAGGTAGCTGGCAGGTCGACTTGCAAAGGGGATACAGGGGTGGCTACTGAGAGCAGATTGCAGGGAGAGGGGATTCCTGGCACTGTTGTGAAATGAAGGTGTTCTCTGCTGTTTGGAAAGGTCCCTTTAAGGATTTCAGACAGGAGAATCCCTGGAGATGGTGGCTGCTGTCTGCATCCGTTGCCCAGCCAGCAACAAAGCTGCTGCCTTCAGGGCGCCACCGAAAGCGCTCCAGAAGGACAAACAAGCCAAAGCCAGCACTGGCGCAGGAAGGGGAGGCGTGAGAGCAGTGGCTCATCTGTGCGGGAGTCAGGTCCAAGGGCTGCATAAAGCGACAGCTTCTTGGCTTCTTCTCTTGCTTCCAGAATAGGGTGAGAATAAGAAATAAATGCAGGAAATGTTATTTCTGAGTACAGGGCTGGCTCTGATACTCCTGTCATCTCTGAGCCTGGTGAGACATCCCTGAGCCTGACCCCTGAGGACCCCATGGCAATCAACTAGGGCTCAATCCATCCACAGGTGAAGGTCTAACCAGTAGGGAGAGAGGCTCCCAATTGAGAGAAGGCACTCTAGTCTCCCTAGCTGGGAGTAGCCCTGTGATGTGGTGGTTCTGGCAGTCTGCACCTGCTTGCGTCTGCTTCTGCCTTGTTCCAGGCGTGCTCTTCATTCCTGATTCCTGTGCTGGGCCCTGCCTGACCACTAGGCCTGCCTGCTGCTGCTCTCACCACTAGGCACGACCATCTGCTTCTCAGATTCTGACTCTCCCACCGTGCTGGGTACAGCCTGCAGGATCCAGGACTAGGCTTGAAGAAATCGCCTCTGGGTGTATAGACTGGCCAAACAGTGGCTGAGGGCTTGTCCTCACTGCAGAGTTAATGTCCCTAAGCCAGCTCCCATCCACACACCAAACCCTTCAGGACAGCGTGCTGGTGCTTTACGCTCAGGCTAGCTTGCCCATCCTGAGGTATAGGAGAGCTGCTTGCACTCAGACTGGTAACCTGCCCACTTTGCAGTGGGGACACCAGGCCGCCAGCCTTCCAGCGCCTTCCCACAATTCCCCCTCGTGTGCCCACAAGGACAGACGAGTTCTCCCACCATTCACTGGGAAAGAACCAGAGAACGGCTCAGCTTCCCACAGCACAGAGCGCCAGGGGATACGCCCCCCGATGTCTTAGTGACACTCTCTGGGGAGCGGCTTTGCGCTGCGGCTGCTCACATCAGGGCTGATCACGCTGCAGCAGTGGTTCTCAACCGATTTACCATTGTGGGCCGCATACGCAGCTCTCTGTGTTACGTGGGACACATCCACACAATGTTATATGACCTGTATGGCCCTGAGCAGGACCGGCTCTGGCTTTTTTGCCGCCCGAGACAGAAAAGCCTCCCGCCGCCCCCCCCCTCCGCCCCCGGCGGGGAGTGTGGCAAGGGAGGGCGGCAAGCTCACCGCGGCTCCACTCTCCCCGGCGGCCAGAGCGCCAGGAGGAGGGCGGAGAGCCCGGCCGTGGCTCCGCTCTCCCCGGCGGCCAGAGCGCCGGGAGGAGGGCGGAGAGCCCGGCCGGGGCTCTGCTCTCCCCGGCGGCCAGAGCGCCGGGAGGAGGGCGGAGAGCCCGGCCGGGGCTCTGCTCTCCCCGGCGGCCAGAGCGCCGGGGGAGGGCGACGAGCCCAGTCGCGGCCCCGCTCTCGGGCCGGAGCGCTGCGCTGCCCCCCTCCAGGTGCCACTCCAAGCACATGCTTGGTGGTCTGGTGCCTGGAGCCGGCCCTGGCCCTGAGGATGTCACATGGGCCGCAGTGGTGTGCTGATTGGGCCGCAGGTTGAGAACCGCTGCTCTGCAGTGAAGACAGACCCTAAGAAGATGTGGGATAAACATCTCAACATCCTTGGCCAATTCTGCTCCTGTTTGCAACTGCATAAATCTGGAGCATCTCTACTAGCCTCAGACGAGCTTCTCCGGACTCACGCTGCTGTGAGAGAGAGCCAAGGCTGTCCCCAAGGCAGGCAAGGAACTACGAGGGGGGCCAAGGGGTGGAGGTACAAGCAAAGGGAAAGCTCTTTAGATGGGGGCTGGGTCTCAAGGGAAGTGCACTGGCAGTGAGGTGTATGAGTGGCAGGGGTGGTATTTGTCCCATCACTTGGGACATTTACAGCTAGACTGGGGAGACCATTGGAAATGTACTGAAGGGATAAATCCTACCCGAGCCCCAATGTGACTGGCAAGGTCTTTCCCATCCCCCTTCTTTTGCCTGGCCTCAGCTCTGATCCAAAGAGTCAGTTCGCAGGGAGGGTGGGGATGTGTGTCAGTGCAGTGCTGTGTGACCAGGTGAATGACATTATGGGTATTATGGAAGCACTAGTTGTTCTTGGGGGAACCAGGGAGCAGACCCTGGTTGTGACCTTGCCTCTAGGGTGCATGAATGGGGATCTGAACAGAAGCCAGTGGCTGCGGCATGGTGAGAGGATTGGGGCACTGGCAGAACAATTTCACTCCAAGGGGCACAACTCCCTGGGATTGATCTAGCACTCACTGAGCCTCTGAAGCATCTCATCTCCTTTCTGCAGCCCTCTAAACACAGGGCAGGTAAAGCACGAGCAGTGCAAGCACCTCTCGCGCCCGCCAAGGGCCACAAGTGTACAGGCCCCGTGCACGGCTGAGAGGGCAGCTCAGTCAGCACAGAGCAGCAGTTCTCATCTCTGCAGGCTGTATTCGCATTGCAGGGCCCGAGGTGTGAACAGCCGGGACCCCCATTCTCAGACCCTAACCCCATTTCCTTGTGCCGCTGCATGCCAGGCAGATGTCGGGTACCGTGCCCTGTGTGAACCGTGCTGACTGGCTTACCGGAGGTTAGCACACTGCAGAGGCCATGTAGCAGATATGAGCAGAGATGGCTGGCTAGTGGGCCTGGTACCAGGCACAGCCTGTAGGCCCAGGACGTGGCCGTGGGAGAGGCTTGGCAGCAGTGCGGATCTCACTGCCCCAGCCAGAACTGACTAAACAAACCCAACACCAGAACCAGTGGGAAGGGAGGTCGCTGAGCTGGGCATGTGGCTGCCCCCCTCCCTCCCTGGAAGGAGCATGTACGGGATTTCCTGCCAGAGGTTCCAGCCAAGGCGGGCTGGATTTTATTAAAGAAAACAATGATTTCACCAAAAAAGAAGCTTTGTAATTAAACCACAAATTCATGTGTCCAGCCCAGTTTAACAGAAAATGAAGAAAGCCCTGCTGGCGAGCTCTGGATACAAGTGTAAGGGGACTGTTGCCCCCTTACTACTAACATTCAGTGGGGTGTTTTGGTTGGCTAGCTCCCAGCACTGAAAGGGGAAGGGTCGATGGCAAATCAGGAGCCTGAGACTGACAGTCCCCAGGGGCAATGGGGAGAGGCCAATGCTCCAGATCAGCCTAATTGACAGGGCGGGCAGGCTAATCAGGGAGTCAGGAGGCCAGGGTGGGTCCCGTCCTCCGTGGGAACTGGAATGGCCTGAGTCAGACAGAGTGGGGCCGAGCTAAGGAGAGGGCAGGGGCCCGAGCTAAGCTGGGAGCAGAGCTGCAGCCCCAAAGCCAGAGCACAGCCCGGAGAGAGCAGACCTGCCCTGGGACCAGAGCTGTAGCAACCAGAGCCAGAGGGGCCAGACAAGCAGCCAGGAAGCAGGTCAAAGCTGGGAGCAGAGTCACAGAAGCAGTCTGCAGAGCAGAGCTGTCCTGGGGGCAGAGCTGCAGCAACCAGAGCCAGAGGGGCCAGAGAAAAGCCCAGGAAGCTAAAGGCAAAGCAGCAGCAGCAGCCGTGCTGAGGCAAAGTGAAGCTGGAGCTGGAGCTGGGGCTGGAGCAGTCCGGAGCTGGAGCTAAGGCTGAAGCAGTCCAGAGCTGGGGCTGGGGCAGTCCGGAGCTGGAGCTGAGGCTGGAGCAGTCCGGAGCTGGGGCTGGGGCAGTCTGGAGCCGTGTGCAGTCCGAGTGCGGTGAGCAGCTGGGGAGAGTGAGGGGGACCCTGGGCAGTGGGCCCAGCACAGGGAGATGCCTCAGCCAAGAGGCCTTGCAGGCCAGACTTGCAGGGGGATCATAACCCCGACTGGGCAGGGGCGACGCTGGGAAAAAGGGTCCTGCCACCTAGAGCCTGAGAGCGTGTGGCCACCGCCAGAGCAAGTGTCCAATCCACAGCGTCTCTGCAGCACGGCCAGGGCCTGAGAAGCAGGCCTGGGACCTACAAGGAACAGATTGAACTGCCCTGACGTTCCAGAAACACTGGTTGTAATGTTCCCTGCCACAGAGCAGGGTGATGTGTTTTCCTCTAACCTTTCCCATTTTTCCTTATTCTTTTTTTTAAATTAATTGTTAATTAAACAACTTGTATTTGCTTTAAATTGTATAAAATAATCAGTGGGTCAGGGAGGTGCCCAGTGCAGAGAGAGTACCCCGGAGTGGGGACACCCTAGCCCCTGTCCTGGGTGACCACCACAGGGTTGGGGGTCGAGCCCCCCAGGAATCCTGGGCCCAGCCTTGTCGGGGTTTATAAGGACTCTGCCAGACAGGAAAGTGGAAGGGAAGTCCTCAAGGGCAGGGAGGCCTCTGGGTAAAGGAAGTGGGAGCGAGGACTCGGATCCTTTCGCTAGCCCTCTTCACCGGGGTAGTGCAAAAGCCAGAAAAGTTCCCCACAATAGCAAAACCATTTCCCCGCTTACACAAGGGAGCTAGACGCTCCCTCCTGGAGAGATTCCTGCAAACCCAGCTTCCTTCAGCCCGTTAAGGCTGAGTCCAGCGCTGGGCTCTAAAGCTGAGTGGCCGCAGAAGAAGTTTGTAAGAAGTTCCCTAGTCCATACATGCGCTGTAATGAATCCAAATGTGCAGCAAAGAACAGACCTAATCCCTGTGTACAAAGTGTGAGGGGACCTGTGCTGTTCCTTTAAATCTAGAGCAAGAAGGAAACAGGCCAGGAGCAGGGCTAAGCACTGAAGAAGAGAGAGGCAAGGCACCTTTAGGAATAATATTGTTTTCCCTTTTCTAATCAAGTTCCTTGTCCAGTGTTGGAAGAAAGTGACTATCTGTGATTCTTTGCCATTGTTCCCTGGCAGTAACCACACACACAGCCTCAGCCACACACAGGAGGTGGAACCAGAACTCCAGTCCTCTAGCCCCAAACACAGACCTTTATCATGTGACTCGGACAACTGTAACAGGGCCCCAAGTATAGGGCCCCCCAAATATCTGCAAGTGGGGTGAAATGGGAGGGGGTGGAACCCCAACTAACATGATGCACCTGGGCCCCGTGTCTCTCTTGACAGGCCTGCATGTGAGCTAAGGGAGTGACAGTGTCATGGCCTCTGCTCACAGGACTAGGCCTTTCCCTTGTGGCACTCAGCAGATCATTGGATGGCTCAGATCCTGTATCTCTGAGTCCCCCAGAAGCTGTGTCTCTGCAAAAGGCCCATCATCTCAACAGCTCCGTTTTTCCTATGCTAGTTCCTAACCGTGATCTCCCGATTGCTGGAGGCCTGGCTTCCTGCCCCGATGCCTAGGTGCTTGGGGAAGATGACTGCTAGGGAAGAGAGTGCCCGGGGATGACTCAGTAACCGGCACACCTGGCTGTGAAGAGACCATCTCAATGGCACAGCTAGTGTTGTCTGCCGCCAGCACCCCATACTGGTGAGATTGACAAGTTGCCTCATGGCTCTGGACACCCAATTTCCAGTGGATTTGGTTATCCCGATCTCCTCCACGGCTTTGAAATTCCCAGCCTGAAGAGGCTGGGGGGCTCTACTGTAGCACACAGCCAAGGTGGGAACCAGCGCGAGAGACGTGGCCCAGTCCCAAGGTGCCTAACACGACACCGTGTTTTATAAACTTGACTCAAAGGAATTAAATCAAAATTGTTTTTTAAAACTGCTTCCCATGTCCCCTGCTGCCTCCTCTTACTCCTTCAGGTTCTTCTCCCCAGTCTTTCCTGCCGGAAAGCCCCCAGCTCCTTGTCTCCCTCTCAGCTCTTGACCATGGTGTTTTGGCCCGTAATTTGCTGTTTTCTCGCGTGTTCCCGGGTTGGTTCTGTTCCCCTCCCCGTGGGAGGCTGCTCAGGGTGGGCGTCAGTGCAGAATCTGGTGCTCAGCTGTGTATCTGTCGTCATTCTTTGATCATCTTCTCTCCCTTCCTTCGTCTGTTTTTCTTCCTCCATCTTTTTTCACTTTCTCCAGTTGCTCTTGCTTTGTCTCTAGGGCAGGTGCTGCCACCGGTCCCGCCCTGTTCCGCACTGAGAGCTGACTCGGGAAAGGGAATGCATTCGTATTGCCCCCAGGGGCTCAGGGGCAGGTTCATCTGACCTCCGGTGGCAGGGCCCGATGCTGGGAGCACATCCAGAGAGCTCCCTCCCAGGCCCACCAGCCCCAGCACCCCTCACGTCCCTGGAATCGCAGGCCAGCAGGACAGAAACTGCCTTACAGGCACCTGTGTGGAGGATCTTTTGAAGAGGCCCAGGAAAGCCAAAGCCCTCTCTGCTCTGTCTGACCATTGCAGCGTCCAAAAGAGCAGGGTTTGGGCCTGAGAGCCTTGGCAGGGGCTGCCTTTCCCCACCCTCACTGCAGTGCAGTGAGCTGGCCCCGCCCTGCCCCCATGGCTCCTGCGCGCAGAGCGCTTTGCTAGGTGATCGTCAGGGTGGAAAGGGCTGTGGAAAAGGGCAAGGGATGGAAATGCCCAGTCTGGAGCTCATCATCACCTACTTATCCCACTGGAAATAGTGCCCCCTTTGGGGCTGCTCTGAAGATGAGAGCACACTGGGGGCTGGCCGCCTCGCACGACACTCACATTGAGCGTAGTGCTTGTAAATCCCTGGGCCATTTGTTATTTGACGGTTTGTCAATGGCTCACATGGGGCAACTTCCTAGGGGAGGCTGGAGATGCAGGAGGGAGGCAGGGCATTACTGCTTTGATTTCCACAGGGAGCTGCCTGTTTCTGGCTCGCTCCATGAGTGGCCCCCTGCACAAACTGTGCAATGCAAAACTAGGCCGAATTAACCTACTGAGCTGCAGGTCCAAACACTGTCCCTGACTGAAATGCTTCTGCCCAGTTGGATCATTCCCTCCTGCCCGCTCTGATCCACGGACACCTTGCAGCATGAGATAGAATCATAGCACCACAGACAGGCATGGCTGCAAGGGCCCTTGGGAGGTTATCTCCCCATCCCCCAAAGCCATGCTGAGGCAGGACCAAGGCAACCCTGGACCATCTCTGGCAGGTGTTTGTCTAACCTCGTCTTCAAAACCTCCAGTGACGGGTGTGACATTCTGTACCTTGGGGGAGTGTCCTGTAACCTCCATATTCCTCATTTATATATAATTGTGACCTTGCATATAAAGCAGGCTGTGTGAGGTATCAGGGGAGAGACTATGACCTAAGAACATAAGAGTGGCCATACTGGGTCAGACCAAAGGTCCATCTAGCCCAGTATCCTGTCTTCCGACAGTGGCCAATGCCAGGTTCCCCAGAGGAAATGAACAGAACAGGTGATCCATACCCTGTTGCCTATTTCCAGCTTCTGGCAAACAGAGGCTAGGGACACCATCCCTGCCCATCCTGGCTAACAGCCATTGATGGACCTATCCTCCATGAATTTATCTAGCTCTTTTTTGAACCCTGTTATAATCTTGGCCTTCAAAACCTCCTCTGGCAAGGAGTTCCGCAGGTTGACTGTGTGTTGTGTGAAAAAAATACTTCCTTTTGTTTGTTTTAAACCTGCTGCCTATTAATTTAATTTGGTGATCCCTAGTTCTGGTCTTATGAGAAGGAGTAAATAACTTATTATTATTCACTTTCTCCACACCAGTAATGATTTTATAGACCACTGTCATATCCCCCCTTAGTCATCTTTTTTCCAAGATGAAAAGTCCCAGTCTTATTAATCTCTCCTCATATGGCAGACACTCTATACCTCTAATCATTTTTGTTGTCCTTTTCTGAATCTTTTCCAATTCCAATATATCTTTTTTGAGATGGGGCGACCACATCTGCACACAGTAGTCAAGGTGTGGGCGTACCATGGATTTATATAGAGGCAATATGATATTTTCTGTCTTATTATCTATCCCTTTTTTGATGATTCCCAACTTTCTGTTTGCTTTTTTGACTGACGCTGCACATTGAATGGATGTTTTCAGAGAACTATCCACAATGACTCCAAGATCTTTCTTGAGTGGTAACAGCTAATTTAGACCCCATCATTTTATATGTATAGTTAGGATTATGTTTTCCAATGTGCATTACTTTGCATTTATCAAGATTGAATTTAATCTGCCATTTTGTTGCCCAGTCACCTAGTTTCGTGAGATCCTTTTGTAGCTCTTTGCAGTCTGCCTTGGACTTAACTATCTTGAGTGGTTTTGTATCATCTGCAAATTTTACCACCTCACTGTTTACCCCTTTTTCCAGAACATTTATGAATATGTTGAATAGGACTGGGCCCAGTACAGACTTCCGCTTTTTAAAAGATGTCTTTTTGCCTCTCACTGCTTCTTTTACTTTGTTGTTTAGCCAAGGTCTCTCTTTATTGATTCCCTTTCTATGTTTTTTAATTTGGAGTTTACATTTAAGTTGAGCCTCTATTATGGTGTCTTTCAAAAGTTTCCATGCAGCTTGCAGGGATTTTACTTTTGGCGCTGTACCTTTTAATGTCTGTTTAACTAACATCTTCATTTGTGTGTAGTCCCCCTTTCTGAAATTAAATTCTACAGTGTTGGGCTGCTGTGGTGTTTTCCCCACCACAGGGATGTTACATTTAATTATATTATGGTCACTATTACCAAGCACTCCAGGTATATTCACCTCTTGGCCAAGATCCTGTGCTCCACTTAGGACTAAATCCAGTGGCCTCTCCTCTTGTGGGTTCCAGGGCTGGCTGCTCCAAGAAGCAGTCATTTAAGGTGTCAAGAAACTTTCTCTCTGCATCCTGTCCTGAGGTGACATGTACCCAGTCAATATAGGGATAGTTGAAATCCCCCATTATTATTGAGTTTTTTATTTTCATAGCCTCTCTAATCTCCCTGAGCATTTCACAGTCACTATCACCATCCTGGTAAGGTGGTTGGTAATATATTTCTACTGCTATATTCTTATTATTTGAGCATGGAATTACTATCCATAGAGATCCCATGGTACAGTTTGGTTCATTTAAGATTTTTACTTCATTTGATTCTACGCTTTCTTTTACATATAGTGCCACTCCCCCATCAGCATGACCTGTTCTGTCATTCTGATATATTTTGTACCCTGGTATTACTGTGTCCCATTGATTATCCTCATTCCACCAAGTTTCTGTGATGCCCATTATATCAATATCCTCATTTAATACGAGGCACTCTAGTTCACCCATCTTAATTTTTAGACTTCTAGCATTGCTATATAAGCACTTAGTAATAGTAATTAATGGAGATATCCTACAGCTGGAAGGGACCTTGAAAGGCCATCGAGTCCAGCCCCCTGTCTTCACTAGCAGGACCAAGTACTGATTTTGCCCCAGATCCCTAAGTAGCCCCCTCAAGGACTGAACTCACAACCTGGGGTTTAGCAGGCCAATGCTCAAACCACTGAGCTATCCCTCCGCCCTATTTCCTCTATGTTTCCTTTAAAAACTTGTCACTTTTTAGCTATCTCCCATTACATGATGTAATTGAATGAGACTTTTTTTCATTTGACTGTTTCTCATCAGACCCTACCTATATTTTATCATCTTCCATTCTCTCCGCCTTACTAAACTTAATCCAGAGACTCTCAGGTTTTTCTGCAGTTTCATACTGGAGTTCTGAGCAGTCATACTCCTCTCTTACTTGTATATGTAGGAGCATTGCCAGCAGATCGAGGGACGTGATCATTCCCCTCTATTCGACATTGGTGAGGCCTCATCTGGAGTACTGTGTCCAGTTTTGGGCCCCACACTACAAGAAGGATGTCGAAAAATTGGAAAGAGTCCAGCGGAGAGCAACAAACATGATTAGGGGTCTGGAGCACATGACTTATGAGGAGAGGCTGAGGGAACTGGGATTGTTTAGTCTGCAGAAGAGAAGAATGAGGAGGGATTTGATAGCTGCTTTCAACTACCTGAAAGGGGATCCAAAGAGGATGGATCTAGACTGTTCTCAGTGGTGGCAGATGACAGTACAAGAAGTAATGGTCTCAAGTTGCAGTGGGGGAGGTCTAGGTTGGATATTAGGAAGCATTATTTCACTAGGAGGGTGGTGAAGCACTGGAATGGGTTACCTAGGGAGGTGGTGGAATCTCCTTCCTTAGAGGTTTCTAAGGCCCGGCTTGACAAAGCCCTGGCTGGGATGATTTAGTTGGGGATTGGTCCTGCTTTGAGCAGGGGGTGGGACTAGATACCTCCTGAGGTCCCTTCCAACCCTGATATTCTATGATTCTATGACTAGGACATAGAGAATCTCCATTAGTAGATCCTCCCTGTAATGGGGTTCACACTGTGCCCCTCCAGATTCAGCCCCTTGACCCCTCTCCTCCGTGAGCTCTTCAGTCTGGTGCAACACCCGTGTTCTTTATTCGTGATCAGTTCCTCACCACCAATTTCCAACTATATACAGGCTTTACAACTGCTTGGCCTACCACAGGGCTGGCCAACAACAAACTAGAAGGCGCCTTCTCCCTCTGGGCCTGGCCGGGCCGGGCCGGGCCTGGCCTCCTGCTCTTAGTCTTCCCCCCGCCCCCTTTCTCTCACTTCCTTCCAGCCTTATAGCTCCTGCTAATGAGCTCCTGGTAATGAGGCTGGCAGGTGTGGTCAGTTGCCAGGCCAACATAGGGCGGTTCACCCAGCCCCAATCCATTCTCCCTGATTGGGGCTGGAGTGGCAGTAGCTGATTAAGAGCTTTTCTAGCAGCACCCTGCCACTCTCTTCTAAGAGATGTCTCTGAACCACGCGCTCCTCCACACCTGTCGGCTTTCCCCCAGTCCTTAGTTTAAAAACTGCTCTATGACTTTTTTAATTTTAAATGCCAGCAATCTGGTTCCATTTTGGTTTAGGTGGAGCCCATTCCTCCTGTATAGGTTCCCCTTTTCCCAAAAGTTTCCCCAGTTCCTAATAAATCTAAACCCCTCCTCCCTATACCATCATCTCATCTATGCATTGAAACCCTGCAGTTCTGCCTGTCTAACTGGCCCTGTGCGTGAAACTGGAAACATTTCAGAGAATGCTCCCATGGAGATCCTAGACTTCAATCTCCTACCTAGGAGCCTAAATGTGGCCTCCAGGACCTCTCTCCTACCTGTCCCTATGTCATCAGTATCTACATGTACCACGACCACCGGCTCCTCCCCAGCATAGCACATAAGCCTATGTAGATGTCTCAAGAAATCCAGAACCTTTGCACCAGGCAGGCAAGTCACCATACAGTTCTCCCGGTCATCACAAACCCAGCTGTCTATGTTTCTAATGATCCAATCGCCCATTTCTAATACCTGTCTCTTCCTAATAACTGGAGTTCCGTCCCCCGGAGCGGTATCCTCAGTGCAAAAGGAAACCACAACATCATCTGGGAGGAGGGTCCCAACTATGGGATCGTTTCCCTCTGCTCCAGTTGGATGTTCTCCTTCCCTGGGACTTTCATCCTCCTCAACAGCACAGAGGCTGTCAGACCGGGGTGGGACCGTTCTACTGATAACCTCGTTATCTCCATACTGATTTATACCTGCCTCTGGAGATTTCCATTACTTGCATCTGAAGAAGTGAGGTTCTTACCCACGAAAGCTTATGCTCCCAATACTTCTGTTAGTCTCAAAGGTGCCACAGGACCCTCTGTTGCTTTTCACATAAAGTCTATCTTTTGTAGTCAATAAATTTGTTTAACTGTTTATCTTTACCAGTGGGTTTGTATGAAATGTGGGACAAAACTGCTCAGGTTGGCAAAGGCTGGTGTATGTCCACTTTCCATTGTTGAAGTGATGAACCAATTAATAAATTTGCACAGCTCATCTTGAACAGTGCAAGATGGTATATTCCTGGGGTACCGTGCTGGGGGGAGCTGGCTGGTGCCTTTCTCTGTGTGATTCATGAGAGGCTCTGGGAACGTTCATGCAATATAGGGCTCCACATGCTGTTGTGCTGAGTGATCACAGCACCTGCAGGGGCTTGCTGCAGGTCACTAGCAAAGCATTGTGAGAGACAGCCTAGGCTGGAGAGTTAAGGGGGTACAGTGGTCCCACAGTCCCAAGCTGCACTCCGGGGATCCCGTCACAATGGGGACTCTACAACCTCCCCAGCTGAACTGTCCTTAGAATGTTCTTTCTAATATCCAACCTAAATCTCCCTTTCTGCAAACTAAGCCCATTACTTCTTGTCCTACCCTTGGTGGTCATGGAGAACAATTGATCACAGTCCTCACTATGACAGCCTTTAACATGTTTGAAGATTGTTAACATGTCCTCCCATCATCTTCCCTTCTTTAGAATAAACATGCTGAATTATTTTAACCTTTCCTTGGACATGGGTTTCTAAACTCTCATCAGAGTTGCTGCTCTCCTTTGGACACTGTACTCCACCTGAGGCCTCATCCGTGCTGAATAGAGCAGGACAATTACCTCCCATGTCTTACATACAACACTCCTGTTAATACACCCCAGAATGACATCTGCGTTTTTGGCAACTGCATCACGCTACTGACTCATATTCTATTTGTGATCCTCTATAACCCCCAGATCCTCTTCTGCAGTACTACCACCTGGTCAGGTAGTCCCCATTTTGTAGTTGTGCATTTGATTTTTCCTTCCTCGGTGTAGTACTTTGCACTTACCTGTCTTGAATTTAATCGTGTTGATTTCATTCAGCCACATGCCCTCCATTCCTAGCCTCCTGCAGCAGTGAGTACAGGTTGATTTCATGCTGCATGAAGCAAGCAGTATTTCCTTTTATTTGTTATACTGTAAATTCCTGCACCATTGCAGTGAGTGGCTTCTTGCTCCTTTAAATGGGAGAGTGTTAAAAGGAAACACTGATGAGTTTTCATTAGCCCCATCCTAATACTAAATAATTCACTCAAGTTCCCGAGATTCTTCTCGTCTGCAGTCCATTGCAGATTTTGCAGTCCCCCATCTGAAGCCCTCGGTGCACTTTCCAGAGTTCTGGCTGGCTATGTTGCTTTTCACTGGATTTCTGCAGTCCCACCTGCACCATACATCTCAGCTGCCTTTTACAGTCTCCACCTTTCTCAAGGCAGCCAATACTGGTCCCTCTCTATTGGCTCCTGGTGAGTGAAGTCACCCAATTGTACCCCAGAATGTAACACTCCAGCCTGTCACCTTCACCCAGCCCGAGTAGCAGCTTGCCATGGACATTGCCCCATTGGGTGTGTCTACACTGCAATTAGACACCCTCGGCTGGCCTGTGCCAACTGACTTAGGCTAAGGGGCTGTTTCACTGCAGTGTAGACATTCGGGCTCGGGCTGGAGCCTGGGCTCCGGGATCCTCTCACCTCACAGGGCCCTAGAGCCTCTGCTCCAGCCCGAGCCCAGACGTTTTCTGCAGCCCAAACCCCGCAAGCCCAAGTTGGCTGTCCCGGGCCAGCTGAGGGTTTTTAATGGCCGCGTAGATGCACCTATTGACTCCAAGGGATGATTCCCTGGGAGTGAGGGGACCTGAATCTCTCCCTTTTTCGAGTGCCCATGTGCATCCTAAGGGCTCTGGTAGCTACTGCTGCCCAGGGAGAGCCTTCGGGCAGTCCCCACAACCAGGGCCGGCTCCAGGGACCAGCGAGGAAGCAGGTGCTTGGGGCGGCCAATGGAAAGGGGTGGCACGTCCGAGTCTTCGGCGGCGAGTCCCTCAGTCTCTCTGGGAGCGAAAGACCTGCTGCCGAAGAATTAAGCGGCGCGGCTGAGCTGCCGCCAAAGTGCCGCCAATCGCTTTTTTTTTTCTTCGCCGCTTGGGGCGGCAAAAAAGCTGGAGCCGGCCCTGCCCACAACAGTGCCCAGGCTCAGGGGGTCAGGGGAGCCTGGACTATCCTCCCCTTGCTATGCCTTTCTCCTCCCTATTGTAAGCAAACCAGAAACCAGCATTCAAAGGTGAAGGCGGGAGAGGGAGGGGAGAACTTGGGGTGAGGCCGCGCTGCCTGGACTGGGAAATCCCACCCACAGCAGCACTCCATTCAGGGGGACAAGAGCCCTGTAGCGGGTGGACACCCACTCCTGCCCTGAGGGGCTTGGAACAGCCCTGGGAGAAGGCTGGGGCAGGGAAGGCTGAGCTGATTCGGGGGAAGTGGCTGCAGCTGGGGCCACGCCCCAAACAGACTCAGCTGGCCCTATAAAGGCAGGGAGCCAGGAGCTCAGACACAGAGTCTCTCTCTGCACTTAGAGAGAGAAGGGACTGGCTGCAGGGAGCTAGACACAGGGTACCTGGGTGGAGCAGGGCTGGGGAAAGGCTGAGGCGCTGGGGAGCTCCAGCCTGGAAAGCCCCAGGCTGCGGCCTAGGAGAAGGCTAAGGGGTACTGGGGGTTGCAGAGGGCAGCCCAGGGCTAGGCCAAGGCAGCAGGTCCAAACCCAACCTTGCTGATGATGTGTGGCCTATACTGCAGTCTGCCCCAGAGAGTGGGGGCTAGTTGGTGACTGGCAGTGGCCTTATCTTGAGGTGAGGTGGGGTTAGTGGGTGGGGGTTCCCTGGGGAGGGGAAACCCAGAGCAAGGGGTTCTGCCAGGGGGCAGCCCCCCAGATAAGGGCAGCGGGGTCCTGGGAGGGACACAGGAGCCAGCAGAGGACAAGGTGGATCACTGGCCTGCAGAGGGTGCTCCGGGCTGGATTGAGCTAATTCCCAGGATAACCAGCAGGAGGCGCCGCAGAGGTGAGTCTGACCCCTTACAAGCCTGGACTCAATGGGCTTGTTACTAGACATCTTGTCTGTCTGGGCACTGATGAGGTGGTGAGTTTGGAGTGGGGGGCAAGGTGACTTTACCATGTTCACTTGCTTGGAGAGAGCAAAGGTCATCATGCCACGTCCCTCCCCTCCTGGGCTGTAGGGGTCCATGCAGCATATCTGCTCATTACCACGCATGGCTATTCTGGGTTCCTGCATGTCACCAGCCCCTCTCTGCTAGTGAGTGCTCAGCTGTGACCTGAACTAGAGGCTGCAAAGTGCTGAGTGCGGGAGTGGGAGCTGAGAGAGGAGTGCTCAGTACCTTGCACCCCCGCCCTCAGCTTTTCATCTCTCCAGAGCACTGGAGAAGTCCAGGGGCCACATCAGAGTAACTCTGGACGGTCCTTTCTGGACTTTAAATCTGTGGTTCTATGGGTTTCTGACAACGCATGAGCCAGAAAGAAAGAAAGAAAGAAAGAAAGGCTTTGTTTTCTGGGCCCCCTGTAAGAATGCCCTGGTCTTTCCAAACCGTAATTAGCCCTCAGATCCCCCCTCCCCATTGCTCCATTTGTTGTCTTTGTGCAGCATAGGGTCTGGCAAGGCGGTACAGCACTTCATTCAAAACAGGGAACAATTAACAAGAAATAAAATATCAGTGAGCCTCGACAATCACCTGGAAGATAATAAAGAGAAAACAAATCTCTCCGTTTTTGATAACTCCTCTCAGCTCTGTAGATTTATTGTCGCCTCTTTAAATTTTAACAACTTACGAGGCCAATGCACTGACTTCCATTACATTAAAAGTTTTGGTTTTTATTCCTTAATTCGAAGCAGAAGGGAAGCTAAATCACCGAGCAGTGAAAGGTTTGCAATCTGCGGGAGCGGCTGTGCAAGGAAATGTATTTCACCTGCAAGACATCCTCACTCTTTGCTGGCACCAAGGTCCAAGGGCAATTACTTTTCCCAGGTTTTGCTTGTGTTCTGGGGGCGCCTGGAGGGGGGCGGGAGGGCAGAAGAACACTAAACCATACACACAACTTAGGAACACGAGAGCAAGATCTCCAGGCACCTGGGGAAAGAAAGAGATGGGGGCAGGGGGAGGTGTTCATAAAAAAGACCTAATTAGATTTGAATCCTGACCTCCAGCACTAAAAGCTTGAAGCGCCACCACTTGAGTTAAGAGTAACTCCCGTTATCTCAGTTATTGTAGGCGCTTGTGTGGACCAGCCACTAGAGGGGGACAAAGGCCCACATGGTGCTAGTGTGGATTACACACCTGTGGCAGGAGCTGCACTACTGTTGCAGCACATTGCCTGTGGCTTTCAATCACATGGTCATCTTTGGGCGAGTGCAAGACCAAGTGCAAGGTCTTGTTGGGAGGCCGGGCTTAGAGCAGAGGGAACCCAGGACCCTGCGCTCTGCCCCTCACTGGCTGTCGGCCCTCAGGCAAGTCATTGCGCCAAAGCTCACGTTCACGGGGATGCTGCGAAGCGTCATTATCGTGACCCTGGGAGCTCACACCAGGAGCTGGATTATCAGTGTTAGCTAAGAGGCAAGCTGGAGAGCAGCAGGGTCAGGGCCCTTCAAGCGCCCTCCCCTGAACTCCAGTAGTTCTGCTGTGTGCTCTCCCTATGGCCACAGCAGAGCTGTCACAGCTGATTGCTCTCTGCTGTTGGAGCAGCCAGACTAAGATTAACTCTGCCCCTGGCTAGGATGCCTGGGTGAAGGCTTGCTTGTGTACCACATCCTGGCCTTTGGTTAAATAAAACAAACTCCAGAAGGGGCACTATTTACTAAATAAAAGCCTCATTGAAAGCCAAGTAGGGGAAACTTAAGCAGGGTTCTGGCACTGGGCTATCAGGAGGTGCTGCCCTTCTCACTGTACTGCCCAGGACCACACCCTCACAGGTTCTGTTTTATGCTCCTCACAGAGGCAAAGGCACAAGTGTCTGTGGGGTTTCTCTTTTCTGTATTTAAATCTGGGTTTTGCTAATGTAAGCATCCCAGAGAGACAGATCTTGGAAGAGACTAGCTGAAGATTTATGCAGATTCAGAGGATAGCATTTCCTGGTTGTCATGGACTATTTTTCCAGGCATATAGAAATAACGTATTTGAAAGACATAACATGTTTAAGTGTTATCAAGAAAGTGAAGTGCACTTTTGCTCACTTTGGTACTCCAGAACAACTAGTGATGGACAATGGACCACAATTCACTGCAGCAGCATTTGTCTTTCTGAAGGAAATATTATTTTGATCACGTTACTAGCAGCCCACATTACCCACCAGCAAATGGAGAGAGCTGGACAGACAGCCAAGAAAATCCTGCAGCAGGAAGATCCATTCCTTGCTCTCCTGAGTTACAGATCAACACCAATAGTGGCTACTGGATATAGTCCAGCACAACTGAGGGGAAGACAACTCAGAACTACGGTTCCAACTTTGGGAAAGAATCTATCTCCAAAGTGGCCAGACATGAAGAGAATAGCCAAATTAGACAAACAGGCTGAAAGAGCTTCTGAATACTTTTACAACAGACACCACTGAATTAGAGAACTGCTGGGTCTAGAACCTGGTGACCATGTCTGAGTCAAACTAGCTGCAGAAAAGGGATGGACAACTCCAGCTGTTGTAAAGAAAAAGAATTCAGTGCCCAGATCATATGTGATTGAGACCAAGAGTGGAGAGTTCAATAGAAACCATTGACATCTATCGTTTGTTCCTCATAAAGAACAATCAACAGAGCAAATCTACAGATGGCAGACGCAGAACAAGACGACTCAAGGATTCCAAACTGACCACAGCCAGTTGCTGCAACTAACAGCCACCCAGAGGAACAAGTTGTTATGCGTTCAGGTCGTGTACTTAGAAAACCAGCACGACTCAGAGCCACTTAACAGACTGATCCATCCACAACTTCAACCACAGCGTGATAGTGTAAAGGGTAGGGATGTAGGACTTAAAGGGGGCGATGTCATGGAACCTTAAACTATGTTGTACAGTTCAGGCACTAGGTGGCACTGTGTAAAATACCTTAGTTCAATGAGCCTCACCCATCTCTTGCAGAGCATTACACGGTCTCGTGGTGAACGCGCCTGGTGTGTCTAACGCCAAGCTCTGCGCCAGTCCAGATCTGGTACAGAAGAACACGACAGGAAGCAGCTCAGTGTGAAATACAGCGAGCGCTCTGGGGCAGGGGAGAACCGTAGTATCCCTACATCGCAGCACTGAGGCTAACACAATGGGTTCATGTGTTTCTAGTCCTGGTCACTCACTTGACCAGTTTTCTTGTTCCTGGTCTGTTCTATCACATTTAGCCCAGCACACTGCAGGGGAGACATGAAACACCAGCTTTGAATGCAGACCAATGCCAGGGTATTTCAGAACTGTACAAGGGGCCTCATTCCTGACAGGCTTTGCTCCATGACAATAGCTGGTCACATGGCCCTGAAAGCAAAAGGGGCATCTTTACTTTATCCCAGGCAATCGCACCCGGTACAACCCCGTGCAGTCGTACTCGGTTCAACCCCGTGCAGACCCAACCACACCGTCCCCATGTAGCATAGTGTGTTATCAGCTCTTCTTGCAATCCCCATATGGTCCAGGGCAATCCCACACCATGCTCTGCCTGAGCGATGCCCACTCCATCCAATCCCACACCATTCAATGTCAATGCAATGCAGTGCAATCTCGCCCCAGTCAGTCCCCCTGACTTCCCAGGGTGGAAAGCAGCACAGGATTTGGCCCATTGAGTTCAATGGGAATTTTGCCTGAGAAAAGACCTGGCCTGCACGATTGCTTTCTAAAAAGTATTTTGTTTTAAGGGCCAGATTCCCTTGTCAATTACACACCTGCCCTCCTGCCTGTGAGAGGGTAACGCAAACAGCGATTCGGGCCCTACCCTAGCACTCAGGAGGTGGATGGTTCAATTCCCTGCTCGACCACAGAGTTCCTGGATGCCCTTGGGCAAGTCACCGGGCTGGAGCTTCAAAGTATTTAGGTGTCTATCTCCCACTGAAACCAATGGGAGTTAGGCACCTAAATGCCTTTAAGATCTGGGCCTCAGTTCCTTATCGCACAATGGGGATAACAGCACTGCCCTGCCTCCCAGGGAGGCTGTGAGGATCACAGCTAGCATTGGGCATGGCTCTCTTCTCACTTACACAGGTGTACGGCAGGAAACCTGTGGTGTTGCAATGGCATAAGGAGATTGGGAGGTACCAGCTAGGGTGGCAATGGGGACCATGTGAGCACTAAGACGGCCTGAGACCAGAATTATAAGCCAGGACTCAGTTGTATGACCATGAGATTTCAATATGAATTATTAACAAAACAATTAGAACTTGCTCCAGTGTGGGACGTTTCTCTTGTTGACATATGTACGTTTTCCTGGGAGGTGCTTTAGCAAACTTCTCCATTCATCTCTGCTTTCCCAGCAGCCGAACCTCCAGGCTTGTGTCTGCAAACATGCCCCTCCATCACCTCACACGGAGCATTCAGCTGCTTCTAGCCCAATCAACCTTTACACGTAGAATTTCCTTCTCAAATAAAATAGTAAATAAAAGTGAATGGGTCAGATCCTTAGCTGATGGAAACGAGCCTTGTTCCACCAAAGTCCATGACTGAGGGCCCTTGTGCCAGAGTCTAGGCTGGAGCATCTCTCAATGTTTGCCTCGATTGCAAAGATGGCCTCAGGTACCGACTGCGTGAAAACAAACAACAAAAACACCTGCTAAAGCAATTGCTCCGACTTGGTGAGAGCGGCCTTAAACCAGACCATTGCATTGTCCCAGCATGGCCAGGCTTCCCCAAAGCGCTCTCACTGAAGTCAACGGTAAAATCCCCATTGACCTGAGCTGGAGCAGGCAGGCCAGAACTGAGCGCTTCTGGAACCCTGGAACAAGTCTTCCCCATGTGCTGTCACTGCAAGAACTGGAGGACTCCATCTTTGCCAGGGTGGCACCAGCTGGGTCTCTGAGCCTTGGCCTTATCACTGTGTGATACTGTAGTTTCCTGTGAGTCAGCTCCTCCAGACGTTATACAGTCCTTGCTACCCACTGGGAGTTCGCCCTGAGGAAGAACTGCTGGAGTTAGCCCTGAGCGATTCGGAAACCAGGATCCTAATTTGTAAACCGTGAACACCGAGATTAGGGAATCAACAGTTGGCGTTGGGGACGGCTCTCTTCCCATTTACACAGGTGTGAGGCAGGATTAACCCCACTGAAACCAGTGGTGTTGCAATGGCATGAGAGGAAACTTTGGTCCATTGGGCCTAGGGACCAGGGTTCCCTGTGAAGAATCCCCCTGAAGCACCATGCTCCATCTACCCATGCAAATCCCCCTGTGATACCAGCGCCCCACCGGGCACTTCCATTACGATCCCAGCATGTCGCCCTTGGTTTGGGCTCCCAAGGGTGGAAGGAGAAGTGGCGCAAGTAGAGAAGCCGTAGGATTGTGTAACCGTTTGGAGTTACTCATGGTCACGAGCAGAGTAAAGAAACCTGCTTTTCATGAGGAACTTGACTTGCTAATAAGCCATGAAACTGGGTCAGGTACCTCCTGCTTTGCAAAGTGCGTTGAGATCTCCTGATAAGTGCTGCATAGGAGCCAGGCATTATGATGATCATTTCCCACACTGGCCGTGGGTGGCACCGGTGTATGGAAAGCCGGAGACGGCTGTCACCCAGAACAGCTGTGGCTCTCTCACGCTAGGACAACGGGAAGTGAATGTTCACAGAGGGGGGTTGGGGTATGAATCCAAGCAAAGTCAACGGGGCAAATGCACCCCGGGTTGAAGCGTTTGCATCCCATTGCCTTTGCTGGACCTGCCGTGCTTATCCTAGGATTGCATTTGGCCCCCCAGGTGTCATGGAAGATACAGCACCTCTCTGGCTCTTGGAGAATCCAGAGGGTGGTGGCCAAGGCAGGGTGCCAGGTGTAGATCAGGCACAGCACGGCTCTGAGCGGGGTTACATGGCTTGCCCTGCTGCACTAGGGCTTTCCTCATTGCTACTGGGCCAGCACTGGGAACACTGCAGCGAGTGCTCAGGGCAGACACAGCCAGGGACACTTTGCTTTTGGTATTTCTGGTTATGTTCCTGAATCTGAAATAAAAGTAACTCTGACAGGGAATTGCTGCTCTTTGTGTGAGAAAACTGAACATAGATGATGTACTGCATGCTAAGCCAGGGCCCCTGGGGCCAGGGTGCTGGAACTTGGGGTGCTGGGGGTGCTGCCGCACCCCTGGGCTTGAGCAGTTTCCATCATATACAGGGTTACAGTTTGCTTCAATAGCTCTCAGCTCCCCCACTATACAAATTGTTCCTGTCCCCCAGCCTGGGGTAGGAACGCAGGCACTCCACCGTTCAGTCCAATTTATGTGGTAGTCAAGTTCCTCCTTGCAGGTCTCCAGCCACTAGGGTGTGAGACAATTCCATTGTCTTATCACAGTCCCAAATTTTCCCTTCCCATCAAATGCCTGATCCTGCCCCCTTGATGTCAATGGAAGCTTTACCCCTGTATTCAAGGGATGTAGGATCAAGCCCCTGGTGCACAAACCCACAGAGATGTTCCAACAACATTCATATTTGGCATGCCCAGTGCACCAGCACATCTTCAACGAGATGCATCAGGACTGTATGGGGAGAAAACCACTAAATAACAGATGTCTCCTGTGTTTCTTTCTTTATTTTTTTCTTTGTGCCTAATATTTAAATTTGCTTGGTTGCTTGGGCCAGAATTTCAAAAATTAGGCACACCAATACATTTGATTTGTATGCATAACTGAGCACAGGATTTGCATATGCAATTGGCACAATCGGTGCACAAGTGGCTGGTTAGATTTTTTCAAAGGCAGTTCATGATTGGTGCATGCACTTACCTCATTTTCAAGAGCAGTTTTTTGCAGACCTGCAGTTCTCATGCCTGCAAATTAGGCGTGCAGTTATGCGTGCATTTTAAGTGCAAGTTTGCATGTTTAATTTTTCTGACAATCTAGCTGTGTCTCAGAGTGGTGCCGCAATTTCCCTGCGCTGTGTATTTCATTAATTGCTTGATCCAGATACATGTTCAGTAAAAATCAGTGTAAACAGAGCTTGGCTGGTTTCTGCCTCTTCCCCATCACAGCCCAGCACTTGAGTGCTGGCCCCAAACCTCCTCTCAGCTCCATGTTTATTTTTGACAATGACTCCAGCCCAACGCAGGATTAGCTGGACTAGCAGCAGATAAGTCCCTGCACTGCGAGGCATGCACATCCCAGCCAGCCAGCCAGTTAGATGTTGACTGATGGGATTCCTGCCCTCTGAACACTTCATGTATTTACACGGCCTCTTGGCTGCCACACTCCAGCCATCTGTTAGGCTGATCTGGGGTCTGCCTGAGCTCTCAGCCTGGTTGGACCTTTGCCCTGGGGCAGAAGTGCCAGGAAATGATGGTATAAGTGGGTGGCTGGAGCAGAGCTCCGCATGCTCCCTCTGTCAGCAGGAAGCTGCTCCGTCGTAGGCTGATGGTCCCTGGTGGCACGGGCACAGGGGTGGGACGGGAAGCAAAGGGCTCTGCAGAAGTACCTGGCGTGCTCGCAGCTGGCTGTGAACAAAGCAGGTGGTGGATTTTAGCAGGCCCTGGGGGAATCCCTGGGTGGTGGAATGTCTGCAAGCGTGAGGACCAAGTGTTGGGATGGAGCCCTCACATCCAGGAACATATGGGACCCTTCCCCCGAGCCAGGGATGGAACCTGTGCAGCATGTCTCAGGCAATGGGACCGTGTCCTCACTGGGGTTGGGTCTGGGTGACAAAATCTGGCTCTGGAGCCATCCAGATCGATCTGGATGTTAGTTTAGGCCCATCTCTCACCCATCCCAGGCCAGGCAGGGGCAGGGACAGGGGCAGGGCATGCAATCCAGAGACAGGAAGAACCTGCAGAGCATGGAGTGGAAGGGATGTGCTGCAAAAACTGGCCCCCGGTCTCGCAGCCACACTGGGTAGCAATGGAGTCCCCCATGTGACAGCAGCTGCTGATTCATTAGGGATTGAACTGGGGACCTCTGGAGCTCAAAATGGAACTGCTCCAGTTCCTTGGGAGAGTCTAGAACAACATTATGGCTCAGGCTTAGAGCAGAACCCAGCTCACACTCACTGGGGCTTGCACCGGGGGCAACCAGACCTTGCTCCACGCTAGTCCTGGCGGGGAGGATGGGGACGGCATGTTGCCAAAATCACGTCTCAGCTGGAAGGGAGCAATGCAGAGAAAGTGATCATCCTCTATGGCCTCTCTACAGCAAGCTGCAGAGAGCCCCACCCAGGGGACAGGGCCGGGCCGGGAGTCTCACTTCCCACAGTGAGTGAAGGTAGCTCTGGTCAGCATGACTATCAGGAGAGTCCATCATTCAGCCAAGGGACACGGGGCACCCACGACTGCCACCCAGTCCCAGGGGGCATCTCTCAGACTTGCTTCCTGGTATCGTGGTGTCCAAAGGCTTTTCTTATGCAGCTGGATGTTGAGATGGGCTCTGTGCCCCTTGCCTCCCACACACTTGCCCACAGTGAGGGCCTGGAGGTCCGTTCAGTGCTTTACACCCCTTCAATGGGCTGGAGATCAGCTCCATAGTCTCTTCCCCGCCTGCTACCTGCTGGAATAGCCGCTCAGCTCAGCGCCAGGCTCAAGACCTTGAGTATCCAGAACGCTGGAGAAACCCCTGTAGGCTGAGGGCAGCCAGGGGCTTGGCCTGTTTGCAGCCTCACAACTCCGATCCCTTCCACAGTTGGCCTCACTCGCTGGCATCTCTGCTCTGCTCCCCACTTGTGTCCAGGTCCTTGGCACTCAGGGAGGTTGACGGCATAACCAGGGCAGAGGGAAGCCACCCATCACATGCCCACTTTGCAGCTCACCAGTGCCTCGAGCCTCAAAGCAGTCCGAGGAGCCCTGGGGAACTATTGCTCCCCAAAGCAGAACAAAACTGTGGTGCGACACTGGTTTTTCACTAGAGACCAGTCCAAGGGGGCAGGGATAGACCCCTGTGTTACAGCCTTACATACACTGGCTGCTGCATGCAATTCTGGGGACTTGACAGACTCCCAGGACAGAATAGTCTGTGGCATTTGGGATTCTCCCCCGCAGGGGTGGCTGCTCCCACATTAGACTGATGCTTAGATGCGGAGTGTGCTGCAGCAGGATGAAAGCGCTGGGAGGCCCCACACACCCAGAAGTACATGCAGGGAGACAACAGAAAGGAGAGCCGGCAGCCAGGGTCCCTACCCATCGGGAGTTGCATTTCCTGTGGGAGAGAGGGACGTGCCCCACCCTAGGGCAGCAGTGCGAGGAATGTGGGGATTGAACCATTTGAGCAGTGTGTGCAAGAGCAGAGGAAGGGCTCAGAAAGGTTCAGTCCAACTCGCACAAGAGGGGAAGGGTGCATCAGACAGCGGTGATGACATCCAGACTCTCACCTGGAGAAGGGGATGTTTTCAAAGGTGACAAGTGCCTGGAAGGAAGGCTGTCACTGGAAATAGACCCCACAGGTTACCATGAAGGAAAATTCCAGGGGCACAATGTGATCTAGTGTGCCAGGAGCTCGAAAGTCTGCAGAGCAGGGGTATCACAGTACCTTAGAAGCCACGCAGCCTGAGTAAGCAGCATGGTTGTAGTAAAGAAAGCGTCAAGCAAATTGTCCATCTGCATAGACCGAAAGTCACAGAACTGGGCTTTGAAAAGATGCCACTATCCAATGGATGCCATCTTGGCAGGACTTGCCAAAGCTAGAATCTTTACAGTCTGTAATATGAGGAATGGGTTTTGGCACACAAGTCTGGCTAAAGAGTCCAGCATGCTGACAACCTTTGCAACACTATTTGGTCACTACAGATGGCTACACATGCCAAAGGCCATAAGCCAAGCTCTAGAGATGTTCCAGAGAAGACTCACCCAAGCGCTGGAAGGACTTTCTGGGGTGAAGATAATTGCAGAGAAAGGGTGAAGGGAGCAATTATACAAAAGCTGAACAAGCCCGTGATGGAAAACGACAAGCTTTTCTATAGTGATGCAGGGACAAGAACATAAAACTCAGCCCTGAAAAAATGCAATTCAAACAGTGTGAGGTGAAATACATTGGACATCTGCTCACAGCAGAGGGACTGAAAGCAGATCCCAGCAAGATCAGGACAGACAGAGACATGCCAGCTTCAGTGGCTGTGAAAGGAGTTCAGCGCTTCCTAGGAATGAGACACTTTCTGGCCATTTCTGGCTGCAGTGCAGAACCTCTGCACCAGCGCACAAGGCAGGATGTTCAGTGGGACTGGGCAGGTGCCCCAGAGCAAGCGTGTGACACACTGAAACGAATGATAATGGATGCCCCTGTCCTGAATTACGCGGACACTCCCGCCTCGGAGAAAGGATTGGGGGTAGCTTTTTTTGCAAGAGCAGCCAACAGAGCCCTGGCACAGACTGCACAGGGGGACCCCAAATGCAAAAGGAGCTGCTGGCTGTGGGCTTTGGAGTGCAGCAATTCCATCAGTGCCCTCTGGCCCCCCAGTACTTGTGCAATCAGACCACAAACCCCATCATGGCGAACCCCCTTCCTAATACTCCAAAGAGATGCACCTCCAGTGCTACCAGACAGAGATCAGATGCTGTCCAGGATGACTACTGGTGTTAGCTGACACCTTGAGGGGGCCAATATACCAGCATCAGTGAGTTGGGGGAAGGGGATCAGGACACTGAATCCATTCACATGTTCACTAGCTCCCAGTTCCAACAGCAAAGCTGATGAAATCACAGAGGCTAAGGAAAAGGCCGTGCAACTCCAGGCAGTCAAGAGAGTGACACTAGCAAGGTGGCCAGAAGACAAAAGCCAAATTCCATAGAAGCAGAACAATATTTTCAAATTAAAGAGGAGCTGAGTATGCAGGATGGACTCATATTTCGAGGACAGAGCGCTGTTACGTAAGGTGTCATACAAAACATACCTGCCTCATACCTAGGCATTGGCAGGTATCTGAGATGGGCCCAAGAGAGTGTACTACAACTCCACTCCTTGACAGAAGGGAGCGACATCTGCCAATCATGGGATAACCGTCAACAGAAAAAGACTCTGGGCTTGTCTATACTACCCGCCGGATCGGCAGGCAGCGATCGATCCAGAGGGGATTGATTTATAAATCGACCACCGAGTGTTCTCCCGTTGACTCCAGTACTCCACTATGGCGAGAGGCACAGGTGGCATCAATAGGAGAGTGTCAGCAGTCGACTCACCACAGTGAAGACACCGTGGTGAGTAGATCTAAGTACGTCGACTTCAGCTATGTTATTCACATAGTTGAAGTTGGGTAACTTAGATCGATTTTCCCCCCCCACACACAGTGTAGACCAGGCCTCTGTTACCACCTGAGTTGCCCACCCAACCATGGGAGAGGGTGGGAGTGGACTTACTTACCCTCAGGGATCAGCAGTGCTTGACATTAAATGAACACGGCACACATTAAATGGATGAAAAGCTGGCTAACTGATGGGTCTCAAAATGTAATTGTAAATAAGGAATCATCGAATGGGCGCGTTTCTAGTGGGGTCAAGCAGGAATCAGTTCCTGGCTCTGCAATATTTAACATTTTTATCAATGACCTGGAAGAAAACATGAAATCATCACTGACAAAGTAACAGAGGGTCCTGTGGCACCTTTAAGACTAACAGAAATATTGGGAGCATAAGCTTTCGTGGGTAAGAACCTCACTTCTTCAGATGCAAGTAATGGAAATCTCCAGAGGCAGGTATAAATCAATATGGAGATAACGAGGTTAGTTCAATCAGGGAGGGTGAGGTGCTCTGCTAGCAGTTGAGGTGTGAACACCAAGGGAGGAGAAACTGCTTCTGTAGTTGGGAAGCATCAGAAAAACATCAAGAAAGAGCTCTCCAACCTAGAGACTTTCATAAATAACCAACCCTCCACACAAATGGACTTTACTAAAATAAGACAGGAGATCTACATTACACACTTCACCTCTCTACAAAGGAAAAAGGACCGTAAGCTGTCTAAAATCCTACCTGCCACATGGGGCCACAACAGGGGTACCCCTAACTCACCCAGCAATATCGTCGATTTATCCAGCTACACACTCAACCCAGCAGAAGAGTCTGTCCTATCTCGGGGACTCTCTTTTTGCCCCAGCACCCCCACAAACATGATACAGTTCTGTGGTGATCTGGAAGCCTACTTTCGCCGCCTCCGACTCAAAGAATACATTCAAGATAACACTGAACAGCGCAATGATACCCTCCCACCAACAACACAGGAAGAAGAACTCCACATGGACTCCTCCTGAGGGTCGAAATGACCATCTGGATCTATACATAGAATGCTTCCGCCGACGTGCACAGGCAGAAATTGTGGAAAAACAACATCGCTTACCTCATAACCTAAGTCGTGCAGAACGCAATGCCATCCACAGCCTCAGAAACCACCCTGACATTATCATCAAAGAGGCTGATAAAGGAGGTGCTGTTGTCATCATGAATAGGTCTGACTACCAGAAGGAGGCTGCCTGAAAATTCTCCAGTACCAAATTCTACAGGCCACTTTCCTCAGATCCCACTGAGGAATACACTAAGAAATTGCACCATCTACTCAGGACACTCCCTACACTAACACAGGAACAAATCAACATACCCTTAGAGCCCCGACCGGGGTTATTCTATCTACTACCTAAGATCCACAAACCTGGAAATCCTGGACGCCCCATCATCTCGGGCATTGGCACGCTCACTGAAGGACTGTCTGGATATGTGGACTCCCTACTCAGACCCTACGCCACCAGCACTCCCAGCTATCTCCGTGACCCCACAGATTTCCTGAGAAAACTACAATGCATTGGTGACCTCCCAGAAAACACCATCCTAGCCACCATGGATGTAGAGGCTCTCTACACAAACATCCCACATACAGATGGAATACAAGCTGTCAGGAACAGTATCCCTGATGATGACACAGCACAACTTATTGCTGAGCTCTGTGACTTTATCCTCACGCACAATTATTTCAAATTTGGTGACAATATATACCTCCAGACCAGTGGCACCGCTATGGGCACCCGCATGGCCCCACAATATGCCAACATTTTTATGGCTGACCTGGAACAACGCTTCCTCAGCTCTCGTCCACTCATGCCCCTTCTCTACCTACACTACATTGATGACATCTTCATCATCTGGACCCATGGGAAGGAGACCCTGGAAGAATTCCACCATGCTTTCAACAGCTTCCACCCCACCATCAACCTCAGCCTGGACCAATCTACACGGGAGGTCCACTTCCTAGACACCACTGTACAAATAAGCGATGGCCACATTAACACCACCCTATACTGAAAACCCACCGACCGCTATGCCTACCTTCATGCCTGCAGCTTCCACCCCGGTCACACCACACGATCCATTGTCTACAGCCAAGCACTGAGGTACAATCGCATCTGCTCCAACGCCTCAGACAGAGACCAACACCTACAAGATCTTCACCAAGCATTCTTAAAACTACGATACCCACACAAGGAAATAAAGAAACAAATTAACAGAGCCAGACGTGTACCCAGAAGCCTCCTGCTACAAGACAGGCCCAAAAAAGAAACCAACAGAACTCCACTGGCCATCACCAACAGTCCTCAGCTCAAACCTCTCCAACGCATCATCAGTGATCTACAACCCATCCTGGACAATGATCCCTCATTTTCACAGACCTTGGGACGCAGGCCAGTCCTCGCCCACAGACAATCCGCCAACCTTAAGCATATTCTCACCAGCAACCACGCACCGCACCATAACAACTCTAACTCAGGAACCAACCCATGCAACAAACCTCGATGCCAACTCTGCCCACATATCTACACCAGCAACACCATCACTGGACCTAACCAGATCAGCTACAACATCACCGGCTCATTCACCTGCACGTCCACCAATGTTATATATGCCATCATATGCCAGCAATGCCCCTCTGCTATGTACATTGGCCAAACTGGACAGTCACTACGCAAGAGGATAAATGGACACAAGTCAGATATCAGGAATGGCAATATACAAAAACCTGTAGGAGAACACTTCAACCTCCCTGGCCACACAATAGCAGATGTAAAGGTAGCCATCTTACAGCAAAAAAACTTCAGGACCAGACTCCAAAGAGAAACTGCTGAGCTCCAGTTCATTTGCAAATTTGACAGCCTCAGATCAGGATTAAACAAAGACTGTGAATGGCTAGCCAACTACAGAAGCAGTTTCTCCTCCCTTGGTGTTCACACCTCAACTGCTAGCAGAGCACCTCACCCTCCCTGATTGAACTAACCTCGTTATCTCCATACTGATTTATACCTGCCTCTGGAGATTTCCATTACTTGCATCTGAAGAAGTGAGGTTCTTACCCACGAAAGCTTATGCTGCCAATACTTCTGTTAGTCTTAAAGGTGCCACAGGACCCTCTGTTGCATTTTACAGATTCAGACTAACATGGCTACCCTTCTGATACTTGACACTAACAAAGTGTGCAGATGACATAAAAACTGGGGGAGTGATAAATAATGAAGAGGACAGGTCACTGATACAGAGCAAGCTAGATTGTTTGGTAAGCTGGCAAGCAAACATTGTGCATTTTAACAGCTAAATGTAAATGTCTACATCTCGGAACAAAGAATGCAGGCCATGCTTACAGGATGGGGGACTCTATCCTGGGAAGCAGCGACTCTGAGAAGGCTTTGGGTGAGGGTGGCTAATCAGCTGAACATGAGCTCCCAGTGCGACACTGTGGCTGAAAGAGCTAATATGATCCTGGGAACCAGCTGAGCGGCGAACAGCAGAGGCTAACAGCGGGAGTTTGCCTGGGAGTTCGCGTGGGGAGAGCGCACTGAGGCTTTCATCTGCAGGTTTCTCTGAGTAGTTCCTGCAACAGTTGAGGAAGCTCTTAAGAGGACGGTGATATGGAAGGTGAGCGATCAGCTGTTGTAACCTGCACAGGTTGTGCCATGTTTGTCTTTCTTCCACAGGACAGAAGCCACTTTGTCTGTACAAAGTGCAAGCTGGTCTCCATATTGGAAGAGAAGGTTCGAGTCCTGGAGAAACAAGTATCGACTCTGCGTTGCATAAGGGAAAATGAAGATTTCCTGGACAGACGTCAGGAGATGCTTCTACGGCCACAATGTTCTGAAGATTCAGAGCAGGCGCAGCAGGGACAGAAGGATTGTGAGGAGGTTTGGCAGCATGTGACCTCCAGAAGGAGAAAGAGGAGCGTCCATGCAACAGCAATGGAGATACAGGTGAGCAATCGTTTTCATGTTCTCTCTACAGGTACTAATGTGGAGAGTGGACTAGATGACCCATCTGAGGGAAGGGAGCAGAAGGAGACTCCACCGATTGGAAGGCAAAAGATGCACTGTCCTAGGGATGGGGGTTCCACGACCACCACTCCCAAGAGGAGGAGGAGGGTGGTGGTGGTTGGGGACTCCCTCCTCAGGGGGACTGAGTCATTTATCTGCCGCCCCGACCGGGAAAACCGAGAGGTCTGCTGCTTGCCAGGAGCTAGGATACACGATGTGACGGAGAGACTGCCGAGACTCATCAAGCCCTCGGATCGTTACCCCTTCCTGCTTCTCCACGTGGGCATCAATGATACTGCCAAGAATGACCTTGAGCGGATCACTGCAGACTACGTGGCTCTGGGAAGAAGGATAAAGGAGTTTGAGGCGCAAGTGGTGTTCTCGTCCATCCTCCCTGTGCAAGGAAAAGGCCGGGGTAGAGACTGTCGAATCGTGGAAATCAACGAATGGCTACGCAGGTGGTGTCGGAGAGAAGGCTTTGGATTCTTCGACCATGGGATGGTGTTCCAAGAAGGAGGAGTGCTAGGCAGAGACGGGCTCCACCTAACGAAGAGAGGGAAGAGCATCTTTGCCAGCAGGCTGGCTAACCTAGTGAGGAGGGCTTTAAACTAGGTTCACCGGGGGAAGGAGACCAAAGCCCTGAGGTAAGTGGGGAAATGGGGTCCTGGGAGGAAGCACAAGCAGGAGAGCGCAAGAGGGGAGGACTCCTGTCTCAGACTGAGAAAGAGGGACGATCGATGAGTTATCTTAAATGCCTATACACAAATGCAAGAAGCCTGGGAAACAAGCAGGGAGAACTGGAAGTCCTGGCACAGTCAGGGAACTATGATGTGATTGGAATAACAGAGACTTGGTGGGATAACTCACATGACTGGAGTACTGTCATGGATGGATATAAACTGTTCAGGAAGGACAGGCAGGGCAGAAAAGGTGGGGGAGTTGCATTGTATGTAAGAGAGCAGTATGACTGCTCAGAGCTCCGGTATGAAACTGCAGAAAAACCTGAGAGTCTCTGGATAAAGTTGAGAAGTGTGAGCAACAAGGGTGATGTCGTGGTTGGAGTCTGCTGTAGACCACCAGACCAGGGGGATGAGGTGGACGAGGCTTTCTTCTGGCAACTAGCAGAAGTTGCTAGATCGCAGGCCCTGGTTCTCATGGGAGACTTTAATCACCTGATATCTGCTGGGAGAGCAATACAGCGGTGCACAGGCAATCCAGGAAATTTTTGGAAAGTGTAGGGGACAATTTCCTGGTGCAAGTGCTGGAGGAACCAACTAGGGGCAGAGCTTTTCTTGACCTGCTACTCACAAACAGGGAAGAACTAGTAGGGGAAGCAAAAGTGGATGGGAACCTGGGAGGCAGTGACCATGAGATGGTCAAGTTCAGGATCCTGACACAAGGAAGAAAGGAGAGCAGCAGAATACGGACCCTGGACTTCAGAAAAGCAGACTTTGACTCCCGCAGGGAACAGATGGGCAGGATCCCCTGGGAGAATAACATGAAGGGCAAAGAGGTCCAGGAGAGCTGGCTGTATTTTAAAGAATCCTTATTGAGGGTGCAGGAACAAACCATCCCGATCTGTAGAAAGAATAGTAAATATGGCAGGCGACCAGCTTGGCTAAACAGTGAAATCTTTGCTGATCTTAAACGCAAAAAAGAAGCTTACAAAAAGTGGAAGATTGGACAAATGACCAGGGAGGAGTATAAAAATATTGCTCAGGCATGCAGGAGTGAAATCAGGAAGGCCAAATCACACTTGGAGTTGCAGTTAGCAAGAGATGTTAAGAGTAACAAGAAGGGTTTCTTCAGGTATGTTAGCAACAAGAAGAAAATCAAGGAAAGTGTGGGCCCCTTACTGAATGAGGGAGGCAACCTAGTGACCGAGGATGTGGAAAAAGCTAATGTACTCAATGATTTTTTTGCCTCTGTCTTCACGCACAAGGTCAGCTTCCAGATTGCTGCACTGGGCAGTACAGCATGGGGAGAAGGTGACCAGCCCTCTGTGGAGAAAAAAGTGGTTCGGGACTATTTAGAAAAACTGGACGTGCACAAGTCCATGGGGCTGGATGCGCTGCATCCGAGGGTGCTAAAGGAGTTGGCGGGTGAGATTGCAGAGCCATTAGCCATTATTTTTGAAAACTCATAGCGATCGGGGGAGGTCCCAGATGACTGGAAAAAGGCTAATGTAGTTCCCATCTTTAAAAAAGGGAAGAAGGAGGATCCGGGGAACTACAGGCCAGTCAGCCTCACCTCAGTCCCTGGAAAAATCATGGAGCAGGTCCTCAAGGAATCAATTCTGAAACATTTAGAGGAGAGGAAAGTGATCAGGAACAGTCAGCATGGATTCGCGAAGGAGAAGTCGTGCCTGACTAACCTAATTGCCTTCTATGATGAGATAACTGGGTCTGTGGATGAGGGGAAAGCAGTGGATGTGTTATTCCTAGACTTTAGCAAAGCTTTTGATACGGTCTCCCACAGTATTCTTGCCGCCAAGTTAAAGAAGTATGGGCTGGATGAATGGACTGTAAGGTGGATAGAAAGCTGGCTAGATCGTCGGGCTCAACGGGTAGTGATCAATGGCTCCATGTCTAGTTGGCAGCTGGTTTCAAGTGGAGTGCCCCAAGGGTTGGTCCTGGTGCCGGTTTTGTTTAATATCTTTATTAATGATCTGGAAGATGGTGTGGACTGCACTCTCAGAAAGTTTGCAGATGACACTAAACTAGGAGGCGTGGTAGATACACTAGAGGGTAGGGATCGGATACAGAGGGACCTAGACAAATTAGAGGATTGGGCCGAAAAAAACCTGATGAGGTTCAACAAGGACAAGTGCAGAGTCCTGCACTTAGGACGGAAGAATCCCATGCACTGCTACAGACTAGGGACCGAATGGCTAGGTAGCAGTTCTGCAGAAAAGGACCTAGGGGTCACAGTAGACGAGAAGCTGGATATGAGTCAACAGTGTGCTCTTGTTGCCAAGAAGGCTAACGGCATTTTGGGCTGTATAAGTAGGGGCACTGCCAGCAGATCGAGGAACGTGATCGTTCCCCTTTATTCGACATTGGTGAGGCCTCATCTGGAATACTGTGTCCAGTTTTGGTCCCCACACTACAGGAAGGATGTGGAAAAATTGGAAAGAGTCCAGTGGAGGGCAACGGAAGTGATTGGGGGTCTGGAGCACATGACTTATGAGGAGAGGCTGAGGGAACTGGGATTGTTTAGTCTCCAGAAGAGAAGAATGAGGGGGGATTTGATAGCAGCCTTCAACTACCTGAAGGGGGGTTCCAAAGAGGATGGAGCTCGGCTGTTCTCAGTGGTGGCAGATGACAGAACAAGGAGCAATGGTCTCAAGTTGCAGTGGGGGAGGTCCAGGTTGGCTATCAGGAAAACCTATTTCACTAGGAGGGTGGTGAAACACTGGAATGCGTTACCTAGGGAGGTGGTGGAGTCTCCTTCCTTAGAGGTTTTTAAGGCCCGGCTTGACAAAGCCCTGGCTGGGATGATTTAGCTGGGAATTGGTCCTGCTTTGAGCAGGGGGTTGGACTAGATGACCTCTTGAGGTCCCTTCCAACTCTGATATTCTATGATTCTATGATTCATAAACAGGGGAGTCTTGAGTGGGAGAAAAGAGGTTATTGTACCTCTGTATTTAGCACTGGTGCAACCGCTGCTGGAACACTGTGTCCAATTCTGGTGCCCACAATTCAAGAAGGATGTTGATAAACTGGAGAGGGTCAGAGATGAGCCATGAGAAATATTAAAGGATTAGAAAACCTGCCTTAGAGCGATAAACTCCAGGATCTCAATCTATTTAGATTAACAACATTAAGGTTAAGGGGTGACCTGATCACAGTCTATAAGTACTTACATGAGGAACAAATATTTAATAATGGGATCTTTAATCTATCAGGCAAAGGTCTAACATGATCCAATGGCTGGAAGTTGAAGCTAGACAAATTCAGACTAGAAATAAGGTGTACATTGAGAGTGAGTAGTACAGTGAGAATAATTAACCACTGGAACAATTTACCAAGGGTCGTGGTAGATTCTCCACCACTGACGATTTTTGAATCAAGCTGGGATGTTTGTCTCCAAGCTCTGCTCTAGGAATTGTTGTGGGGCAGGTCTCTGGCTTGTGCTACACAGAAGATCAGACGAGATGCCCACAATGGTCCCTCCTGGCCTATAAGTCTATGAATTACAATGGACGACGATTCCAATTTTTGGGGGGTCGCTAGAAGAAGCAAGTCAGTGACTGGCAGGTGGAGAGCCCCTTTGGGAGATATGGCATTTCAGACACGGTATTCACCGCCAATGGGCCTCGGAGGAATTCAAGGACTTTTCACCCAGATGGGGGTTTGACCAGCGCACCCGCAGAGTAATGTTAAGGTGGACTCAGCTGTGAAAACAGCTAAGGGACTGTTACTTTAGGCTGTTTCTTCTGGTAGACGATGTGTAGGGGGGGCATGCAGGTCGTGCCCCCCCCCACCACCTTTCTGCTTGGTCTGCCGGGAGGGAAGGAGAGGGGCTCTGTCCTTGTCTTGCTGTGCCTGCCCCCCAGCACACTCGGCCTCTGTCCCTGACAGCTGGGCCTGGGCAGGGAGCGGAGGGGGTGGGACCAGCCCCTTCTCACACTGGCCACTCCGGGTCACGGCTCTGGGCAGTGCAGCAGCTGCCTGTGAGAACCTAGCTGGGGAGGCGGTGGCAGCCCGTGCCCTTTGCTTCCCGCCCAGGCCCAGATGCCAGGGACAGGGGCCAAGCGAGCCAGAGTCCCCTCTCCCCATCATCACATTTCCAGCTCACTCAGCCCCTGTTCCCAGCAGCTGGCCCCAGGCAGGCAGTGGGCCACCATCACCATCTCTCTTACAGGCACCTGAACGTGCCAGGGTGGGGGAGGCGCAGCGGGAAAAGGACAGAGCCCCCCGCAGGTAACTCTGGTGTGGTGGGGAGAGCGTGGTGGCCCCGAGCTGGGCACAGGGCAGGGGGTTCACTGGGCAGAGGAGACATGTGGGGCGGTCACACGTGTCGTCCCCCCCCCGCCAGTATCATGAGGAACAAATGGTCTATGGTTAGCATTTTTGGCACACTAGAATACTCATCACTGGGTACCAAAACAGCGCAATGCAGGCACGGATGGGCCAAAGATCAAAACCCTGTTACCAGCGAGGGGAGACCCATTGCAGCCAGAAGGGTGGAGATACTGCTGAGAGGAAAGCAGGCATTAGAGTATGACAGGTCAGACAAGAACCGAGCTGCCCTGGGGACTGGCACCGCTGTGAGGATCCAGCCATTAGAAAGACTCAAGAAGGAGGGAACTAAAGAAGTTGTGAGTGGCACAGTGACACCTAGGTCATATGAGGTGACTGTGTAAGAGGGACAAGTGACCTGAAGGAACATGGGACATTTACAAGCCAGTAGACACAGCACCTAGAGAGAGTCCACAGAGGCACCGAGCTCCTTGTGCTCTCTGGGACAGCCCCAGAGAGAGGGAAGAAACTCCACAGACAGATCGTTTGCTAGAGTCAGAGACAGGTGAAAGGGAGGCAGAGATAGGTCACTCCCGGTGTGGTCGCCTATTGAGGAGACCAAACCATCTCAAAGCCAAAGTAACCCGCCAAGTCTGAGGTAAAGACGAGCCTCCAACTTGGCTGTGCGTAGCCCCCTCTGACTGAAGGGACACAGGGTGAGGGTCTGGGCAACAATTATTGTTTTTTAGTCTTCATATTAAAATGTTTATATTCTTTCCATGTTTATATTATATTTGTAAACCAGGGGGGATGTATCATGATCAGTGGAACCGGCGTCAAAGAGCCACCATTCCCTGGAGGACTGTTCTGGAGGGGGCACCAGGAAAACAGGAAGAGCTGGAAGCAGCTCGGCCACATGGACAGAGCAGGGCACAGGGTTTAATAAAGCTTCACTTGTTCAATGTATCCTACCTCCAGTTTCACCCTTGCTGCTGGAACAAGGCTAGGCCACCCCTTGGCTGTTCGGTACTTGAAACACACAGCCCAATTTAAACAACACATGCTGGCGAGAGGTTTTAAAATGTTACTGGGACTTAGGGTGACCAGAGAGCAAGTGTGAAAAATCGGAACAGGGGTGGGGGGTAATAGGAGCCCATTTAAAAAAAAGCCCCAAATATTGGGACTGTCTCTATAAAATCGGGACATTGGGTCACCCTAGTGGGACTATTGTCAGGGATCCGGGCCTGCAGCTGAGCCTGTCCCCAGGCAACCTACCGAGTGCAGCTGGCCTGTACCCGATTGCCTGCGCTGCCTGGCCCATTGGCAGAGTCAGCAGCCAGCTCAAACCATTCGCCCATGGCTGTGACAGCTCCTGTGCCTGCTTGTTCCCAGCCTGGCCCTTGCCTCGTGTCGCTCCAGGTAACCCGGACCTGTCTGCTGGCTCCAATTCCTGACGTCTGACTTTGGCTCTGACCCTTGGTGCTGGCGCCTGGCCTCTGACGCCTGCTCCAACCACTATGTTATATTAATAGAAAATATTGCTCAGGCATGCAGGAGTGAAATCAGGAAGGCCAAATCACACTTGGAGTTGCAGCTAGCAAGAGATGTTAAGAGTAACAAAAAGGGTTTCTTCAGGTATGTGAGCAACAAGAAGAAAGTCAAGGAAACTGTGAGCCCCTTACTGAAGGAGGGAGGCAACCTAGGGACAGAGGATGTGGAAAACGCTAATGTACTCAATGCTTTATTTGCCTCTGTCTTCACAAACAAGGTCAGCTCCCAGACTGCTGCACTGGCCAGCACAGTATGGGGAGGAGGTGACCAGCCCTCTGTGGAGAAAGAAGTGGTTCGGGACTATTTAGAAAAACTGGACAAGCACAAATCCATGGGGCTGGATGCGCTGCATCCGAGGGTGCTAAAGGAGTTGGCGGATGTGATTGCGGAGCCATTGGCCATCATCTTTGAAAACTCATAGCGATCGGGGGAGGTCCCGGATGACTGGAAAAAGGCTAATGTAGTGCCTATCTTTAAAAAAGGGAAGAAGGAGGATCCGGGGAACTACAGGCCAGTCAGCCTCACCTCAGTCCCTGGAAAAATCATGGAGCAGGTCCTCAAGGAATCAATTCTCAAGCACTTAGAGGAGAGGAAAGTGATCAGAAACAGTCAGCATGGATTCACCAAGGGCAAATCATGCCTGGCTAACCTAATTGCCTTCTATGAGGAGATAACTGGGTCTGTGGATGAGGGGAAAGCAGTGGATGTGTTATTCCTTGACTTTAGCAAAGCTTTTGATATGGTCTCCCATAGTATTCTTGCCGCCAAGTTAAAGAAGTATGGGCTGGAAGAATGGACTGTAAGGTGGATAGAAAGCTGGCTAGATCGTCGGGCTCAACGGGTAGTGATCAATGGCTCCATGTCTAGTTGGCAGCCCGTTTCAAGTGGAGTGCCCCAAGGGTCGGTCCTGGGGCCAGTTTTGTTTAATATCTTTATTAATGATCTGGAGGATGGTGTGGACTGCACTCTCAGCAAGTCTGCAGATGACACTAAACTGGGAGGCGTGGTAGATACACTGGAGGGTAGGGATTGAATACAGAGGGACCTATACAAATTAGAAGATTGGGCCAAAAAAAACCTGATGAGGTTCAACAAGGACAAATGCAGAGTCCTGCACTTAGGATGGAAGAATCCTATGCACTGCTACAGACTAGGGACCGAATGGCTAGGTAGCAGATCTGCAGAAAAGGACCTAGGGGTCACAGTGGATGAGAAGCTGGATATGAGTCAACAATGTGCTCTTGTTGCCAAGAAGGCTAACGGCCTTTTGGGCTGTATAAGTAGGGGCATTGCCAGCAGATCAAGGAACGTGATCGTTTCCCTATTCGACATTAGTGAGGCCTCATCTGGAGAACTGTGTCCAGTTTTGTGCCCCACACTACAAGAAGGATGTGGAAAAATTGGAAAGAGTCCAGCGGAGGGCAACAAAAATGATTAGGGGGCTGGAGCACATGACTTCTGAGGAGAGGCTGAGGGAAATGGGATTGTTTAGTCTGCAGAAGAGAAGAATGAGGGGGGATTTGATAGCTGCTTTCAACTACCTGAAGGGGGGTTCCAAAGAGGATGAAGCTCGGCTGTTCTCAGTGGTGGCAGATGACAGAACAAGAAGCAATGGTCTCAAGTTGCAGTGTGGGAGGTTTAGGTTGGATATTAGGAAAAACCTTTTTCACTAGGAGGCTGGTGAAGCACTGGAATGGGTCCCTAGGGAGGTGGTGGAATCTCCTTCCTTAGAGGTTTTTAAGGCCCAGCTTGACAAAGCCCTGGCTGGGATGATTTAGTTGGTGTTGGTCCTACTTTGAGCAGGGGGTTGGACTAGATGACCTCCCGAGGTCCCTTCCAACCCTGATATTCTATGATTCTATGTCTGACTCCCACTCAGGGGTGAAAGTAACTGAGAGCACTTACCCGTACGGGGGGCAGGGGGTGGCTCTGGCCCCCGTAAGGGGCAGGGCCTCAGGCGGAAGGGGCGGGGTAGGAGTCCGCATCCCCTAGCCAGCCCTTGGACTGCGCCGCCTGCGGCTCCCATGTTGATTTAAAGGGTCTGGAGCTCCAGACACCGCTGCTGTGGTAGGGGCAGCAGCGTCCGGAGCCCTGGGCCCTTTTAAATCGCCGGCCCCAGGGCAGCTGCTCCCTTTGCCTCCCCCTCCCCACCCATCAGCAGCCAGGGTAGGGGGGCCAAAAGGGGCAGGGACGTTAAAGCTCTGCAGGGTCCTTTGCCGCAGCAGTACTTTAATGTCGCTGCCCCTTCCCTCCGTCGGCGGCCCTGCCGGTACGGAACTTTCAGCAGGCTGCCGACAGGGGAGGCAAAAGGGGCAGGACATTAAAGTGCTGCCGCGGCTGGGTATGGGCCGGTGCGGGTTCTTACCGGTACGGAGTACCGGCCCGTACCGGCTCACTTTCACCCCTGCTCCCGCTGTAACCACTAGGTACAACCACCCACATTATGGTCACTGACAGCTATGGTCTGAACCCACCTGTAGAGCCAGGCTCCCTCCGTTACATGGACCTCAGTGTGCAGGGCTCAGAGGGAGCCCTAGGCACCTCAGAAATGACCCCAAATAGCTCTCTAGACATAATGCCAGGACTTTGCACTCTGTAACTCGGGCCTGTGGAGCAGCTACAGCGTTCCTGGCGCTCCACAGGTACCAGGGAGGACCAAGACATGTTGCAGTGAGGAGCTCAATAAAGGCGGGAACTTTCTGCTTGGGGCAATCTCAGGCTGCTGCCTGAAGTGTGGGTCACTGGGGGTATGTCCTTATGCTACAGCGTCCTTCCCAGGGTAGGACACTGAGCTCTGGGACTCCCCTTCCCTAGCCTGTGAGGGCTGTCAAACCTCAGACCTTACATGACTGGTTAGGTTCTGAAAAGCTGCCACGATCTTGTCATCAGGGCTTGGGCAGATGTGATCTGGGGAGGTGAGCGCTGCACACTGTGGGAGAGAAGGAGCAAACCTTTCTCGAGCAGGTTAATATTTATAATGGCATCTGCCCAAAGCTACTCTGGCACCTGGAGGAGATGGACTGATGGGCAGAGGGCAGCTGAGGTGCTCAGAGATGCATGGAGATAGATATTCCTTCTTTTCTTAGTACCCCCATTTTAAAGCACATCCCTGGTGTGTCTGTGGTGACGCCTGCCTCATTCATTGCAGAAGTTGCGTGGTTCCGGATAACTCTGCCTTATTCCCTGTGAGGGATGGACATGAATGAGTCTGTGATTCACTCACTGAGTACTGAGGAAAATAAAACACTGAAAAGCTTCCTCACGCAGTGCCCCATCCACCCTGGCAGAGTTATGGTTGCACGGACAAGCTTAACTGTGCATTTCCACATGTTGGAAGTGCTTTGCTTTGCAGCCTCGCCATTCTTGTATGGATTACTCTGTACACAGCACTCCATGGGCATGACGACTGCTACAATGCCCCACAGTAGTGGAAAATTGAAACGACCTTGATGCTCTTGAGGTGAAAGCCCAGGGCCAGTCCCAAGGCAGTCCTTCAAAGGCAATATGACTTGTCTTAGACACAGGGCAGGAGGAGAAGAGCGGCCTCCGCGAGCTCTGCAATAAGCAGTGAGCACTCATTATTGCACGCTTGTCTGCCTGCTACTCAGGTGCGCCCCCCACCAGGACTGGTGCCAGGAGACGGGGCATTCAGGGGAGCGTAGCGCCATTAGCATGGTGGAGGGGGCTGAGTGTCGAGGGGAGGGCATTCCCGGGGAGCCAGGCTTGGCTCTGCTGGGGCAGGAGGGGGAGGAAGGCAGCTGTTCTGCAGGCTGGGGTTAGGGACCGGACAGGACAGTGTCTGGGGCAAGGCCTGGGAAACAAGGTGCAGACAGAGGCTGGCACTGTGGGGTGTGTGTTTTGGCCTTTCACCAGCTCCCTCCCAGCCCCCACTCACAGCCACAGATTAAAGGAGCAGAACCCGTCTTTATTTCAGGGAGAAGACGGAGAGAAACGCTGTGCCAGCTCCGAGCACTGGGCAGGCCAGGCTTCCTGCTGGGCTAGAAACGTAGACGTTGTGATGGAAAACTTAGCTATAAATTGGAACACGTACAATGATGTAACTGAAGGCCTTGACTCCATCTTGAGCAGCACACTCCTCCTGGCCTTTTGTGTCTCCCCAGTGCCCCCCTGAACCCAGCCCGGGGATTACACAGACATTTACCCACAGAGAAGGATTTCTAGTCCAGGACGGGGAGGCTCTGAGTGGCCTCCACTCCCCTTCACTTCAGTGGGGTCTGAGGACACTTCAGGACTCACTGGATCAGGACCTTTAAGGCCAAATGCACCATCCTTGGGAGGATTTTTTGTACTGTTTTTGGTGGCATGTTCTGGGAAGTCCAGTGGTCATTTCTGTGAGAGGTCAGTGACTGTAGCAAGTGCTTAGATACGACCAGGATGAATACTAGAAACATGAGAGATTCATCCGAAGATGTGAATGCCATTTCTGAGGAGAAATTCACTAATAGTGTGGGTCAGAAAGTCCTAGTCATTCCCCATCCCAGGGCACTGGTAAAAGTCCCTTTCACAGGAACAAAGGAGACTTTTCTCGTGCAGTGAAACAGACCAATGTTTATTACAAAGAAACCATCCAAGAGCCTTGCCGCTCTTCACACTGTCTCTTGGGATGTGTCCCACCCACCCGGATGTATACATCAGTATGTTAAAGGGATCCTGCCAGGATAATATTAATATATCTGTGATGGGGCGTCTGCCCCACACTGGCCTGGAAGGGGTTAATGAAGCCCTCGGGAGGCTGCGCAGAAAGCAGCCAATAGGAGAGGGGCTGTGAGGAGCAGCCAATCAGGGCTGGTCAGGCCCATATGAGAAGAGCTGCAGGGCTGAGCAGGTTCAGTTGCTCCCTGGAGCTCGAGGAGGGAGGACTGGCTGTCTTGCAGGAGGAGGAAAGCCAGTACCCTGGACAGAGCAGTGCTGGGCAAGATCAGGGGAGTGAGAATGAGCTCCTGGTGGGCAGCTAAGACTGGCATGCTGAGTCCCGGAGATAAGGGTGGAGAAGGTTCTGGGGCCACGGGGAAGTGGCCCCGGGAAATAGACTGAGAGGTTGAAGAAGATGCAGCATGTGGCTACCATCTACTGGGTCCCTGGGCCGGGACCAGAGTAGTGGGTGGGCCCAGGTTCCCTCCTCCCCCACTCACCACTGAGGAAGTGGCTGAACCTTTGTACTGCGGTCCTGTCCCCTGGAAGTGGGGGAGCACAGAGTGTGGCACTGCCAGAGAGCTGTGTCCTGAACAGGATGTCGCAGTCCTCGGAGCAATGTCGGGTCTAGGAGCAGAAGTGACAGCGGGTGAGACACCACCAGGAATTAGCGTACCAACCTGTGAAACTAATCCACAAGATGACCAGCAGGAGGTGCTGGTGTGGTGAGTTCTACCCCATCACAATATCTAATTCCAAATAAAAATCTTCTAAATCCAAACACGGCACATTCCTGGAAAGACTCTGGTCAGTTTGTCAATCAATATTTTTTCTTGTGAATTTATAGTTAATGTGAACATTTCAGCTGAGATTTCCTAAGCCATAAGCGATTTAGCTGCCTAATTCCCATTCCAATTAGTTGCACACCTAATTTCCAGATGAATCGGGACTTCCAAATCCCCTATGTGGTGTTGGAAATCGCATCTTTATATAGCATAAACTGTAGTGTATTGTAGCTATGGTTCTGATTTTTGTGTACTTCACCTTTAAATGCTTGATGGGGGGGCGCAGGGCTGTGAGGTCTGGAGGAGCTTACAGATCAAGAGACATGCTCTGCTCATTTTCTCTCATGGGGACTCTTTCTTCTAAAAGCAAAAGTCACTTGGGAATCTGAAATTTCATGGCTTTGACCCCTTGCATATGAAATGGAACACAGAGTATCTCTTGGTAACGCTCCATCTTCCTGCATTGTCATAGTATAGCTGCTACGCATTGTGGGGTTGATTTCCAGACAGAGATTTCACACATTTGCCCACTTCATGTGAGCGAGCCGGGGATTTGCATACACCCCTGAATAGTTTGGCATCTAGCCATGGGCATGTGCGAATCCCTGACGTGTACACGTGCAGTACTGCACACACACCACAGATGTGCAAATTGCATGCACAAGGCACATTCAGGTCTGGCTGAAAATTCAGTTCTCTATGTAACAGAAGAGATTTTCCACCCATAACTCTATCAGGGACTACAGCTGGTTGACTTTGTTTATAAAAAATTGAAATTATGACACAACATTTTCCATCAATATTTTCTTTAAAATTCACAAACATTTTTTCACCCATTTTCAACCCGATCTAATATTGAGTAATGTCTCTGGAGGAATGACTTCAGACACAACTGTGCAACGGGAAACTGTTTTTAATGGCCTGCTGTGCTTTGGAGTTGAAGAAGAAGATTTGAGTGCCTCAGTATTGTTGTAGACAAACGTAACTTGTTTTGTGTCTTGTGTGAGATCTTCACTTAAATCTGTAGGTGAAAAATTGTGTATTATGATTACTGTATTATCTGTAATTATCTATATGCTGGACTCCTTCGCTTACTTACATTTTCCAACGAGCACGTTCGTGCTTTCTGTCATGCTGCCCGTCTTGCTTGGGACGGGAGGAAGCTCCCTGTAAACGTTCACAAAGCTACCTAATCATCCCCTTCAAATCCCCCCCCCAGAGCCACGATGCTACAAAACTCGATAGTTCGACTACTTGAGAATCTCAGCATTTATTTAAAAATTAAAGTCATTGTCTAGCTTGAGTGTGGCCAAAAGCCACAGAAACACGATGGCAAATAAAAAGCCCAATCTGCGTGGCATGCCCAGAGCTCTGGGGGGCCAGGGAGCACCTAACACAGTGGGGTCCTGATCTATGTCTGGGAATCTGCAATAAAAATAAATAATTATTATTATTTTTTTATGAACTAATATTAATTGTGTGTGGAGTTTTTCCTTGGCCAAGTTAAGCAATCATTATTGGGAGTTAGTTTGATATTGTTAAATGTATAAATTCGCTACAAGCTAGTGAGACTTATTCACTGAAAATCTTAACTAAGGCTTTGCAACCAGTGGCACATTTCCATTTTGTAATGACCCAAGTGAGACTCAGCGGGTGTCAATCGGGGCAGTGCCGGTTTACAGCAGCTGAGGGACCAGCCCACAGGGTTCATTCATGGCTCTTTCTGTAAGGGAGGGTTTACCTGGCAACCGTCATGGTAACAAAGTTTTTGGTCTGGGAAATTACTCTGAATGATCATGCTATAAATGATGCCTCATCTTTATATTTGGGGACTAAAGAAATGGGAGGAGGAGGAGGTGGTGCAGACGGCCTGTGAGGAGGGGTTACCTGTACTCTAGCACTGAGCAGATTTCAAATGCTGGGGAGTGAATGGGAGGAGATCGGGTTGTTTACGTACTCAGGGGGAGTGATGAGATCTGGGAGGGTTTTGTAGTGGGCAGTGGGTGAGATCTAGGAGGGATTCTGCAGTGGCTGGAGTGAGGGGGTGTCATTTGGGCTACTACTGTAGGTATATTGTAGGAGTTCTAGCCCAGCATCTTCTTCATACACCTGTCACTTACCCAGTTTGTCTAAGACAGACTGGCATCCACTGAGATAGCAATGCAGCTTGCTTGATGCTTAAATTCTTTATCTCAGACTAGTTGGTAGTTAAATCAGTCACTGCAGATTGGCCAGCTCTTAAGCAGAGCCACTGGGATTTCAACCGTTCATGGAGGACTCACAGCACATAAATATTTAGTTGCAGACTCACTGATGATTTTGCAGTGTAGTTGTAGCCGTGTTAGTCCCAGGATCTGAGAGAGACAAGGTGGGGGAGGGAATATCTTTCATTGGACCAACTTCTGTTGGGGAGAGAGACAAGCTTTAGAGCCACAGAGCTCTTCCTCAGACCTGAAAGGTTGTCTCTGTCCCCAGCAGAAGTTCATTCAATAAAAGATAGCACCTCCCCCACCTTGTTGTCTTATTGATGATAAACAATTCACCAGATTTGCTAGCAGTTAACTAGCCCATTGCCAAAGCAAGCTACTAACCCATTGGTTCACAAAAGACAGCTTTTCACAACTTCAGTGTTTAGGTAAGTGTTGTTTTAAAGTGGCCTCCCCACTAGTACTCCAGAAAGGGAAAGTACATGGAAATTGAGAACAGAAGACTGAAGGGGACCTGATAACAGTCTTCAAATATGTTAAGGGCTGTTCTAAAAAGGATGGTGATCAGTTTTTCTCCACATCCACTAAGGGTAGAACAAGGAGTAATGGGCTTAATTTGTGGCAAGGGAAATTTAGGTTAGAGATTAGGAGAAATGTAGCTCTATGGGTAGTTAAATTACATTAAGAACAGCCAGACTGGGTCAGACCAAAGGTCCATCTAGCTCAGTATCCTGTCTACTGACAGTGGCCAATGCCAGGTGCCCCAGAGGGAGTGAACAGAACAGGTAATGATCAAGTGATCTCTCTCTTGCCATCCATCTCCACCCTCTGACAAACAAAGGCTAGGGACAGCATTCCTTACTCATCCTGGCTAATAGCCATTAATGGACTTAACCTCCATGAATTTATCTAGTTCTCTTTTAAACCCTGTTATAGTCCTTGCCTTCACAACCTCCTCAGGCAAGGAGTTCCACAGGTTGACTGTGCGCTGTGTGAAGAAGAACTTCCTTTTATTTGTTTTAAACTTGCTGCCCATTAATTTCATTTGGTGGCCTCTAGTTCTTATATTATGGGAACAAGTAAATAACTTTTCCTTATTCACTTTTTCCACACCACTCATGATTTTATAGACCTCTGTCATATCCCCCCCTTAGTCTCCTCTTCTCCAAGCTAAAAAGTCCTAGCCTCTTTAATCTCTCCTCATATGGGACCCGTTCCAAACCCCTAATCATTTTAGTTGCCCTTCTCTGAACCTTTTCTAATGCCAGTATATCTTTTTTGAGATGAGGAGACCATATCTGTACGCAGTATTCAAGATGTGGGTATACCATGGATTTATATTAGGGCAATAAGATATTCTCTGTCTTATTCTCTATCCCTTTTTTAATGATTCCTAAGATCCTGTTTGCTTTTTTGACTGCCGCTGCACACTGCATGGACATGTTCAGAGAACTATCCACGATGACTCCAAGATCTCTTTTCTGATTAGTTGTAGATAAATTAGCCCTCATCATATTGTATGTATAGTTGGGGTTATTTTTTCCAATGTGCATTACTTTACATCCACATTAAATTTCATTTGCCATTTTGTTGCCCAATCACTTATTTTTGTGAGATCTTTTTGAAGTTCTTCACAGAATGCTTTGGTCTTAACTATCTTGAGCAGTTTAGTATCATCTGCAAACTTTGCCACCTCACAGTTTACCCCTTTCTCCAGATCATTTATGAATAAGTTGAATAGGATTGGTCTTAGGACTGACCCTTGGGGAACAACACTAGTTACCCCTCTCCAGTCTGAAAATTTATCATTTATTCCTACCCTTTGTTCCCTGTCTTTTAAACAGTTCTCAATCCACAAAAGTATCTTTCCTCTTATCCCATGACAACTTAATTTATGTAAGAGCCTTTGGCGAGGGACTTGTCAAAGGCTTTCTGGAAATCTAAGTACACTATGTCCACTGGATCCCCCTTGTCCACGTGTTTGACCCCTTCAAAGAACTCTAATAGATTAGTAAGACACAATTTCCCTTTACAGAAACCATGTTGACTTTTGCCCAACAATTTATGTTCTTCTATGTGTCTGACAATTTTATTCTTTTGTTTCAACTAATTTGCCCGGTACTGACGTGAGACTTACTGGTCTGTAATTGCCGGGATCACCTCTAGAGCCCTTTTTAAATATTGGCGTTACATTAGCTATCTTCCAGTCATTGGGTACAGAAGCTGATTTAAAGGACAGGTTACAAAGCATAGTTAATAGTTCCACAATTTCACATTTGAGTTCTTTCAGAACTCTTGGGTGAATGCCATCTGGTCCCGGTGTCTTGTTACTGTTAAGTTTATCAATTAATTCCAAAACCTCCTCTAGTGACACCTCAATCTGTGACAATTCCTCAGATTTGCCACCTACAAAGGACGGCTCAGGTTTGGGAATCTCCCTAACATCCTCAGCCATGAAGACTGAAGCAAAGAATCCATTTAGTTTCTCCACAATGACTTTATTGTCTTTAAGGGCTCCTTTTGTATCTCAATCGTCCAGGGACCCACTGGTTGTTTAGCAGGCTTCCTGCTTCTGATGTACTTAAAAAACATTTTGTTATTACCTTCTGAGTTTTTGGCTAGCTGTTCTTCAAACTCCTTTTTGGCTTTTCTTATTACATTTTTACACTTAATTTGGCAGTGTTTATGCTCCTTTCTATTTACCTCACTAGGATTTGACTTCCACTTTTTAAAGGAAGTCTTTTTATCTCTCACTGCTTCTTTTACATGGTTGTTAAGCCACGGTGGCTCTTTTTTAGTTCTTTTACTGTGTTTTTTAATTTGGGGTATACATTTAAGTTGGACCTCCTCATTTTTGCATAGTTCCCCTTTCTGAACTTAAATGCCACAGCGTTGGGCTGTTGAGATGTTCTTCCCACCACAGGGATGTTAAATGTTATTATATTATTGTCACTATTTCCAAGTGATCCTTTTATAGTTACCTCTTGGACCAGATCCTGTGCTCCACTCAGGACTAAATCAAGAATTGCCTCTCCCCTTGTGGGTTCCTGTACCAGCTGCTCCAAGAAGCCGTCATTTAAAGTATCGAGAACTTTTGTCTCTGCATTTCTTCCCGAGGTGACATGTTCCCAGTCAATATGGGGATAATTGAAATCCCCCACTATTATTGGGTTCTTAATTTTGATAGCCTCTCTAATCTCCCTTAGCATTTCATTGTCACTATCACCGTCCTGGTCAAGTGGTTGATAATAGATCCCTAATGTTATATTCTTATTAGAGCATGAAATGACTATCTATGAAACAGGCTTCCAAGGGAGGTTGTGGAATCCCCGTCATTGGAGGTTTTTAAAACAGGTTAGATACACACTTGTCAGGGATGGTCTAGGAGGTGTACGGGGTCTTGGCTCAGTGCAGGGGGCTGGACTAGACGGCCCCTTGAGGTCCCCTCCAGCCGCACATTTCTGGGATTCTATGATTATCAAACTGCAAAGTGTAAATCCAAGCCAGTGCTGAATTCTGTTTCACAAAACATCTAGGTACTGTTGGGGGCGGGGAAATCACAGAGATATCAAGTTTCCACTGCTTTAATGCACATACCACCAGGTAGAAGTAGCTCAGACTTCGAAAATCTTCTGCTCTGAGACCACACATAAGAATTTGCATTAAAAAAAAAAGGATCTTGTTTGTTTGTTCAACAGTTAGGTGAGGGCAAAACTAGGGCCTTTAATTCTAACTTACAACCTTAACTCTGTCCTCTATCAGCATTTGGATGAAGAAAAATACATTGAATGAAATTCTTTTCCCATTGGCAAATGGCAAAACACCCATCGACTTCAATGGGGTCAGAATTTCACCCATTCTCTTTCCTCAGTATCCGTCATGAGTTCAGTTACAAGCAAGCAGTTATCTCCACCGCCATAGGCGCTAATTGTGCCTCTTGTCGGCAGTCTCAGCGGAGAGACCAAGTACTGGCGGGCCATGGGGCTGGTCTCCCCTCTCATTCTTAGGCCTCTGACATGGCATTCACCAGCAGTCCAGCGCCACTGGTGCAGCAAGGGTGGAAGCTGTAGTGTAGACAGGCCTCAGGCACTGTTTGTATCATGCTGTCTAACTTGGCTCGGAGTTCAATCAGCACTACTTTTATTTTAGATAGAGGAAAAACAACCAAGCAAGAAAAAGCAAATGGTAAGGGAGGTGGCGATGGCTGGTAATTAGAGCACTGGAGACCTCGGTTCTACTCTTGGCTCTGCCAGGGTATGCTGGGTGACCTGTGGCAAATCATTCCCTGCTCTGTGCCTCAGTTTCCCCATCCTTAAAATGGGGATAATGATCTTGACCTCCTTTTTAAAGTGCTTTGAAATCGATGGATGAAACACGCTAGATAAGAGCTAGTATTGTTATTAGTAAAGTCTCCGTGAGCGAGCACACTGTATGTGTGTGTCTCCTCTTGAACATGCTACCACTTATCTGAACACAAAATGGCAGCTGCCTCCAGCGCTTCATGCTACTCATGCACTGGCAGTTGTGGGTTTTGTTACACGGCAAAGGCTGGCTTCATCCCAGATCCTAACTGTAGCCATTGAACATGAAGAAAGAGTTGAAGGGAGATTGCTACGTAATCGTGCCAGGGCAGTAAACAAAGCAAGTTCCACTCAAACCACAAACCTGCCAAGGAAAGCTGCCAATGACCTTTAGGAGGCCAGGGGCAACTCCCTGACTTACTACCTGAACTCCAAAGAGCTCACCTTCCCCGCCACGAAGGTAGCAAATCCCCAAGCATGTTGTGGCAGAGTGTGTGTGTGTACATATGTGCATCATTGTGCGGCTCCGTGCATTGTGTGCATGTGTGCCAGTTTTTGTGGGGGGGGGGGGGTTTGTGTGTGTGTGTGTGTCAGTGTTAGTGTGCGTGACTGTGTGTGTGTGGCTACATTTGAGTGTGTCAGTGTTAGTGCACAAGTATGTGTCTGAGTGTGAGTTTGTGTGTCAGTGTTAGTGTCTGTGTGTGTCAGTGTTAGTTTGTGTGGGTCTGTGTGCGAGTGCGTGCTCTCATTCTGTAGAATTAATGTATGAAAATATTGGTGGCAGCTCGCCCCACACCATCATTTCTGTGGCATTTGTCTCTTCCCTGATGCCCACAACATGCTCTCTCGCTTGGCTTAGATATTGCAAACCAGTCCAGCCCGAGGGGAAAGCAGGCCACAGCCAGCAGGCAGGGTGCAGCAGTGGGGTTACCGTGCTTAGAGCTGAAAGCGTTCAGCTTCACATGCAGGAAGGAGGTGGGATTAATTTATCGGAACCTCCCAAGGGCAAGGTGGTGAACAGCGCAGGGCCAGACTGGACTGCAGGTGTCTGGAACCTAGTCAGCTTCCTGGAAGCAGGGTTTGAACTAGTGGCTCTTGGACCCACAGGATAAGTAAGTGCTATTTATTAAGCTGCTGGGGAGAAGTAGCTGGTTTAGCACAACTCCGGCTTTCAGGCCATTGGGCCAGCCAGGGAGGGGAGCCAGGGACGTGCATTTGCTTGGACGAGGTTGGTTCTTTGGACGTCTTGGGAATGGTGCCTTGTGCATTAGTGAGCAACTGAAATGATTGAAGCTTCTGCTTTGAGGCGTAGGAGCGTCCGCAGACAGCTTTAACATTCCTCTGGTGCTTTTGGAAAGCCTTTCGTTTCTCCCTTTGGCCAGCTGCAGGGAACTGCACGTACTTTATAAGGTGACCTCTAGTTCAAGGTCAGCAGGTCCTCTGGGCCAAACCTCAGGAATGTTGGATCACAGGGTTTTCAGATGTCTTGCTAGTTAACTTCATTCTGAGCGCAATGTATTCATTTCCAAATATCCTCTGACAAATGCCTGCCTCCTTAACGAGCACAGACGGGAAAACACCACCTATTTGTGAAAACACCACCTATTTGTTAAAGGAGCATCTGTAATTTTCCATAGCATTGAAACATTCCCCTGGCCTTGTTGTCCTGAGATTCTGCCGAAATTCAAATCCCCTCTTGTCTTTTGTTTAATTAATAGTAATACCACTCTGCCCGCCCCCCCTCCTCCCGAGCCTCCTGCTTCATAAGCTCTAATGAATGCAAGGGGCATGGGGCATTACCAGCCCAGCATGATGCCCAGGAGAGGTGAGGAGACCTGACCAAGGCTGCACAGTGAATGGCAGAGCAAAGAACAGAAACAAGTCCGGCTCCTGCTCCTGGCTTCAGACCACACACCTTCCTTCCCCACAGCTGCAGCTTTCACTCGGAAACCCGGGCAGTATCCTGCGCTCCTCGGTTAGCCTGACACTGTGAACACCGGGCAGCGAGTGTGGTACTGCCTGAGGCTACCGGGCATCCCCAGCATCTGGCTCAGTTCAGCCTGCTCAGTCCTTGCAGCTGGCACGTGGGGAGCCACCATGCGCAGTGCCACATGAACGACAGCGAGCGCCTTCCAAAGGGCCGTGTTGCTGTGGGGCCCCGGAGATCAGCTCTGCGCTAGCCAAGGGCTCTGCAGCAAGACGGGTGTTTTCCTTGGAACCTTCGAGGCTGCTCGGCTCTGCCCACTGCCCCCTGAGCCCTCCTCACCCGTACCCAGTCCCTCACTTCACACCACTGCAGACTCTGCTCTGTGGAGGTGGGTGCACACGGCAGACCTGTGCTTCTATCTGGCTCCCCAACTAACTGACCCAACCCAGGCTGCCTAGTGTCACCGCACAGGGACTCCCTAAAACCTGGCCTGGTCACAGTGCTCATGGGCGTCTGCTTAGTACGCTAGTCCCCTTTTGCCCTGCCAGCAATGCTGTCTTCACCGCTCCCTCTATTTCTTTCCCCACTCTCCCCTTTGCAGCTCCTTCCATGCCTGGAACAACCGCTGTATCCCAGTGCACCCGGCTGCCATCCTCTCATCCCCCAAACTCCTCATGAAAAGCTGCTTCTCATGCGAGACAAGTTGTCACTAGCCCCATAAACCAACAGGACAGCCGCCTGGTTTCTGTCTGAGCTTAGACTGCAAGATTCCTGGAGCCTGGACTGTGCCAGTATTAATTTCTTGTTCAGTGCCAGCACTTAATAAACAATACTGACTCACCTCTGTCCCGAGAGCGCACCCGTGCCCCTCAGAGCTGGCACTGAGGGATGGCCTAGCACACCCCCGGGGCCAGGGGCTGGAATCCACTCTGGGCTCCTGGCTGGCTGTGGGTGGTGTGACCCTGGTTTGTGGGATTAGCAAGCTCCATTGGCATGTGGAAGATGACGTTCTTGGGCAGGAGTGGAGTACCAAGACATGGGCCTCTTGCTCTGTAATGCACATCGTGTGTGCCGTCAACCTGGCTGAGCCACGCTTTCCTCTGGGCAGATTCTTGCACCTGTGCACACTCAGCCCTAGTTCTATCAAACAAAGACTTGCTCTGTTTTCACAGCATCTAGAGATCCTGGGCGTTAGCCCACACACCAGAAAGTAGAAGCCCTCACAGGTGATGAGACCTGCTGTCTGTGATGGAAGCCAAGTCACCAGCAAAAAGGCTCTGCAAGAAACCAAAGGGATAATTATTGTGATGAACCTGCTGGGTGCCGAGTGGTACCATGTTTACCCCCCTCCCCCGCCACCCATGCAGCATCCAGCTGGCACAGGGCTCTGTCATTCCAGAGGAAAAGACAGGGATGGGCCAGCTCAGGTGAGAGGGGCCCAGCCTCAGAGGAGCCAGAGGCTGCATGAGGGGGAGTACCTGCTGGCTGAGGAGGGAAGGCTAGGCAGCTGTCTGGGAGCTGGGCTGGGCACACCCTTTGCAAGCAGCAGGACAATGCCAGGGGGTTGCAAGTCTCTTATATCCTTGTACTGGGCTCCCCCTAGGGTTGTTTTGATCGGTTTTGTCACTGTTACAGCCTTTATCTCTGGCAGTCCCAGTGAAATATCCTGGGTTCTGTTCGGTGTGTGTGGGCTGTGGGCTGGATCCTGTGAGCCAGAGGCGCCGACCCTGGGGGTGCTCCAGGGCTCAAGCACCCACCGAAAAAAATAGTGGGTGCTTAGCACCCGCAAACCCAGGTTAATCTTTTGTTGGCCCTGGCACCCAGACCATGGCCCGCCCCCCTCTCTGCCAGCGCTCTGCCCCAAGACCCCAGCCACGCTTGGCCTCTTCTCCACAAGGTCCTGCCCACCACACAGTCCTGAGGCCCCGCCCCTGCTCTGCCCGAGGCCCCGCCCCCACTTGGCCTCTTTCCCCCCACCAAGGCCCTGTCCGCGCTGCGAGGCTCCGCCCCTGCTCAGCCTCTTCCCCCTGAGGCCCAGCCCACCACTCGCACAGGGGGGAGGGGCAGAGAGGAGAGCACTATCAGTACCTGTGCTATGTGCCCACAGTGCATGGAGCGGCTCCCAGCCATCAGAGGGGACTGGTACCCTGGCCCTTGTGGTCACACCCTGCAGGGGAGCAGGACAGTTACAGAACTGGGACGGCCTCGCAGGGCAGCCCCATTCCCAGTGCCCATGAGGCTTTGCTGGAGGGACTATGCCTTCAGGAGCCGAGGGCATGGAGCATTGCACCTGGCTGACGTACTGCGTTGTCAGGCTCAGAACTCTGAATTCGGGGAGAGAGAGTCCAGAGTGAAAGTGGGGAATGGTCCTGCTAATGTGGGGCACTTTTCTGGCTCATACACTACCCTGGTGAAATGGGCTAGCGAAAGGATCTGAGTTCTCGCTCCCATTTCCTTTACTCACAGGCCTGCCGGACCTCGAGGGCTCCCCTTCCACTCTCCTGTGTGGCAGAGTCCTTGGAACCCCAACAAGGCTGGGCCCAGGATTCCTGGGGGGCTCGACCCCCAACCTTGTCGTGGTCACTCAGGGCAGGGGCTAGGGTGTCCCCACTCCAGGGTGCTCTCTCCACTCCAGACACTTCCCTGATCCACTGATCATTACACACAGTTCAAATCAAATACACTTTATTAAACAGCAATCACTTTAAAAAATATGGAAAAATGGGAAAGGTGAAAGGAAATCCCGTCACCCCGCTCTGTGGCACGGGGACGTCACAACCAGCGTCTCTGGAACGTCCGGGCAGTTCAGTCTGTTCCTCACACGGCCCAGGCCCCTGCCCAGGTCCTGGCTATGCTGCGGGTCGGACACTTGCTCTGGCGGTGGTGTAGCCCATAGGATTATTTTGCTAGCTATTATATCCTACTAATCCAGCCAGCAGTATCAATGAATATGTTTCTTTTTCTGAAATTAATCCATTTTATTTTTATATTTTATTAGTATTAATTCCTTGGAATTTAGGATGTGTTGAGGCATGTGTTTCCTAATAATAAGTTTTGCTGAAATGCAAGAAGCCGACCGGCCTGTAAGATCCGATAAGATCTGCTATAGAGCAAAAAGTAGAATTAGTTATAATTAGTTATAAAAATGTCAGCATAAAAGCTGGCAACTTTGGCACCGATAAGAATGGTCTCTGACTACTCTGTAGTCTGAATTGGATAAGAACCTATAAATCTTCTGGTCGGATGTGATCAGTGGTGAGCCATAAAAACTAACCCATCAAATTCAGGTCAACAGTGGCCACATGCCCTCAGGCTCTAGGTGGCAGAGCCCTTCTTCCCAGCAACGCCCCCGCCCTGTCGGGGTTACGATCCGTCCCCAAGCCTGGCCTGCAAGGCCTCCTGGCTGGGGCGTCTTCCTGCGCTGGGCCCACTGCCCAGGGTCCCCCCGTCGCTCTCCCCAGTTGCTGACCGCACCTGGCTCCGGACTGTGCCAGCCCCAGCTCTACTCTGCCCTAACACTGCTGCTGCTCTGCCTCCAGCCCCCTGGGCTGCTTCTCTGGCCCCTCTGGCTCTGTGGCTGCAGCTCTGCCCCCAGCACTGATCTGCTCCCTGGGCTGCTTCTCTGGCTCTCTGGCCGGCCCAGCCCTGCTCCCCGGCTCAGCTCGGGCCCCTGCTCTCTCCTTAGCTCGGCCCCTCTCTGTTCTAGGCCATTCAAGCTCGCATGCAGGACGGGACCCCGCTGGCCTCCTGACTCCCTCATTGGCTGCCCACCCTGTCAATCAGGCGACCTGGAGCATTGGCCTCTCCCCATTGTTCCTGGGGCTGTCAGTCTCAGGGTCCTGATCTCACCATCGACCCTCCCCCTTCCTTTTGGTACTGGGAGCTAGCAACCAACCAATCCCTCCCCCCCACACACACACTGAGTTTTAGTAAGGGGCTAACGATTGTTTAAGGACTTAAACATTCCCCCTTGCTAAAATTCTGCAACAGCCACAATATTCACACCAGTACATCCGAGGCCCATATTAACATGTACCCACATCACGTCAGATAAAAATATTAACAATTAACAAAAGAAAATGTAACATATTTAACATTCTATGTCTACTTCTTCATACTATACATGCTAATATTCATTAAAACACTACATAGAACCAATAACATAATCATCTCTAACACCCTTAGTAGCCCTCTGGGACCTTCTTAAGCCTGGTGGTTCGTTACCCATATTTTCTATTTCCCTGCCCTCAGGATCTGGTTATTCTCATTAGAGTTTGGGTTTGCCCCACTCTGTTCCCCTCGGTATTCGGGACTAGAACCATCCCCCAGTTGGCTTCAGTCTCCTTAGGGTGTGCTGATCTATGCCTCCTATGGTCCCTGACTGGACTAAGAGTGTGATGTTTTAGCTGGTCCCTATGCACTACTCTCTCAGGGCCTCCTCGTTCCGGCCAGATAGTTTAAACTGGCAGCTCGCGATTGTTATGAGTGACTCCAATATGGGGATTCAATTCCAATTGTCCTGTATTTTATTATGTCCCTGGAGCTTATGGTTACGTACTGGTACACTGTCACCAAGTCTGATGAGAACCCCACTGGACTTGTGATCATACGTCCTTTTCCTACTTTGGGCTGTGTCTTTAGTTGTACTGAAAGCAACTTTGCTGGCTGTCTTTGGCCTGTCATGGGCACCTTTGACGCAGTCATTGAAATTGGTCACCTCATCCTTAGAAAAAATTTCTTGATGCTTCTCTGACAGTGTCCTTAAGTTAGCCACCTGCGCAGGAATCAGCCCTTTGAGCGCTGCTTGAACTGGAACTGGCAGTCTCCCACCAAATCTTTCTCAAAGAAAAGTAGCTCGTCCTCCCTTCTCCCTCCTGGTCACCCACAGCGCATTTCCAGTCTCTTCAAATGTTACCTTCACCTGAGGAACCACCTCCGCAGGCCGGTAGACCTCTGCAGTTCTGGTTCGAGGATGCAACTCCACAGCCTTCGCACTTGAGTTTAGAAGACTCACCGGTACTCTTCCTTTGATGGCATTAGTCAGTACATTGACTGGCTGCAGCCCATTAGGTAGGCTTACCCCAGATGTAGGCTCTACAAGCACTCGATATCCATTGCTACTTCCTGGTCTTTTCCCTAGCAGTTGCATTCACTAGGCCCCCACTTTGTGTACGAAGGTTAGGCTTGGCGGTCTCTGCCACAGGAACTTCCTCTTCTTCCGACCACAAAATGGCAGCCTGCATGAGTTCATGGAACTTCTTACCAGGCTCTACCTTAAAACTCCTTTTCATTTCACGGTGGAGGGAATCATCCCAGAGCCCCAGCACCAACTGCTCTTTCAGAACTGTATCTGGGTCTGGAACTCGCTGAGGGTCTTGCCGCTCCACTTTGCTCATTCTCTCCTGGAGGTCATATGCGTATGCCGAGACAGTTTCACCAGGCTCCTGCTTTCTCTCAAAGAACTCATTTAGTCGGGTTCCAATAGGTACCTTGTCTCCATACACTTCTAGAAGGAGTTCAAATACCTTTTCCACATCTTTCTTGTTTGCCACTGCCATGAACTTTACTGTGGCCTTGGCCTGGCCCATGAGGTGTTCCTCTATGAAGTCCACACAATCTTCTTCAGGTACTCTTAGCACACGCAGAGCCGCCTTCAGAGACCTGACCCATTCCTGTACTGTAATGTCTCCCGGTCTTGTCGGGAAGCCGCCAAACTCTGTGACCTTCTGCTCCCATAGGATGTAAATAGTAGACGGTTTCTTAGCTTCTGCTGCCTATTGCTCTATTACTGCTTTAGCCAGCAATAAGTCTTTCTCTGTTCTGTTCTAGCTTGTTGTAATACCTCATCTTGGTCTGATAATCTGCACTGAATTTCAGCAAACTGGGCCCCTGGTTCTTCAATTCCAGCCATGGCTGGGTTCTGGACCAGAACTGGACAGTGCTACCAGAACTCCACCAGTAAACCAATGAGGTGGACCCTGAAGATAGGCTCCTGTTCGTGACGCCAATTATGTAAGCGGAGGATGGTCCCACTATTGTGGGGAACTTTCCAGCCTTATACACGACCCTGGTGAAACGGGCTAGCAAAAGGTTCTGAGTCCTCGCTCCCACTCCCTTTACCCACAGGCCTGCTTGACCTCGAGGGCTCCCCTTCCACTCTCCTATCTGGCAGAGTCCTCGGAACCCAACAAGGCTGGGCCCAGGATTCCTGGGGGGCTCGACCCCCAACCTTGTCGTGGTCACTCAGGGCAGGGGTTAGGGTGTCCCCACTCCGGGGTGCTCTCTCTGCACTGGATGCTTCCCTGATCCACTGATCATTGCATACAGTTCAAAGCAAATACAATTTATTAAACAGCAGTCACTTTAAAAAATAAGGAAAAAATTTAGGCTAAAGGAACACAAATAATTCTGCTCTGTGGCACGGGGACGTCACAACCAGCATCTCTGGAACGTCCGGGCAGTTCAGTCTGTTCCTCACACGGCCCAGGCCCCTGCCCAGGCCCTGGCTGTGCTGCAGAGACGCTGCGGGTCGGACACTTGCTCTGGCGGTGGCCACACGCCTTCAGCCTCATTAAAAAAAAAGGACACTCCACAGGACCCTGGCCCCGCCCCTGGCCCCGCCCCAACTCCACCCCTTCCCCAAAGTCCCCGCCCCAACTCCGCCCCCTCCCCTTGAGCACCCCGCATTCCCCCTCCTCCCTCCCAGCCGTGAAACAGCTGCCCGAGCACTACCGGCTTCATGGTTTGCCAGGCAGCCCCCAGACCTCCAGACCCTGCGCCCCCAGTCAGGCGCTTCTCCTCGCAGGCTCCGGCTGCGCTGGGGAAGCGCACGGCCGGTCTGGGGCCTGGGGTCTGCCCGGCAAACCGTGAAGCCGGTAGCGCTCGGGCAGCTCCGCTCTTCACCTGCACAGCTGAAGTGTCTGGGGGGAGCTGCAGGCGGATTCCCCCACGGCGGCGGCTGCTGCTCCCCCCAGACACCTCAGCTCTGTGCAGCTGAAGAGC
>NC_048317.1:17029150-17109099 GCF_013100865.1 Trachemys scripta elegans | reverse complement strand
GGCAGCGTGTCGGGCTGCGCGTGGAGCCCGACACGCTGTTCTGAGCGGCACGGTAAGGGGGCCAGGGGGTCGGAGAAGGGGCAGGGTTGCCTTACACCCCCAACCCCCAGACAGCCCCCCGCGAACTCCCAACCCATCCAACCCTGCTCCCTGTCTCTTGACTGGCCCCTCCAGAACCTCCCTGCCCCTTCTCCGACCCCCTGGCCCCCTTACCGTGCCGCTCAGAACAGCGTGTCGGGCTCCACGCGCAGCCCGACACGCTGCCGCGCTCCCCCACGGAGCGCATAGCCCGGTTCCCGCCCTCGCAGAGTGCTGCGGAGCGGCACGCTGGGCAGGGTGAGGAGCTCCAGACTGCCGGAGGCCCGAGGCGAACGGCCGGCCGGCGATCTGCGAATGCAGGGAGGGGAGAGCGTGATCTCAGCTGCAGGGAAGAGGAGGGGGAAGCGGAAGAGGGGCTCTCTCTGGCTGCCAGAGCCCCATGCGAGTGGCACCATCCGGCCGGCTGCCCTGTCAGCCGCGCGCGCTCTGCATGGGGGGGAATCCGGACATTTACAAATTTCCCCCAGACGCTATTTTTAACTGAGAAAAGCCGGACGTGTCCGGGGGAATCCGGACGAATGGTAACCCTAAAGTCTGGCCTGCAGGGCCTCTTGGCTGTGGGGCATCTCCCTGTGCTGGGCCCTCTGCCCAGGGTCCCCCTCACTCTCTCCAGCTGCTCACCACACCCAGCTTTGGACGGCTCCAGCCCCAGCTCCACCCTGCCCCAGCGCCGCTGCTGCTCTGCCTCCAGCCCCCTGGGCTGCTTCTCTGGCCCCTCTGGCCCAGCCCTGCTCCCCGGCTCAGCTCGGGCCCCTGCTCTCCCCTTAGCTCAGCCCCTCTCTGTTCCAGGCCATTCCAGCTCACCCGGAGGACGGGATCCCCTTGGCCTCCTGACACCCTCCCTGACCTGGAGCATTGGCCTCTCCCCATTGTTCCTGGAACTGTCAGTCTCAGGGTCCTGATTTCCCATCGACCCTCCCCCTTCCTTTTGGTACTGGGAGCTAGCCGCCAACCCCCCCAACTCACACTGAGTTTCAGTGAGGGGCCGACAGTCCCCTTACAAGAGCTTGGGCCGCATGGCTGTTGTGTTCTGTCTAAGCCTAGTCCCGGTCCAGAACCCTGCTCTGCTGCTGCATGGCGGATATGTACGCGGACTCGTGCAGCTGAGGACTGCACTGGCCAGAACCATGCAAGACAGACTGTAGGGCCCAGTGCTGCCTGGGTTAAAGGCACTAGGTGACCTATTCGGCGAGTTCCCATCCTCACAGGCTTCCCCCAGGCTACTCGCCCCAACAAATAACCTTGCTGTGTGGGGCCTCTCAGGAGGGGGAGGGGTCCAAGGCGCCAGTCCTGAGGCCAACACAGCCCCTAGCACAAGGAAGAGCCCCAAGGTCTGTGCTGACTTTGGCTGCCCACAGCCACCAATGGCTGCTGCCCAGAATTGCTCCAGCCACGTCCCTCCTGCCCCAGCCACCCCACTGCCATGCTGGTGTGCTAGGGGCTGCCTGCAGGCCCGCGTGGGGCTCCTGGTACCGGCCCTATGCTACCCATACATGGGGTCCCTGCAGGTTCGCTGAGCTGGCTTTGCCAGAATTGAAACCTCTCTGCACCAGCGAGGAGTCAGATAGCAAACAGCGGCCTGCACAGACATACCCTGTGTCGCGGGCGAAGGCACTGCATCCCTGCAATGCTGAATCCAGTTCCATACCCAGCCTGGGGTCCCCAGCAGAGGGGCTGAGCCCCAAGTGATGCAGTTCCCTGTGTGCAGTATGGGCCTGATCCTTCCTGGTGTAAATGCACTGAAGTCGGTGGAGCTGATTGCCAGCAGCTGAGAAGCTGGGCCTGTATCTGTAAATGCCAGACCCTTCCTTCCCTGGGGTGCACGGAGTGAGCTCTCCGGGGCGCTCTGAAGTAGGGTTGCCAACTTTCTAATGGCAGAAAACTGAACACCCTTGCCCCACCCCCAGCCCCGAGACCCCACCCCGCCCCTTCTCTGAGGCTCCGCCCTCATTCACTCCATCCCCCCTCCCTCTGTTGCTCGCGCTCTCCCACCCTCACTCACTTGCTGATTTTCACCAGGCTGGGGCAGGGGGTTGGGGTGCAGGAGGGGGTGAGGGCTCCGGCTGGGGGTGTGGGTTCTGGGGTGGGACCAGGGATGAAGGGTTTGGAGTGCAGGAGGGGGTTCTGGGCTGGGGTGTGGGGCCAAGGGGTTCGGAGTGTGGGAGGGGGCTCCAGGCTGAGGAAGGGGATGTTGGAGGTGGTACAGGCTCTGGGCTGGGAGTGTGGGCTATGGGTGGCGCTGGGGATGAGGGGTTTGGGGTGCAGGAGGAGGCTCTGGACTGGGGACAAGGGGTTCAGAGTGCAGAAGGAGGCTCCGTGCTGGGGCAGGGGGTTGGGGTGCAGGAGGGGGTGCAGGAGGAGGTGCAGGGTCTGGGCGGCGCTTACCTCCGGCGGCTCCCAGAAGCGGCCAGCATGTCCCTCTGGCTCCTAGGTGCAGGGGCAGCAAGGGAGGCTCCGTGCGCTGTCCTCACCACAGGCACCGGCCCCGCAGCTCCCATTGGCCACAGTTCCCAGCCAATGGGAGATGTGAAGCCAGTGCTCGGGGCGGGGGCAGCGCGTGGAGCCCCCGTGGCCGCTCCTGCACCAAGGAGCTGGAGGGACGTGCTGGCCGCTTCCTGGTACCGTGCGGAGCCAGGTAGTGAGCCTGCCTGTGCTGCCGACTGGACTTTTAACAGCCCGGTGAGCAGTGCTGACCGGAGCCACCAGGGTCCCTTTTTGACCGGGTGGTCTGGTCGAAAACCGGACACTTGGCAACCCTACTGTGAATGAAGGGGGGTCATTCCAGGGCTGGGGGGCTGTGGGTGTGATGTGCAGGAGGCAGGCAGAGAATGGAGATGAGGGGAGGGAGGAGCAGGGTCTTGCGGGGCAGAAGGGCACTAGAAGGAAAGAAGCAGAATCAGGCTGGGCCTGGAAGCGGAGGAAGGGCCGGGCGCCAGGCTCGGATGCTGAAGGCATGGGGCAATCAGTGCAGGGATTGTAGCAGGGGAAGGCCCTGGGGGCAGCGTGGGGGGAGCAAGGAGAGAGGCACAGCAGGCCTTGCTCCTCTTCCCTCTGGAGCCCTTTTGGACCCCGTAGCTACGCAGAGCAGCCCTCTCTGCAGGGCCCCAGGCGGAAACAGCTGCTGGGCTCCCCTCAGCAAGCAACATCCTTCCAGCAGCTCCATGCACTCGCGAAGACGCCCTTTCCAGCTGGCCGTGCAGCCGCCATGAGGGTTTGTCCCCATGCTCTGGGCGCTGCATTTGCCGCCTGCAGCTTCTAGCAGGATCCTTCAAAATCCAGGCGATTGCCACGATGGGGCTACAGCAGCGTGCCCTGGAAGCACCCATTCCCCTAATGTGTGAGAGCCCCACCCTGGGTGCAGGACGTCTGCCCGGCAGGGCTAAACTTAGGCTGAGTCCTGCCTAACTGCCTCCTCTCCCTGGTGCCCCCTCCTGCCTTCCTGCTAACTCCACCCAGGCCCTGCCCCACCCAGCTCTCCCTCCTTGACGGGGCTCTGGTGACCTGCTCACAGGGCTTTCCCAGGGCAGGTGGGGAATCTCTGCCACGGCCCCTTGGCACCAGTCAGTCAGGTGCTTGGCGGGGCAAGGGGCCGGCTGTGCTGGCGCCTGTATGTAATGGCCCAGGAGGCGGGGGCAGGGCTACTAGCCCTGCTCCCCGGTAAGAGGTGATGCCATCTGCTACTGCAGCAGAGTGAGGCTCCGGAACAGCCTCCCAATAGGAGCACTGAGAGCAAACACCCCAGCTGGTTGTAAGCTGGAGCTTGGTACTTCTAGGGCTGGGCTCAGTGCCCCAGAAGGTCCCTTCCTGTCCTATGTGCCTCTGTTCAGCACTCAGAGGCAGGAGGGAAACGCTGAGCCCTGGTGCCCGCACTGCACAGGGAAGCAGGCTGGGTTCGTGCTCCCAGGTGGCGTCACTCCTGGGGCTGTGGGAGCCGGAGGCTGCAGAGTGGGATCCCCATTTCCCTTCTCGAGCAAGGAGTGTGTGTGTTCCCTGGAGGTGATGTCCCTTCCCTGGAGCAGAGTCCCCACTGCACTGGCCAGTGCACTGTCAGCTGACAGAGCATTAACGTGCTCTGGTCCCTCGGCCGTCACCCCCACGCCTCCACACAGCCCCTGCACAGCACCCACCAGGCACTACTAGAAACATTCCCTGCCCCTGGGTGTCTGCAGCACGGGCTCTGAACACTGCTCCGTCCCCACCACCTCCTGGCTTGGCTTCCTCACGGACGCAAAGGCAGCTGGATAATGATGAAGCTGCCGGCTGTGCCTGGCTGGAGCCTGGACGAGTCGCCAGTCTGGCTCCTGGGGGGCAGCGTATCAGCTTCCTGCCCGGCATGCCCCAGAGAAGCCGGTCCAGGTTCCGGGTGCATGGAGCCCAGGGCGCAGGTGTCTGGCGCAAATAGCGCAGCATGAACCTGCCGGAGCAATCTGGGAAGGGACGGCGAGGACGGGAGCCATGCCCCAGCCCCGGGCAGGACCACGGGGAAAGCCACAAAAAAGGAGTCTTGCTCCAACTCACTCACACCGAGCTGGCTGGGCCTCTTGCAGCAGCAGGGCCGAACTGTGCTATGGAGCCCAGCCCAGCTTCATCAGCTCCAAGCCTGGTGCGCAGAGCCATGTGTGTATGGGTGTGCCTTGGGCCTGGGCTGCATGCAGGGCACCACGCTGGACCCAGGGCTGTGGGGAGCAGCGCTGAGAAGCCTGCACCAGGCAGAGGCTGGAAAGGGAGGGGTGTTTCCCACCAGAAGAGTTCTGCTTTCCCCAAACCTTTTGGAGTCCCTCAAATCCTTTTTCTCCTCCCTTCAGTCCGGCGCGATGCAAGCGATCCAGTTCTGTCCCCCCAGGCACGCCAAACAAGCCGGGCTCTGCTTTCAGCTGGATGCTGCCCAGCTCCTGGGACGAGCCGGGAATCCAACCAAACCACGTGGCAGCTCAGAGCTCGCCTTGTGCCAGAGGCAAGTGGATCTAGAGCCACCACCGCTTGGAGTTGGTGCCATTCTGGCTCTAGAACCCAGGATTTCTGAGTCCCTTCTACACGGGGCCAAAGGAGCTTCTGCCAACAGTACCTGTGCTGTGCGTGTGTGTGCATGTTCCTACTCACACTGCTCAGATTGTGAGTGTGTGTCTGCACACGCCTGTAAGGAGAGAGAGAGAGTGTGTGTGTGTCTGCGTGCGCGTGTGAAGCCACGGGTGCCTCGGCTGCATGCCTGCGAACTGCTTCTTATATATGTGGGGTGTTTATGTGTGAAAATAGGGGAATGTGTTGACTCCCTGTTCAATGACCTTCAAAAATGTCCAGCAAATTCGGCTTGGCCAGTGAACTCCACCAGATGGCCCTTCTCGAGCATGTTGGCCATGCAAACTGGGGTTTTGCTCTTGATTCCTGATCCTGATCCAAGGCAGGCTCATGAAACAACGTATTCAGTATGTGCTACTGGGAAGGCAGCCACACACCCCAGCTTGAAGAAAGATGCTGGGAAGAGGCCAAGCCTGGGTGTGGAGTGGAGGGGGAGGAGGATGTTACAGAACATTCCAGCAGAGATTTTTTTCCCCGCATTGAAATGTGAAGCATGGAGCTAAGTCTGGAGAATGGAAATCGCAAACCCCAGGGAGGAGGGGCAGGCGGGAATCCAGGGGCGAGATGGGAGGCGAACATGGAGCCGGTTCAGGCTGTCACCGCAGGGCGCTGTCTCCGAAGGTCTCCAGGAGCTGCTGCTGCTGGAACGTGGATGTCAAGAGACCCCTGCGACGCCCATGGGAGCCTGGTGCACAGGAACGCGGGGGTGGCCCAACTGCTCCCAGAGACCCAGTGAGTTTTACCAGTGGAAACAGAGCGAGGCTGGCACCGAGATGTGGAGTTTTGGCCCCCAGCCCCATGTTGTAGGAGCAGCCTCTCAACAGGACAGAGCCAACCCCCCACCGCCACAGTGACCAGGGGCCGGATCCGCTCTCACTGACACGGGGATAAATCAGCAGTAACTCCACTGAAGCCAATGGAGTCAGAGCTATGCAAAGGAGAGGAGAATCAGGCCTTGCGTTTTAAGAGTTAATCTCTCTTCCCCCTTCCCCCCATCTGATTTCTGTCCCCAAATGAAAATCTCAGAAACTGGGCTAACACCTTCATCACTCCCCAAACTGCCCTGGGCTCTTCACTGGCAACATTTCACCCTGGCCACTCTCTGTAATCCATGTGGGACTGCATGCTGTGTTTGTACAGCTCCAAGCACTCTGGGGTCTTGGTCTGTCCCTGGGGCCCCCAGGCGCTGCCCCAACACAATGAATCATAACAAGCACTAGATTTTCAGCTGGCAAGGAAAGGCCTGCCCTGGGTATTTACCCTTCCCTGCCCCAGGGAGGCCTTCTGCTCAGCCCTGCACTCCCTGCCCCCGCAGGGTAAGCAGCCGCACTGCCTACTAGCCCACAGCACTGCTCCGTCACTGGGTGTCACGGAGTTTGGGGGAGACAGGGCCCTGCACCCACGGCTTCCTGTGATTCACCATGACTCTCAGCCAGCCAGTAAAACAGAAGATTTCTTTAGACGACAGGAACACAGTCCAAGACAGGTCTTGCAGGTACAGACAACAGGACCCCGCCAGTCAGTTCAATCTGGGGGGGGGGGGGGAGGGGTAAGGAGGCCAGAGCCGCACCTGGGCTCCCCTCCATTTTCCCAGCCAGCTCCAAACTGAAAACTCTCCAGCCCCTCCTCTGCCTTTGTCTCTTTCCCGGGCCAGGAGGTCACCTGATCTCTTTGTTCTCCAACACCTTCAGTTGGCACCTTTGCAGAGGAGGGGCCCAGGCCATCAGTTGCCAGGAGACAGGGTGTTGGCTATTCTCTGTGCAGGCAGCATCACACTGGCCCTCTAGGGCTCTGCAACAATCACACACCCCTAGACACTCGAGAAATGTATAGGTGAAACTGAGGCACCCACACAGCACTCAGAGAAAACATTATGAACATTCCCACTTCATCACACTGGGCTGCTGGCCCCACAGCTGCCATTGTATCATTTCACCTGCTTTTTTCTTTCCCCCCTTTAACTTAAGTTCTAACTTTCAACCCAAAAGTGCTGGAGCAAATCATTTGCTGAGATCCATCTCGTGCAGCCCCCTGAAGTCAGGGGGAAAGGAGCTCACCTCAGGATGTTACTTGCTGTCCTGCCCCAAGTTAGGGGTGTGGGAGAGTCACCCTGGAATCACTGCCCTGGAGCAGGGACTTGAATTCAGCTCTCCTGTCCCCCCATCAGCACTCTACCCCCCCTGCTATAGGCTGGTCTGCAGTGGGCTGCTCTCAGTCTCTCTTCTTGGAGCTGCTCCCCTCCGTATAGATTCTGAAATGTTTGTCTGGCCCAAGAGAGGGAATGACTCTGCCGCCTGGTGAACGAGGCACTCGGCGGAGAGGTGGCGTCAGAACCCTCCTCTGACTCCGGCAGAGGGAAGACTTGCAGCTACGTCTGCCGCTTCCCAGACGAGTGCCCTGCTCACAGGTGACAGTCATTCTTTCGCTCCACCTCAACAAGTATTGAAGTCTTCATACAAAGCAGAGCGGCTTCAAGAGGCGCTGCAGAGAGCAGCCCACACAGCATAGTCTGCGGGTTAGGCCGCTCTCCTGGGCAGTTTAAGTCCCTGCTCCGGTCGGAGTAAAGATTCAAAGGTGCAGATCCCAGGCAAGCACACTAAGCACTGAGCTAAAGGACGCCCTAGCCCTTGTGGCCACAGCTTCGCATTCAGCTCACGTCCAGCTGATTAGCCCCTATAGCCCCCAAGTCCTTTTCAGAGTCCCTCATCCTCTGAGCATTGACATGTGGCTATATTCAAACACATATTGTTCGTCTGCGCCCTGGGAAGCAGCGACTCTGAAAAGCTTTGGGGTGGGAGTGAATAATCAGCTGAACATGAGCTCCCAGGGCGACGCTGTGGCCAAAAGGGCTAACGCAATCCTTGGATGCACAAACAAGGGAATCTCGAATAGGAGTAGAGATGTTATTTTTCCTCTGTATTTGGCACTGGTGCATCTGTTGTGGGAATATTGTGTCCAGTTCTGGTGTCCACAATGCAAGAAGGATGCTGAGAAATTGGAGTGGGTTCAGAGAAGAGCCACTGGTATGATTAGAGGATTAGAAAGGATGCCATATTGTGATAGACTCAAGGAGCTCAACCCAATTCGATTAACAAAGAGAAGGCTAAGGGGTGACTTGGTCATGGTCTGTAGGTACCACTTGGGGAACAAATATTTGAGAGGGGCTCTAGCAGAGAAAGGTGTAACATGATCCCATGGCTGGAAGTTGAAACTAGACAAATCCAGACTGGGAATAAGGTGTAATTTTGTAGCAGTGAGGGCAATTAGTCGTGCAAACAATTTACCAAGGGTTGTGGTGGATTTTCCATCCCTGACCAGTTTTAAATGACAACGGGATGTTTGACTAAAAGCTCGGCTCTAGGAATGACTGTGGGGCAGGTTGCAGCCTGTGCTATGCAGGGGGTCAGACTAGATGATCACAGTGGTCCCTTCTGGCCTTGTATTCTCTGAATAGGGGCACGCCAGATGTAGCACCAGGATGTGCTGGGGCAGAGAGGGAGCAGATGGAAGGCTCTGGTCGCTGGCAATCAATTCCGGGCTGCCAAGAAGCCCATACTCTGCCTTGGTAAGGCTGCCATGGGTCACAGCAGCTTCCAGGGCTGTCTGAGTTGTTGGAGGCACTATATTGCCCCCCGCCCCCGATTCTGGGTACCTCCCCTCCCCCCAGGCTGTGCCTTCTGAACAGCAGAATCACACCCGTTGTCTTTCAATGGACAAGTTGCTAAGTGAACAAATGTGGCTTTGGAGCCATTCTCTTGCAACCCCCTAAGGGGTTCCTCGCCTTCCCTGCCAGACACTCAGCCCTTCTGGGACACAGAGCAGGCACTTTCCAGCCTGTCCTGGTGTGGGGAGGAGGGAGGCTATCCTGCTGCAGCCTTCCATGGCTTTCAAAAGACAGCTTGAAGAAGGGGCCATGGAGCTGAGAGACACCGGCTCACCGGGCTGCCCAGCTCCTTGGACAACAATCCTGAGAATGCAGATAGCCCCTTGTTTGGTGGATCTTAAAGCTCCTTACCAAAGGGGATGAGGATCATGATCCTCATTTTACAGACGGGGAAACCGAGGCACAAAGAGGGCAAGTGCTTCGATGGGTCTCAGGTGTTAGAGCCTATTAAAATTATGGAGTTACCAGTGTAATCTCGTCTGGTCTCTCCATAGAATTTATTAGTCAAAATAACAAGCTACCAAAACTCCAGCAAAAGCAACCTGAAAGTATGAAAGTTACACCAGTTCCCAACCGCACAAAATCTAGTGCAGCCCTAAATGTGCATAGCATGGGGAAATGCAATCTAGCTCCCATACTGGTCTAGCCAATCGTCAATGCTCATAACTTCAGAGCTTCTAAACCAATTTTCTCAAGCTGGCGCTTATTGTAGAGTTCTTACTGAGACTTGAAAATCAAGGCAAATTTAATGACTTTATTGTATTGCGTTTGATGATGGTATTATTAACTCCTGGCAGCTTGGATCTTGCTGAGTGTGGGGTGGTGTTATATGAAATTCTAAACATATGTTATTATTTATTAATTATATCTACTGAACACATTATTTAGGTCAAAAATCCAAGCACTCAAAAGTTAGGAGATTCCAGTTTCACAGTTGCCCGTGCAATCTTAATTCTTCCCCCTGTGCACTGAGTGTGTGTGTGTGGTGGTGGTGGTGGGGGCGGGGGGCAGTGGAAGAACTGGTGTGCAGTTAACGACTATCAGAATGTATACATACAAGGGGGCTGAATTCAGGTTACACAGACAAATGTAAATCTGATATATAACTTTAAAGTGCTTGACTTGTCAACCTAAATAGAATCATAGCAATGTAGGACTGGAAGGGATCTCAATAGGTTATCTAGTCCAGGGGTTTTCAAACTGCAGGTCGCGACCCAGTAGTGGGTTGCAGAACGGAAGGCACTGGGTCGCGGCGGCTCTGGTCAGCACCACCGACCGGGCCGGTAAAAGTCCCGTCGGTGCTGCCTGGCTAAGGCAGGCTAGTTCCTACCTGTTCTGACACCGCGCTGCGCCCTGGAAGCAGCCAGCAGCAGGTCCAGCTCCTAGGTGGGGGGGGGGGGGGGGGCACAGAGCTCTGCGTGCTGCCCCCACCCCAAGCACCAGCTCTGCACTGGTTCCCAGCCAATGGGAGCTGGGGGAGGAGGTCGGTGCCTCTGGCCAAGAGCCGCGCGGAGCCGCTTGCGCGCCTCCGCCTAGGAGCCAGACCTGCTACTGGCCGCTTCCAGGGCGCAGCGCGGTCCGCGGTGCCAGGACTGGCAGGCAGCCTGCCTTAGCACCTCTGCTGCGCTGCTGACTGAGAGCCGCCCCAGGTAAACCCGTGCCCCAATCCCCTGCCCCAGCCCTGAGCCCCCCAAACCCAGAGCCCCTTCCTGCACCCCAAACTACTCATCCCCAACCCCAGCCCAGAGCCTGCACCCCCAGCCCAGAGCCTTGACCCCCTTCCGCACCCCAATCCCCTGCCCCAGCCCTGAGCCCCCCCAAACCCTCCCCCCCAAACTCTATTCAGATAGTCTGCGGATAGTTTCCTCTAAGGTGTGTGCCTGTGCGGCTGCACACAAGAGAATGATGGGCCACCCACCTAATTAGTGGAGCTGCCCAGGTGCCTGGACCCTGGAGAAGACGCACATGTAAGGTGAGGGGGTGGCCTTGGGGAAATGGGGGTAGGTGGGAGGAGGAAGTGGGGTGAGACGAGGGGGTGGGGGGAATTTGGGACGTGCAGGGCTGTGGCGGCCAGAGAAAGAGGCGACTTTCCCCTGCTCCAGAGCTGCGACTGCAAGGGAGAGATGGCCTCCTTCCCAGTCTCAGCTCTATGGCTGCTGTGGCAGGGGAGACACCCCCCCACCCATTCCCAGCCCCAGCTCAGGGGCTGCCGTGGTCGGGGAGAGACACCCCTCCTCCCCAGCCCCAACTCTGGGGCTGCCACAGTGGGGGAGAAAGGGAGAGACGCCCCCTCCTTCCCAATCCAGTTCGGTGGCTGCCACGGTGGGGGAGAGAGGGCACATCCATCGCATTAGAAAGGTAAGACTACTAATATTAAAATCTGAGTTGTGTGCTTTTATTGTAGAACAAAAAATCGTTAATTATTATTAATTTTTTTATATAGCATTTTTATCCAAAGTGCTTTACAATAGTTAGCTAATGGTACAAACATTTGGAAAGATCATTAAGTGGTCCACTGAGACCCTCAGCAATTTTCAATTGGTCAGCGAAAAGAAAAGTTTGAGAACCACGGATCTAGACCATCCCTGTTTGTCTAACGTATTTTTGGAAACAGGGCCAGCTCCAGGCACCAGCCGACCAAGCACGTGCTTGGGGCGGCACCTTGGGGCTGGTCGGCGCTCAATTATTTATTTATTTATTTTGGCTTCGGGCGGCGTGGTGCTCGGAGCGGGGGCTTCGGGCGGCGTGGTGCTCGGGGGGCGGGGCTTCGGGCAGTGCTCAGGGGCGGGGCTTTGGGCGGCGTGGTGCTTGCGGGGGTGGTGGAGGCTTCAGGTGGCGTGGTGCTTGGGGGGGCGGGGGTTTGGGTGGCGTGGTGCTCGGGGGGGCGGGGTCTTGGGGGGCGGGGGCTGGCATGGTGCAGCGCTTGGAGGGGGGGCGGGGGCTTCAGGTGGCGCGGCACTGGGGGGGCGGGAATTTCGGCGGCGCTCATGGGGGGGCGGGTAGGGCAGGGCAGCTCTCTTCTTTTTTGTCTGGGGCGGCAAAAAAGTTAGAGCCGGCCCTGCTTAGAAACCTCCAATGATGGAAATTCCAGAACCTCCCTAGGTAATTTGCTTAACTATCTTTACAATTAGGAAGTTTTTCTTAATGTCTAACCTGAATCTCCTTTGCTGCAATTTAACCCTCTGATTTCTAATCCTGTCCTCGGTGATTAAGGAGAACAATTTATCACCTTCCTCTTATAACAGCCTTTTACATACTTGAAGATTGTTCAGTCTTCTCTTCTCCAAACTAAACAAACCCACATTTTTCAGTCTTTCCCTGTAGGTCTGTTTTCTGGACCTTTAATATTTTTGTTGAGGACAGAAAACAAAAATGATTAAAGGCAGAAAATGACCTTGCATGGGTTTCCCTCAACAGCCTTATCTCTCATCTAGTGGATTTGGTGTGTCCAGAGTCACTGTGGGTTTTTCATGCTGGCCGTGGCACCAAGGACATGATTTTTGCAAGCCAACAAAACAAGAGAAGGTTCGTGAACATGGTGTTTGTTGACCTGCCCAAGGCCTTTGACACGGTGAATTGTGAGGGCCTATGGAAACTCCTTCGTAAATCTGGCTGCCCAGAGAAGATGATTGCTGTCATCTGCCCATTTCATGACGGCATGATGGCCAGGGTGATGGAGGGTGGTGACTCATCAGAAGCCTTCCCCGTCACCAAGGGCACCAAACAAGGATGCGAAATGGCTCCAGTTCTCTTTGCCATTGTCTTTCCAGCCATGCTCGTTTGCATCCCAGGACTTGACAGAGGCGCACACATCGGTTCAGATTGGCTGGGCTCTAGCGACTCGGGTTCTGTGCCAGGGCGATCGACGAGCCATTGGAAGAGCTCCTGTGTGCTGATGACTGTGCCCTCATTGCGCGCACACTCGAGGACATTCATCTTATCGTGGGCGCTTTGCCTAGGCCGCAAAATGCCTCGGTTCCACACTCAGCCTGACAAAGACGCAGGTCACATCCCAGTCAGCCCCAGACCATCGGCATCACGAGCACCTGATCCCATCGTCACAGCTGACAACACACCCCTCAAGTCAGGTGGGAAATCCGGCTGCCTGTGTAGCACACTTCCCAGCAATGCCACGCTGGGTGAGGAGATCGCTCAGCACCGGGCGCAGGCCAGCTTGGCACTTGGCAGGCTCACCCACGGGCTTTGGAGGGAGCGTGGAGTCTGCCTCAGAACCAAGAGAAACAACCTACCAGGCTGTTGTACTCACCTGACTCCTCTACGGCTGTGAGACACGGACGCTTTCCCAGCACCACATCAATCAGCAGGAGAGCTCCCACCCTCACCGCCCAACATCCAGCCACAGCATCAAGTGACAGGACTGGATCCCCAACACTGAAATCCTTGACAGGTGCCAAATCCCTGATGTCGACAGCATCCTCATCAGGGCTCAGCTTCACTGGGTTGGACACGGGGTCGCATGGAGGTTTCCCGTATGCCGATAGCAGTGTTCTACAGCCAGCTGACCACAGGAACCTGCTCTAAGGGTCGGCCCGTCCTCAGATATCAAAATACCTCGAGGACCGACTTCAAAGCATGCACGATAGACATTAAAACCTGGGAACTTGTTGCCCTGGACAGACCCAGATGGAGAGAGGTCAGTGCCATGAGGCCGTGTCCACTTTTAAGGAGTGGCATGTGAGCTTTCTTGCAGGAGAAGAGAGCATGTCATAAGGTCAATGCCTCAAACCTACCCGCCAACAATGACTACACTTGCAAGACAGGCAGCCACATTTGCAAATCCAGGATCAGATTCGCTTTCCATAAAAACAAATAAACCCAGAACTCAAGAGAACACAAGCTGAATATTCATCCAACGAAGTGATGGGAGAATTCAACAATCATTTTTGTTGCTCTCCTCTGGACTTTCTCCAGTTTGTCCACATCTTTCCCAAAATGTGGTGCCCAGAACTGGACACAGCACTCCTGTTGAGGCTTCATCAATGCTGAGGAGAATGGAAGAATTACTTCTCCTGTCTTGCTTACGACACTTCTGCTAATACAGCCCAGAATGATGTTTGCTTTTTTTTGCAACAGAGCTACACTGTTGACTCATTTTTAACTTGTTATCCACTATGACCCCCAGATCCCTTTCCGCAGTTCTCCTTCCTAGGCCGTCATTCCCATTTCATATGCGTGCAACTGATTGTTCCTTCTAAGTGCAGTACTTTGCATTTGTCCGTATTGAATTTCACTCCATTTATTTTAGACCATTTCCCCAGTTTGCCAAGATCATTTTGAATTCTAATCCTGTTCCCCAAAGCACCTGTAACTCCTCCCAGCTTGGTATATTAAAATAATGGGCTGTTAGAGATTTTGGCATGTAATTTCCTAGGTTTTTTTTTTTAAAGAAACACATTTTCTATTATGTACAACTGTACCAGACCCTTTGGCAGGATTTGACTCCTGAATTTTCAGCATCTCAGAACACATTGCTACCACACAAGACTAACTATATCAGCTGCTAGCAGGAGAAGACTATTATCCTAGAACGGGGAGGGCCTGCTACCAAGTGCTGGCTCCAGTGGGAGGAAGACCTGCTGTCTCTCACTCCGACCCTGCAAGCTGGAGGGGGTGGGAGTGGGGGAGGGGGAGTTTCCTCCTCTATGTGGTGGCTCCAGAGAGGGCCATGTGTTGAGTCTGATGGGGGAGCCTAGCTGGAATCTTTTCACCAGCCAGTAGCTGCTCTGGCGTCTCCCAGGTGTGTTTCCCATATAGTGTCTGCAGCTGCTTTGGCATCAGAATGTTCCTCTTCAGTTATTACTTTGGCAGGATAACAAAATGCCCCTCAGGAATACAAGCAAGGGAAAGGAAATTGTGATGGTTAGTACTTTATAGCTCAGCAAAAGCCAAAGGGAATATCAGGGGATAAAGAAAAGGCACTTGCTTTGCCCCTCACAAAGGCCTGCTGCAAACAATGGAAGTGTGAAAGTTTTGCAAAAGAAAGATTTCAAGAATCCTGTATAATGGCAAATGTTAAGCAACCTAAATGTAGGGGGTCTGTCAGCTCCCTTGATGATATAATAGAATCATAGAAGATGAGGGTTGGAAGAGACCTCAGGAGGTCATCTACGCTAACCCTCTGCTCAAAGCAGAACCAACCCCAACTAAATCATCCCAGCCAGGGCTTTGTCAAGCCTGACCTTAAAAACCTCTAAGGATGGAGATTCCACCACCTCCCTAGGGAACCCATTCCAGTGCTTCACCACCCTCCTAGTGAAATAGTGTTTCCTAATATCCAACCTAGATCTCCCCCACTGCAACTTGAGACCATTAGTCCTTGTTCTGTCATCTGCCACCATTGAGAACAGCCAAGCTCCATCCCCTTTGGAATCCCCCTTCAGGTAGTTGAAGGCTGCTATCAAATCCCCCCTCACTCTTCTCTTCTGCAGACTAAATAACCCCAGTTCCCTCAGCCTCTCCTCGTAAGTCATGTGCCCCAGCCCTCGTAAATCATGTGCCCCAGCCCCCTAATCATTTTTGTTGCCCTCCGCTGGACTCTCCAATTTGTCCACATCCCTTCTGTAGTGGGGGGACCAAAACAGGATGCAATACTCCAGGTGTAGCCTCACCACTGCCAAATAGAGGGGAATAATCACTTCCCTCGATCTGCTGGCAATGCTCCTACTAATGCAGCCCAACATGCCATTAGCCTTCTTGGCTAGAAGGGCACATTGCTGACTCATATCCATCTTCTCGTCCACTGATATTACTCATGCAAGCAGAGGAAGGGTCTGTGAGTGGGTCAAGTGGATCACAGAGTGAAGTGTATGCATTGGTAACCCTACAAAGAGAGCCAAGCCTCTAGCTCAAGGTGTAGGTGCCTATGTTCAGATATCTTAGGTTCAATCCGAGCAGCAATCTGGGGTATCATTTAATGCAGATTGTTATTTGTGTTACCGTAGTGCCTAATAGTTCATGAGTAATGATAGAAAGAGAACGGCATCAACAAAAGGGGCAGTGTTAAGGTTAAGCTTTTGGCATTTCCTGACTATACCACATTTGATTTCCTCACCTTAATGCTGCTTTTCCCCAGAATCTGTATTGGTTTGTATTTAGTGCAGTGAATGTTCATTACATGCGCAAATGCACCGGAACCAATCACTGGGGAGGGGAGCGCGTGGCTGCAGAGGGGAGCGTGGCGCAGGGTTGGGGAGGGGAGTGTTTGGCAGCAGAGGGGAGTGCGGCGCAGGGTTGGGGAAGGGAGCATTTGGCTGCAGAGGGGAGTGTGGTGGAGGGCTGCGGAGGGGAGCACATGGCTGCAGAGGGGAACACGGTGCCGGGCTGGGGAGGGGAGTGCGTGGCTGCAGAGGGAAACGCAGTGCCAGGCTGGGGAAGGGAACGTTTGGCTGCAGAGGGGAGTGTGGTGGTGGGCTGGGGAGGGGAGCGCGTGGCTGCAGAGGGGAACGCGGTGCTGGGCTGCGGTGGTTTCTCTGACTCCCCTGGCCCACCTCAACCCCAGAATGGAGCTCCTGGCAGGGAATCTGAGGGCCTGCCATGCTCTGTGTGGATCATGTATTGATCTAGTAGAGGAACAAGTACACAGACACCTGGAGTACGTGCTCCAGCCTTTCCCAGTATTCTGTGGCATCTCCACTCTCCTTAAGCAGGGCTTGGCCTGGATTGCAGGTGTCTGACCGAATTCCAGCAGCGTATCATTCCAGTGAGCTCACCAGCCCATGCAATGCCACCCCGGGAGCCCAGGCAGACCTGTGTGCGCTCTTGCCAGGAGGGAAATGGAGAAGGAAGAAAACCATCCAGCCTTTGGAATCTGCTTCCCTGGAGCAGGGAGAGCAAGTAAATCAGGAAATCATCATCACCCAACGCCTACACGCCGATCCTGAGTGGGGCAGGTGCTGAAAGCTGCAGCTGGCTCAAATCCTCTGCCGTGTGCATCGTTCCTGCCTTGTCCACATATGTGGGAAGTTTAGTGCTCACAACTCAAAGAAAGAGCTATTGAGACCCATCTCAGAAGCTAATCACAAATAGGCTTCGTGAGCACAGCTGGGCCCTGAGCAGCAGATTCTGATCCTTGTTTTCCCCTTGTCTGGGGAGGTTGGGGATTTGGCCCATTCCCCCGAACAGACACCAGCACCATGGCAGCTCCTGTGAGCATGGAGTGAGGGTTCATAGACACACAGACTTTAAGGCCAGAAAGGACCATCGTGGTCGTCTAGTCCGACCTCCTGCACATTGCAGGGCACAGAACCTCACTCACCCGCTGCTCCAGTAGGCCCAGAACTGCTGGCTGAGTTACTGACGTCCTAAAATCATGATTTAAAGATGTCAAGTTACAGAGACTCCACCATTTACTCTAGTTCAAACCAGCAAATAACCCATGCCCCTCGCTCAGAGGAAGGCGGAAACATCCTAGGGTCTCAGTCAATCTGATCTGGGGCAAAATTCCTTCCCACTCCCAAATATGGTGATCATTTAGAGGCTGAACATGGGGGCAAGACTCAGCAGCCAGACACCTGGGAAAGAATTCTCTGTAGTAACTCAAAGCCCTCCCCATCACTGGTCATTCAAATATCTGCTAATAGCAGTCGTGGATGGGCCATATGCCACTGTCAGCAATCTCATCATACCATCCCAGCCATAAACTTATCAAGCTCAGTCTTAAACAAATTAGATTTTTTGCCCCCCACTACTCCCCCTTAGAAAGCTGTTCCAGAACTTCACCATCCATCTAATTTCAAACTTATACTTGTTGATGGTCAGTTTATATCCATTTGTTCTGGTGCCAACATTTGCCCTTAACTTAAATTACTCTTCCCCCTGGTGTTTATCCCTCTGATATATTTATTGAGAACAGTAGTATCTCCCCTCAGCCTTCATTCTGTTAAACTAAACAAGCGAAACTCCTTAAGTCTCCTCTCGTATGGTAGGTTTTCCATTCCTCTGATCAGTCTAGTAGCCCTTCTCTGCATGTGTTCCAGTGCCTTTTATAATGGCAATAACATTTCCCTGTATTTACTGGATATACCTCACCTGATGCATCCTAGAATTGTATTAGCCTTTTGCATCACACTGGCGGCTAGTAGTAGTCATTTTGTGATCAACCAAAATACTAAGATCTTTCTCCTCCTCTGTCGCTTCCAACTGAAACATCCCCAGATTATAACAAAAAATTTTATGGTTAATCCCTAAGTGCATGACCTTGCACTTTGCACTATTAAATTTCATCTGATTTCTATTACTCCAGTTTTCAAGGTCAATCAAATCTTCTTGTACGATATTCCGGTCCGCCTCTGTATTGGCAGTACCTCCCAACTTTGTGTCATGTGCAAATTTGATTAGCTCACACCCAATTTTTGAGTCAAGGTTATTAATGAAAATGTTAATAAGATTAGTCCCAAGACTGATCCCTGAGGAACATCACTAGTAACCTCCCTCCAGCCTGGCCTTTCACCATGACCTGTTGTAGTCTCCCCTTTATCCAGTTCCTTACCCAACTTTCAATTCTCATATTAATCCCCATCTTCTCCAATTTAAGTAATATTTTTCCATGTGGAACTGTATCAAATGCTTTATTGAAATCCAGGTAGATTAGATCTACTGCATTTCCTTTGTCTAGAAAATCAATTATCTTCTCTGGTCTGGCACAATCCACATTTTGTAAAATAATCTTGTGTTTTACTCCAATTACCATTTACCTCTATGTTCTTAACTACTCCTTCTCAAATTTATTCTAAGATCTTGCATACAACTGAGGTCAAACTAACAGGCCTGTAGTTTCCTGGATCACTTCCCTCCTCCCCCCCACCTTTCTTGGATAGTTACAGTATTTGCAATTCTCCAGTCATATGGCATGACCACCGAGTTTATGGATTAATTAAAAATCCTTGCTATTGGACTTGCAATTTCTTGAGCCAGTTCCATTAATATTCTTGGATGGAGATTATCTGTGTCCCCTGATTTGGTCCCATTAAACTATTAGAGTTTGGCTTCTACCTCAGATGTGGTAATTTCTACTTCCATATCCTAGTTCCCATTAGCCACCCGGCCACTATCCCTACGTTCTTCATTACCCTTACTAAAAACTGAGGCAAAGTATCTGTTTAGATGTTGGGCCATGCCTAGATTTTCTTTAATCTCCACCCCATCCTCAGTGCTGAGTAGTCCCACTTCGTCTTTCCTTGTTTTCTTTTTATTTATGTGGCTAAAGAGCCTTTTACTAGTGGTTTAATTTCTTTTGCAAGGTCCAACTCAGCTTGGCTTTTGGCAGTTCCACATGTCTCTGTTCGTGCTTGCCTGGCTTCTTAGAGGCCCTGGCTCTGCTGGGAGTTTGGCCCTTCTCCAGTGCAGGTGCTTGGCATTCAAAAGGGCTGCCACTCCCCCTGTGTCCTCAACCCACCCCTGCTTGGCAGCATAAAGGATCTGGAGATGGATCGCTGTGAACAGGCATGATTGCATGTGCAGAGCGCACACCTTTCACACCTGGCTGGGGTCAGCCCTCCAGCTGTGCTGGCAAAAGGCCAGCCTGCAGCAAGCGGCTGAGCAGAGCCTCCCAGCACCTCAAACACCTGGGTGCCCAGCTTGGATCAGGGCCCCTGGGAGCACATGCTCAGCTGATGATACAGGAAAGGGCTCTGGAAGGAGCTGCATCCAGCTTCTTCTTGGGCTGGGGGAGGAAGCAATGGGGAAATAAATGTACCTCCCCCACAATCCCCAAAGATAAACCATGCACACTGTCATGCGCACTGGTGAAAATGAGTAGAAACCCCATTGAAGGCAATGGAGTTTTTGAGACTAAAATCAGGCCTCCCCAGCATTGCAACTCTTAAAGTCTCAGCTCCATGACTACCTGAGACTCTCAGCTTCCATTTGAAAGACAAGTACGTTTCCAGCTCTTCTGGTTGCAGAGAAAAGCCTGAAAACTTGACCCAGTGTGACCTATTGGCTCCAGAACCAGAAAGCAAATAAACAGACCCCAAATGTATTAATTTTTAAGCCAATCTCTTCATTTTGAGGGCCTGACCAATGATTTTTGAATGCTCATGATTTCTGAACGGCTGCATTTGGATGCCACAAGAAGCCAGACTGACCAGAATAGCTTAGTATTTGGGGTTACATGCAGTGGCGTTTAGTCGTGTTGGTCCCAGGATATTAGAGCGATAAGGCAGGTGGGATACTTTATTTTATTTGGGGTTATGTTACTCAGGGCTTATCTACACTTGAAATGCTACAGCAAAAGAGCTGCACCGCTGTAGCAAGCACTTCGGTGTAGACACTGTCTCCCCCGACAGGAGGTGTTCTCCCATCAGCATAGGCAGTCCGCATCCCGGGAAGGTAGTAGGTGGACGGAAGAATTCTTCCATTGACCTAGCGCTGCCTATGCTGGGGTTAGGTCTGCTTAACTATGCCACTTGGGGGGGTGGATTTTTCATACCCCTGTGTGATACAGTTAAACTGTTTTAATTTTCTAATGTAGACCAGGCCTCACAGACACTTCTCATTTATGCAGCCAAAATAATGAGATCAAAACTTCCCAGGAGCTCCGTCGGAACTGAAAAATGCATTTAGCCACATTAATTGTCCTGCCCTAGAAGCATTACGTAATCAGTCGTGTGACCCTACAAAAATACAAGCCCAGAGGAGAGAGGCATCGAAGCTGCACGATTTGAATCCAGATCTGGGTTCCACCACCCCAGGGCATTCAGGTCTGGGGGTTTAGTTCAGCCCATTATAAAAATATGGGGTTGTTTACACAATGTGGCTCTGAGGCCAGGTTTCAAACATGCCCAAAGTTCAGGGGTGTTTCCTTTGGGCTGATCTCTAATACAGACACAAATGCTGGGCAGTACTCTGAGCTGAGGTATAAACAGACAGCTTACAAATTCCACATGCTGTTAAACAAACGTAGGATCATTCCCTCAGCAATTCAAAGTGGAGGGAGCAGATATTGTGTAGGGGGCTCTGAGGGGTAGAACCAGTAACAGAGACGAAGGGAAAACTTATGTTGAATATCAAGAAACCTTCTTAACACTGCAGTGCACTAGGTGGAATCGTCTGCCGGACGGAAGTGGTGGAAACTCCATTGTTTGGGCCATTTAAAACTAGGTTGGACAGGTTTCAAAGTAGCAGCCGTGTTAGTCTGTATCCGCAAAAAGAACAGGAGTACTTGTGGCACCTTAGAGACTAACAAATTTATTAGAGCATAAGCTTTCATGGACTACAGCCCACTTCTTCGGATGTTGGACAGTGTCATGAGGAATATGCTCCAGAAATCGATCCTGCCCTGGTCCCTGGAGGCATGGATCTCTGTCTGCCTAAAGGACTTTTCAGTCTCTAGTTCTAAGATTCTGAGAGAGAAAACATTTAATTTTACATTTCAGACAACAAAAAATATCACAAGCGATTATTCTTATAATAATAATTTATAATGAGCATCTGTGTAATAATAACATCGAGCTCTTACAGAGCACTTTCATTGGCAGGTCCCAGTATAGAGGGTCTTTCATCCCAGAAGATGCTACGGCACATTACAAACTACGCTCGTTCAGCTGCAGTGAAATGCAGCCACCTGCTGCATGGCCAGGCCTTTCGGCTAAGGGCGCTGAGCTAGCCTCATGGGTACAGGAAAAAGGCAAACAATTGATTTGACGCTGGTGTGCCAGAGGTTGGTCCTGGCCGGTACCACCAGGATTGGAGACCTCCTGGACTACAACCGGGGGGACTGGGTGGAACCCGGGGTGGGGGTCGGGGGGTTGACCAGAACATAGTTCTCCACCCCTCGCACCCCACAGCACATATTCCAGGAGGTGAGAGCAGCTTTATCACCAGCCTCTTGGGCCTTCCTTGAGCGGGTCCTGCAGGAGGGTGCTCCCTGCCCGCCCCTCAGCCCTGGCCCTCCGGACCTTGTAAGTGGGCCCCACAAGCCCCGGCTGCCCCCTCTACATAACCTGATCTGGCTGCGTGACATGCAGCCAGTCCATTTTCAAACTGTGCCTAGGAAACAGCTGTACATGCTCATGCGCCACACCTTTCATTTCCTCACCCTTGTATCCTGCCCAGACACCAAGCGGCGGGATGTACTACCATCTGTGGAGGTGAGGAACCCTGGTGGGTCAGCCTGTACTCCATCTTGATCCCACGGCCCTCTGGGGATATTAGTTGGCAGCTCCTTCACAGAACCATGAGCATGGGCGGAGGGATAGCTCAGTGGTTTGAACATTAGCCTGCTAAACCCAAGGTTGTGAGTTAAACTCTTGAGGGGGCCATTTAGGGAACTGGGGTAAAAATCTGTCGAGGGCTTTGAGCAGTGGGTTGGACTAGATGACCTCCTGAGGTCCCTTCCAACCCTGATATTCTATGGGAGTGTACTTGGCACAGTTCACCCCATTCCCTGACACTTGCCCCTTCTGTGGTGTGAGGAGACGGTGGCACACATCTATCTTGAGTGCATCAGGCTACAACCCCTTTTCTGATTCCTTCAGAACCTTCTCCTTAGATTCTGGTTGCACTTTTCCACACACTTCCTGATTTACACAGACAATATCAATGGCCCCATGAAGTCGCAAGACCTCCTCCTGGCACTGACCAAGGTGGCCATCCACCATACCAGCAGGAGGTTGTAGGATGGGGAGGTGCTCTGCCACTGTGGGACCTATTTCTGCTCCTCTCAGATCGTGTATCCTGGCAGAGCTCCTCCATTGGCTCCCTGGATGCTTTCGAGGAGCAGTGGGCACTGTCTGGGGTTCTCTGCTTGGGGTCACCCTCTGGCTCCCTGCTTTTGACCCTATAACCCTCCCTCCTGTTCCTGCTTTGTCATTTGTTGTCCCGCAACTTTATTTGAACCCTGGGTCTAGTGACTCCTCCCCTTAGGCTGGGTGAGGGGCCTCCTGAGGCGGACGGGCCCTCCTGGAAATTCAGTAGGTACAAGCAGCGGATCATGTCTCATGTAGCTTGGCCAGTCTGTCCTATCTAGGGATTGCCACTGTGCCTGTCACATGCACCCAGGTATCCACCAATTGACCCCTCACCCTCATGACCCCCATTGGACAGGCCTCTGAGCCTGCTGTGGGCCTCTGGGGGTCTGTACGCACAGGCAGGGCCTGAGCTAAACTCCACCTCCCACTGACCCCAGCTGGTTCAGGGGCTGAGCTCTGTGTGCTGGGGATGGTGGGGCTCTTGTGTGTGGGCGGGACTGTGTGTGCCTGAGGGAGGGCGGGGCTCTCAGATGGGGGGGGCTTTGTGGGGGGGGCTCTCGAATATGGACAGGACTGTGTGTGGCTCTGCACAATCTCGGGGCCCTTGGCACAGGGAAGGGGGGGCTTGTGGGGGCGGCGCTATATGTTCGTTAGGAAACGTGGCTTTTCGGTGAGTGGGCGGAGCTTTGTGCCTATGGGCGGAGCTTTATGGCAAGTGGGCGGGGTTTGTGTGTGGGCGGGGTCTGTGGAGCGTAGGGCTCGGGGGTTATGTGAGGGGCGTGACTCTGTAGTCGGTAGGCGGGAGACTACGGGGGCAGGATCTAACGCGAAGGGGCGGGACACTGGGCGGGACCGTAGCGGAAGGGCGTGGCGGTGGCTGTGGCCTCGCTCTGACTGGCTCCGAAACTCCGTTGCCCTGGGTTACTCACCGATACAGCTGGTAGCCTGACGTCATTGGTGGGCGGAAACCCTTTGCGAGCGAGGCTTGTCTGCCCGCCCCGTTAGGAGGCTTCCCATCGGGCCAATGGGAAAGCGCGATGGGCCGGGCCTGTGCTGCGTTCTTCCAATGAGAAGGGGGCGGTCGGTTCGGGCCGCTGTAAGGGGGGGCAGCAGCACGCGCCCTCTGGCCCACTGAGGCCTGCCCGGGGGAGCCCAGGCAGCCGCGGGGGGGGGAAGCAGGACGTTGGAGAGGGGCAGTTGGTGCTGGGGAGGGGAAGGAAGGGGGATGGGTAGTTGTGTGGGGGGGAGGGGGCAGGTGGTTGGCGTGGGGGGTGGGGCAATTGGGGGGAGGGGCAGATGGTTGGCGTGGAGGATGGGGCAGTTGTGGGGGGGGGCGGGTGATGGGCGGGGGGGGGGGGGCGGCGGGGGGGGGGGGGGGCAGGTGGTTGGGGTGGGGGGGGGGGCAGTTGGGGGGCAGGGGAAGTTGTGGGGGGCGGGGTCGCTGCTGGAGGTGGGAGTCGCCCGCCCCGCTCTGTTCCGCTCCGGCGCTAGCCCTGGGGAGGGGCCGAGGCGGGCGGGGACAGCCCGGCCGCTGGCCCCGCCCCGCGCCCCGCCCCTCCCGGAGGTGCCGCCGGCTGCGGTGGCGGGCGCTGCTGGTGCGTTGGCGGCGCGGGGCACGGCGCAGAGGACAGGGGCAGCCGCCGCCTCAGCATGGTGCCGTCCAGCCCGGTCCCGGGAGAGAGGCGGCGTCAGCCCAGGGCGGCGGCAGCGGGGCAGGCGCAGCGCGGAGCGGGGGCCCGCGGCGCCGGCAGGTGCTAGGTGCGGGGCGTGTGCCCGCCCGAGCCGCGCGGTCTGCCCGCTCTCGGGTTCGGCTGCGGTGGATGCCACTTTTGCACAGACGGCGAAGCAGGCGGCGGGATCCGCCAGTCCCGGGCCGGGAGCCGGCCGCTGCCACGTGCGTGCGGCCGTGAGCATGCCCGCCTCGGCTCCGCCGCCCTGCCACCCACCTGCCGGGGAGCGCCCAGCCCAGCCGTAAGGAGGGGGCAGCCCTGCCTGCCGCCGGAGCCCTGCCCTCCCAGCCCCCGAGGACCTGATCTCGCCTCCTCTCCGTGTTCCCGAGGGGGCCGGCGTGAGAGAGCCGGGCTCAGCGCGCCACAGGCTGCCAGGGTACTTGCCCAGGTGACCAGCTGGGATCCCCGCACTTGCCCGCAGCCTGCCCGGGAGGGCTCCTCTCCCGCACGCCGCCCGGGCTCCGGAACATCTGTTGCTGACTGAACAGCCTCCCCCCGCTTCCCAGCCTGGCCCCGATGGATGCAGCCGCCCTCTCCAGCCCCCGCCAGCCATGCCCTTCTGGCTGAGCCCCCCGGCACTGGGGCCGTTCCTTACGGGGGAGCTCCGCGCCCGTCCCTGCCTCGGGAGCCCCCATCGCGCAGCCCCCCATCTGAGCTCTCGCGTTACACTGCTGCTGGCTGCCATGGGGCTGGGGCCATCTGCCTCCTAGGTGCCGGCGCTCGGCTTCGAACTGCTGTGCCTCCTCTCCCCGCTGCCGGGGCCTCTTCTCCCCTCCCCGCTGCACTCCAGGCTCGGCCCCGGGGGTTGCCGTCCTCTCCCGCCCCCTGCCTCTGCCGTGAGCGCTCGTCCCGGTCCGCTCCCCGCCGTCTCTCCCGCTCCCCGGCCGTGCGGAAACCTGCCGTGACTCCGCGGGGGAGGCGGAGCGGGGGGAACATGGAAGAGAAGCGGCAGGCGCATCAGGTTGAAATCGACCCGGATTTTGAACCCCAGAGCCGGCCCCGTTCCTGCACCTGGCCGCTGCCTCACCCCGACTTCCCCGGGGAGGAGGAGGACGGAGGCGCGGCGGCAGCCGGTGGCTCCCGAGCCCCCGCGGCCGGCGGAGCGGCAGAGGGCTCGGAGAACACGGGAGCCGTGGCGGATCGCAAAGCCGCTTCGGCGCTGCCTTCGCTGGGGGCGGATGTTGGACAGCTCCGCAAGGCGAAGAACTCGCGGCGCAATGCCTGGGGCAACCTGTCCTACGCGGATCTCATCACCAAGGCCATCGAGAGCTCCCCGGAGAAGCGGCTCACCTTGTCCCAGATCTACGACTGGATGGTCAGATACGTCCCCTACTTTAAGGATAAAGGAGACAGCAACAGCTCTGCCGGCTGGAAGGTACGTACAGCCCCCGCCTGGGGCCAGAGCTGTGCCCGCGCCTCCCTGCCCGCAGGCGCCAGCCAAGTTTAATTTAAATCCATGTGTGCGACCAGGGAGGCTGTGTTGAATTAATCTGTGTGGTCAGGGGCTGCGCCTGCAGCTGCCTATTTCCATGCAGGGATCGGACAAGTTTCTCTGTCTGTGCCATCAGAAAAACCTGCTCGGTCCCTGCTTGTGACCAGAGTTTCATTAAGGCGACACATGTGATGTGGGGGCCATATCGGTGCATGGGTGGCTAGGGGACAGGCAGCTTGATTTCTCTGTGTGATCAGAGCTCTCGTTTTCATCTAGAGCTGGTGTCGGAGAAATTTCTTATCTACATTTGTGCATCTGCATATAGGGGAGCAGCAAGTTTTCCCAGTTTCTCTAGCGTGAGAAGAGAGAAAAGGTTCTTGTTGCCTTGTGTGTATTAGCAGGGAGATCCCTACCGGGTTAACTTGTCCACAGCAGCTCCCATTCACCTGTTCACCCATTCTGAATGGCCTGGAGGAGGGGTCATTCTGGCCCTGAGTTCTTGCTGCCGTTGTGTTATAACTGCCCGTGCACCTGCCCATCTGGAAAGGACCTGGGCAGCAGAAGCAGGGAGGTGCTTGTGTGTGCATGACTCTGTCTCCTGTTGGTGTGAATTGAAACCTGATTCAGATGAATGACACCAGAGACTTGCCCCTTCCCTCCCTTTTTTCCATGTGGTTATGTTATAAATCTTTGTTCTTGGGTTGCATTTTAGAGGAAGGAGTCTGAGAACAAGGTCTGGGAGAGAGGGGAGAAATCCATGTCTACTTTATCACATGAGAAGTGACTGGCTCACCTCTGTCAGATGCTGGCAGGGCTAGTGGCCAGCAGAGCTGGAATTAGACATGTGACAGCGGTCTTGGGTCCGGGTCTGTCAGGATAAAAATTGGTGCTGTGCTAGAAGCCGTCTTTGCCTGCCATATGTGAGCATTAGAGCATTATTAATTACAGCGCTGCCAATCCCCAGCACTGTGGGGCGGGGGGGGGGGGGGGTTACATGGACAATCGGGATTTGCCCAGCAGCATAATGTGCTTCTGTTGCGTGATCAGTAAGGTGAGATCAGGGGAGTCCTGTCCTACAGTCGTAGAGCTAAATATGCCTGCTTTGCCCAGAGTGGCTGTATCATTGCTAAGTGTCTGACGACAGCGAGGCAGAAGGCTCTTCACAAACAGGTGTGCTCCGTAGAAATGGCTTTGTGAGGCGCCTTTCACTGTACATGTACAGAGCAGGGTTTAAGTCTTGCAGCGCTGTGAGGGGGAACAGGCACTGAGGTCTTTCCCCGCAGAAGGTGCTGTGCTTCCCTTCCCTCATGTGCGTACACACAGCCCTCTGGTCTCTGGATTTGGTTTCACTGGCAGCGCTCCAAGCAGTTGCCTTTGGTTTGTTAAATATTTCTGTCAGCAACCATCGATCCCCTCTTACTGTGTTTTCCTGTGGAGCTGTGTTACGCTGACACTCCTGGAGCCAAGCGGTGGGGGGAGAGGCTGTGCTGAGCTCAGTCGCACCTGCCGGCTGAGGTGTTGTCTGTCACAATACCCTGCCCAGTAGGAAAGGGCACTTACACAATGACGGGCACTTGGAGACACACCTTGTGTTAGCAACACTTGGCAGAGCGGAGAGATTGCCTTGTGTCTAGATGGTGTCAGTAAACTAGTAGGTGGTTTCGCTTTACCCCTCCCCTAAACCCTGTCACCTCCAGTGTGATTAGTGGATAACAAGCAGTGTGTTCGTTAATACCAGGGCTGCTGTGGGAGATGGGCCAAACTCTGTCCTGGCATTAGCAAACCCAGCTCCCATTGGGGTCAGGAGGAGTTGGGCCCATTTCTGTCCTTGCTGAGCCTACCCCCACCTCCTCCTAATAACTTGTAGGCTGGGCTGCTCTGGCCCCGGGGGATGTCATAGAATATCAGGGTTGGAAGGGACCTCAGGAGGTCATCTAGTCCAACCCACTGCTCAAAGCAGGACCAATCCCCAACTAAATCATCCCAGCCAGGGCTTTGTCAAGCCTGACCTTAAAAACCTCTAAGGAAGGAGATTCCACCACCTCTCTAGGTAACCCATTCCAGTGCTTCACCACCCTCCTAGTGAAATAGTGTTTCCTAATATCCAACCTAAACCTCCCGCACTGCAACTTGAGACCATTGAGCCATGTCCCTGGCTGCTCTGAGACCTTTGTGAAGAACTAACTCCAGTAGCTCAGGTGTGCAGATATCCTGGTGGTCACTTATATTAGCATAGTCCCTGAGGTCCCCACTGAGAACAGGCCCCATTGTGCTAGGGGTTGTGTAGATGGGCTCTGCCCCATAAAGCTCATGCTTTATGTAGCTGTGACAGACAAAAGAAGGATTGTTATCCCCACTCTTCAGATGGTGGAACAGAGAGAGGCAGTGACTTGCTCACACTGACACATGGAATGTGTAGCAGAGCCAGGAATCAGACTTAGATCTCCTGAGTCCCAGTCCAGTGCTTTAACCTTTAAGCCCATCCTGATGGAGAAGGAGTCTAAATAGAACAGAGGAGAATGAGACTGTTTTACAGATATGTGCCCAGGAGAAGCTTCCACTGTAAAGGAGAAAATTGTAGGGTGATGAGTATGTGGGGAACTCTGACCAAAGAGCACATGAACTCAGTGCTTAGGGACTGGTGGCAGACACACCCACTGAAGTATCAAGGGAATTCCCAGTGAAGGGCCAGAGACAGCACAAGGTGGCTGGGGAAATGTGTCCCATACTGGAAAGGTGTCTGAGTGGTAGTCATTAGAGAGCCACAAAACTCCATCCCTGGAGGATGTGAGCGCTGGGCTTCCTTGGGAAACTGAAATGTTATTGGGTGCTCCTAGGCAGCTGCCACGTTCCACCCCAGAGGTGGTTGCATTTCAGTAATGGATAAAGAGATTCCCTTCCTATCCCTTTGTCAGCTCTCTGGGATGTTTGTGTTATTTAACAAGTGTAAAAAATGCTGTATGATCTCCAGATGTCCAGGCTCCTGGAAGGATAAAGGATTCTTCTTATTGCTATGGTGGGAGGGTGGGAGCAGTGGTGAGGAGTTGTCAAGCTTGCAAATGATGAGCTCGCTAGAAGGAGACTGAGAGGGTTGAGGGTTGTGTCTCTAGTGGCATGGTGCTTGCACTGATGTGGCATATGGGAGGTGGAAATTGCCCATGAGCAGAAGCTGTTATCCCAGCTGGTAAGAGCGCTGGCCGAGGGTGGTGTGTGGGCTGAGAGCCAGGTTTGGAGTGGGGCACAAAGCCTTTCCTTGGAACATGCTAGCACCAGGGGTTGAGCTGCCTACAGCTTGCAAGCAGGAGGAACGCCCAAAGGGGGTCCCTGTGGGACGTGGGAGGATTCAGACCAGCACAGTGGGGCACTGCGCAAACCACTAGGGTGGAGCTGGTAACAGGTTTGGGCTTGCAATCGTGCAAACGTCGGGATGAGCAGCAACCTTGGCCTTGCAGCGGTAAGAGCTTGAATGTGACCCTTGCTTTTGCAGCCCAACCTTGGACAGGGTGAGGACTAAGGGGCTTCCTGTCCGGAGAGCAGGTGTCAGAATCGGGAACCATCCCCAGCATTCCCTCCAATGTACCTCGCTGTCTGTACGTCACGGCCCCCTGCAGCCCACGGCTAAGGGGCCAGACAACTTCGTAGCGTGATGGGCTGGTGCTCTCTAAAGCATCCACTAGGGAGCACTTGTGCATGATGCAGCTTGCTCTGCTGCTTCCGTTCCCCACCCAGAGACGGGAGAGCATCTCCTTATCTGCCCTTTGGGGCAGGGAGGGTCTCCCCTACCTTCTGGAGAGGTATACCCACATGCCCTCACGGCGCCGCCTGCACCTTCTAGCAGCGTGTGGAGCCAGTGAGCAAAGACTCGGTTGTGTTGCTGCCAGCCCCGAGGGGAATCACTGATTTAATCAAGCGTTTGCATGAAAGGGGCTTCATCTGGAGCATGGCCTCCTTGTGGGAGCATGTTCTCCCTGGGGAATGACACCCTGAGACAGGCATGCAATCTGGGAAAGAGTGACTCACCTGGCCAGATGTGGCTGCTGGACAGCCCCCCCCCCCCCCCTTTGAGGTGGATGCTATAGCCACAGAGATGAGGGGGGGCATAACCCCAGCAAGGAGCCAGTGGAACCCACAATGCTGCAGCGAAGCTGGGAGCATGGTTGGTGCCAGGATGGGGTCTAGAGACCCAGCACCTGCCTTGAGGGAGAAGAGAGGATCGTGCACTCGGAGAGCCAAAGTTCTGGGGCCTCTCCCAGCTCTGCTCTGAGGAGCATAGGGCAGGCCTGTGGACTCCTGCTCAGGACAGGCAGGAACAAAGGATCCATCAGGTGCTAGGCCATTTTTGGGCATTAGTGGGCAGTTTGTCTGGGCAGACCTATCCGCCCTGCTTGGCAAAGGGATCCCAGGCAGCCGGGTGCATTCCATGACCCAGAGGATGTGGTAAAGGGATTGGGGGTGAGTGCAGTTTGACCTGTCCCTGTAGGTGGCAGATAGTTCCCGCCATGGCTCGTGGCGTTTCTGTGCCTTTCGCCCGGGCTGAGAGCAGGAGGGTTTGTCTGCAGTGTGGCACAGCTGCAGTAAGTAACGACTCATCTCCTGCAGCCTCATGGTGACATTCAGACCGTGTCTGACACCTCCCACACAAGAACAGCTGTCGGCAAGCCGCCTGCCCAGTTCCTCGTGTTGCAGTTAGCGGGAAGGCCCCATAGTGAGCACGAATGCAGCAGAACACCTGACAGCAGCATTCCCTGGTGCACGTGGCCCTTTGAATTTGGGAAGAGCAGGGTTTCCAATACCCCCCCCCCCCGAGCCAGGAGCCCTGGGAGGGTACCTGGCTCTCTCCCTGTCTGTATCAGGGCACTCTGGACCCACATTCCCTGCCTGTGCTTGCTGTTGGGGGGGCTGTAGCAGCCCCTGTGTGCTTTGGATCAATGTGCTAAATACCCCTTTGGTCTCCTTGTCCTTCTCGTGGTGGTTGCTGAACCTCTTGGTCCTGTGCTCCCCCAGTGAGCCGTGCATGCACCGGAGGAGATCGCTTTCTCCTTTTCTCCAGCAGCCAAAGAAGCAAGGCTGCTATGGAGCTGTGCTAAGCCAGGCCACTGGGCTCTCTTGGCCGGGGTCAATGAGTCCTGCGTGTCCAGCAGCAGCCACACCTGAACTGGGGGTTGGAGGGTGTTGGTTTGTGATCCTGTGAAGTGCCAGTGTGCCAAGGGTTCAGTGGCAGACCTGCTGTCTCCCATGTAGTGTGTCAGGGAGCCTGGCCTGCTCGGAGCTGGCACAGCGTTTCTCTCCACCCTCTCCCTGAAATAAAGACGGGTTCTGCTCCTTTAATCTGCGGCTGTGAGCGGGGGCTGGGAGGGAGCTGAAGCACACACCCCACAGTGCCAGCCTCTGTCTGCACCCTGTTTCCCAGGCCTTGCCCCGGACACTGTCCTGTCCGGTCCCTAACCCCAGCCTGCAGCACAGCTGCCTTCCTCCCCCTCCTGCCCCAGCAGAGCCAAGCCTGGCTCCCCGGGAATGCCCTCCCCTCGACACTCAGCCCCCTCCACCGTGCTAATGGGGCTACGCTCCCCTGAATGCCCCGTCTCCTGGCACCAGTGCTGGCGGCGGGCGCACCTGGAGTAGCGGCCAGACAAGCGTGCAGTGATGAGCTGCTCACTGCTTATTGCAGAGGCTGCTCTTCCCCCTCCTGCCCCAAGCCTGGGAGAGGCATCCTGGCTCTAAAGCGTTTCATTACCGACAGCAGTGTGGGACGGGGTCTCGGATAACAGGGCTTTGCCTTTAATTAGCTCCCTGTGCAAGTGTCATGATCCCTGTGCATTGCCCTGAACGAGGGCGAGGCTGCTGAGAAAGGGGTAACTCTAGCCTCATTTCCCGGGTGACTTTCCCCAGGCTGCGCGGTGCTAGAACTGGGAGTTAAATCCTGACTCCTGACCTTCTCTGCCCACTTGACACCGCCCCCCACTCTGAGCCAGGAATAGAAGTGCAGGGCTCCTGCTCTAACCACTAGACTGGGCTTCCTTTCAGAGCCAAAAACCGAACCAGGAGCTCCAGCTTTAACCCTTTTTGGAGCTGGGAACAGAGCACAGCAGTCCTGACGCCTACCCTGCTCTAACCACTAGACATGCAGCATTTCTCCTCCCCACAACCACACAGAGCCATGCCTGGAGCTCGGCAGAGCTATTGTTCGGAAGGGGGCTCTCCAGGATTTGAATACGTCTTTCAGGGCCAACCTGCTGCGTATGGCGACTAAAGGGAAGGTGGGTGTCTTTGGGAATCTCTCCTGCACGCACACTGCTCCTTGGTCGACCTTCGGGCATTCTTTAGCATTCACTGCCGTTTCCTCCTGCCCCAGATCTGGGCCTGATACACACCTGTGCACAGCCTTTCCCTGCGCAAGATGATCGTTTCAGTGTCCTTGGGCTCTGGCTGAGTGGACTTTGCCTCTGCACTGAGAGAGTGCAAGCCCAGTGCACAGGGATCTGAGTTCAGCTGGTCGGTCTGGGAGCCTGCGGGGGAGATGACAGACTGCTCAGAAGCCGTGTTCTGCCCCTGCCCGAGCCTAAGGGCGGGAAGAGCTGCTCGAGCAGCTAAATAATGAGAGCACATTTCCTCTCACCTCCTGGGAGCCCCTTTCATCCAGTCGTCTCACACAGCACTTTGCAATCATTAACATCCCCTCCTATGGAGTGGGTGGCAGTAGCCCTGCCTCACATTTGGGGAAACTGAGGCACGGTATTTAAATGACTTGCTCACAGAGTTTGGAATGGGACAGAGGAGTCTTGGCTCCTCGTCTCCATTGTATTCCGCCCTCTAGGCTGTGCTGCTTCCAGTGGTTAAAAGGGAGCTCTGCCCTGGAGTCCCGCTCAGGGGCATGTCCTGGGGACCCCCAGTATGTGATGTGAGTGGCAACACACCCCCTGTGCAGTTATGCCAGGCACGTGCGCCGGAAACTGCTGCTTTTTCCTAGTGCGGGGCAGCCAGTGCCTCTGACTGACAGTTCTGCTTAATTAGGGAGTTATTTTATCAATTCCAAAGCGCTTGAAGTTTTCTGCTCCAGCTCACGCTTTCCACTTGTTAATGGGAAACCAGCACCCTCCGTCAAAAGGCAGCAGCTCTGATTCTAAGTTTGACGTCCAAAATATAACACTCAAGCAATCAGCTGGTGGATGGCTGCTTGATGTAGCTCTGACAGTGCTGACTGCCTTCCTTTCTGAGCCCTCCCTGTCCCAGGGTGCACTTTGCCCTCAGCCGAACAGCACTGCAGCCATAGGCAAGTGGGTGGTTTGCATAGGGGCAGGGACAATTGCTTGGGACATTTCAGCTTGGGCTGAATAAAGTGTGGCCCCTCCTACCCTGCTGCAGGGCAAGAGCGAGGTGAGTAATGCAGTGGGCCTTATAATGTGATGGATGCATTTCTAGAACACAGCGCCCCCTCCCAGGAGGGTGGAGGAATGACAGGTAGCAGCCCACTGCCGCCCATTCCCTGCTCCTCCCAGCGCAAAGCACCAAGAGCTGGCGCTGCGTGGAGAGAAGGAGCCCTTCGCTTCTCTGCTTGCTTTGAAATCTCCATGCACCCGCACCCGCCCGGAGGGTGTTTTGGGGGCTTGGGCCGCATGCCATTATCCCGGGTGATTTTAAACCTGTTTAGTTAAACTGCAGTAACTTCCTATGCAGCTGCTTTTATGTGGGTATAACTTAGATCTGTCAGGAAGTGATTAAGCCCTTGGAGGTCTGCAGGGGGGTTAGCAAAAGGGCTGAAAATTGCACATTGGGAGCAGCTATCTCCTGTAGGCAGGCAGGGTCTGCACCGCCGAGAGGCTGGAATGAGGGGCGGAATGGCTGAAGGGAGAGGTGGGGCAGGGAGTGAGGGGGTTAATGGAGAGCTGTTGAGCCTGGGGTGCCTGTCCCTGGGCAGCCCTCATGAGTCCAAATACTCTCTTCCTCTGGCCCCCTCCCGGGGGAAACGCCCTCGCCTCTTTGGGGCCCATGCTGCAACCCCCGGGCCAACCACCAGGCTCCAGGTTGTTTCAGCTTCCCATTAGCCCCTGTGCAGCCGAGAGCAAAGTTACTTTTGCTCCTGGGCAGCCGGTTCAGCAGCAACGGCTGGCCACTGTGAGTCCCCGTGCCTCCCTTACTCCGCTCTCCTTCCTCTCCATATGTGGAGATCATTTCCCAGGGCTGCAGGATGTTAGTGAGTGCCAGGTTTGTGTCATTTTTTGGTGGTGCTCAGAACATCCATAGGACAGACTGGGGCAACCGCCCCAGACCCTGTGCTTTGGGGGCCCCGTGCTTCAGGGGGATGCAGGGTCCAGGGTGGCCTAGGAGGCTAGCAGGGGACGTGGTGCTGGCAGTAGTGAACGACCCAGCCCCAGCCCACCCTGCCAGCTCCCAGTGTCGCTCAGGGGAGGGGGCAGAAGCTGGAAAGAGGCAGGGTGGAGGCTTGGGGAAGAGGTGGAATGGGGGCGGGGAGGGATTGGGGCGGGGCAGGCTGGGTCTGGGTCGCTTGCTGCTGCTGGCACCAGGACCCCCACTAACCCCCCAGGCTGCCCTGGATCCTGCGTCCCCATGAAGCGCGGTTGCCCCAGTCTGTCCTATGGATGATCTGAGCACCCTTGGCCATCCCTCAGAGCTGTGTGTTGGTGACAATGCCTCTCGAAGTGCGGGGAGGGATGGAGCCAGCTCTTCCTGAACCCTGGGGTCTAGCTGTGTGTGGGGGAGCCCATTAGCGGGGGCAGGACAGCTGGGGTATGAGCACAAGAAATCCTCGCTGGCAGGGCTCCCCTCCTCCCCACAGCGTTTCTCTGGGCTCGCGGGGAGGTTTTCAGCCGTTTTCCCCTCTGAGTTGCTTCTCATGCAGCGCTAACTGCTGAAGTAACACAAACCTGCTAAATGGTCCAGCTTTATGATAACATAAAAATGATACTACAGCAGTGAGTGGGGCTTTATTAACCCCCAGGGAGAGGCTCCAAATGAACAGCTTGCTCTGCTCTGAGCTCTCTTTTTCCTTTATTTTTAATAACCACTGGAATATAAACTACACTTCAGCTGTTGGGGACTAGAAGGAGCACTTCCAGGAGGTCGCTCTCCAGCAGTCGGCTGCTGCCTCTCCCCCGCTGTCTCTCCTCCTCGCTCGCTGCAGCCTGACACTGGGAGGCAAGTGCCAGATTCCTGGGCTGGGAAATGCATTTCCTGGCATTTGGAATTTTACTTAAAAGGCCTTGTAAATATTTTGGCTGGACTCTGATCAGTTCAGGCTCAGCACGGTGGCTGCTCTGACGCAGAAGGGTCCAGGTCATTAAAGGTGCTGAGGTACTAGGAACGGGCCCCAGGATCTGCACTGTGCTGCTGCCCTTTGGAGAGTGATTTCCCAGTGGCGCTCCCTGCTGGGAATGGTGTCTGTGCACCCTGCCTACTGCTCTAGGGCCACATTCTCAGCTGGTGTAAATCACCATCAGTCCATTGAAGCTCATGGGGCTACATCATTTTACTCCAGCCAAGGATCTGGCCTCTAGTTTTAGATATCCTCAGTGGGGACAGGGAGGGGAGCAAGAGGGAAACCAGGAAAAAGCAGGGTCCCCCATCCTCCCTCCACACACAATGAGGCTGGTGTGCTTAGCCCACTGGACTGCCTTCTGTCTCAGCGGTGCTCTTGTGCTTCATTTGCCCCAGCAAAGAGCCTCACAGACAGACAGTGTCCCATCCCCTGAGTGATTCGCAGCACGTTCTCACGGAGCAGGATGGTCCATCTCCTGGCAGGCCAGCGGTGATGGCAGAAAGGCAAGGAGCGTGGATTCCTTCGGAATAGGTGGGGCACATACCTTAGGAAGCAACAGATCCTCCCTCCCCTACTGCCTGTGGAAGGGTGGGCTGCTCTGTTCTCCCAGTACCCAGCGAAGGTCAGCTTTTAGGAGCCACCCCCGTTTACCTCTTACATCACTCGCACCTCTCCCCCAGCTCTGGTATTCTTTTATTCGAAGTGGAGCTGGTACTGCCACCTTTAATTAAGTTTGCCCTTTCCATTATCAGACCCTGTTTTCAGTTTCTTATAACTTTACCAAGGATTAGCCGTTTGGGCTGAAGCTTTCCACTCTGGGTGGCTGCCTCAGGCTGAATGTTTTGGAAAGTTTCAGCGAAAACGGTTCAGCTGCTCTCCAGAATGAAAGGAGGGAAAATGTGTTGTTTTGCTGATGTTAAAAAAAAAATCATCTGTTTCTATAGACGTGCTAGTGCCTCGTGCTTTATACCTAGGACGTGGAGTTATCAGGGGGCTGAGCCTAGTGGCAGGGATGTGTCTTTTACTGTTCTCATGGAAAAAACACCCACAGTTATACACTTATAAAGGTAATCACAGTTTGCACATGCTCAGTAGAGACTTGTTAGAACTTGGCAGCTAAATTCTCTGTAGCTTCCTCCTGCACTCGGAGTGCTGCAGGCCAGCTGCAGTGGCTGACCAGGACTTCCCCTGCAATTGCTTCTCCCAGCTGTTGGGGACTGATGCGACTCTGGGCGCCAGAAATGAGGGTAGGGAGAGGTGTCCTCTGTGCTCTTCGTGCTGTCCTGCTGTCTCTGGGGCAAGGTGGGGGAGGAGGCTAGGCTAGGCTGTGTGATGACTGCGGAGGGAGGGAATATGAGCTGGGCTGGGGGCAGAGGGAGTCAGTTGGGAGAAGCAGCCTGGGTGGAGATTGGGACTGGGAGCCAGTGGGGGAAAAACTAAGAACAGACAAGGACCTAGGTTGGAGGGAGACTAGGACTGGATAGGGGAAAAGCCTGGGACTAGGATGGGGAGACAGGATATTGGCCAGGGTGGAAGGGGTCAGACATGGAGACACCAGCAGCAGAAGGGTCTGTGGCCAGTAGAGCAGAGGTCTGCACAGTGATTTCCTGCTGACCCATGATGTCAGTATGATGCCATGTGATGGAATTGGGGGGTGCTGCCTTTCCAACCCTGCTGCTGTGCCCCCCATGGCAGCACCCTGTCAGGAAGTAGTTGTTGCCCACACAGCTGTGTTTATTTCCCCCTCTATGTCAGGAGTGGGCTGTCCTGTCCCTGCTCACATTACTTTTAATTAGCCAGACGCTTCCTGTCCGCTCCTCTCTCCTGCTGAAGGTGCCTGGCTAGTGCGAGGTGAAAGGCACTTTGGGTTACAGAAGGACACTTGGAACAGGTTACCCGCTTGCTGCTGAAGCTCATTTTGGACGGCATCTGTTCGTTATTATGTGTTGGCTTGGCCGCTTGCCAGCAAGGCAAGCCGAAAGCCCGACACAGACATTGCTTTCACCCAGCAGAGGAGAGAGGCTGCTCTCCCTGTCTCTGCCTCACCCCGGGAAGGGGAAACACAGGCGCTCACTGTAGAAGCAGTTGGGATCAGGGCTCCATGGTGCTGGCGCTATGCAGTCACAGAGGAAGGCATGGGCACCCTCCCCTTGCAAACAGGGAGAGCCCAGCTTCCCAGAGCAGGGAACAGCAGCAGCTAATGCCTCCCCACAAGCCCTTGCTGAGGTAGGGGAAACTGCGGCACAGAGCAGCAAAGCCCACGTTTAGCTGAGGGGGGAATAGACCCCAGGAGTGTTGGCTCCTTGCTCTAACTCCCCAGGTGGGTTAATGTCTGGCAGGGAGAGCTGAGTTCTTGCAGTCCTCTGTCTCACACACTCCATTGCCTGAGCACCCACCACGCCAGCCTGTCTTCCTGTTCTCATCCCCAGCATCAGCCTCTCTCTGGTTCTGGAGAGCTGCATCCCGTGCCGCTGGCTGGAAGCCTCATCATACGCCTCTGTCCTTGCACTCCTCCCGGCTGTGTGCTGGGATCAAGGAGAGCTTTCCTAGCGTGGATCCTGACAAGGCTGAGGAGTCGAGGGAATGGACCAGCCCTGCTCCCGGGTTGAGTACTTGGCTCTGCGTCTGCTGCTCACTGCCTCCGGTGTGTTGTTATAGCAGGATAGCCTGGAGATGTGGCTCATCTCACTGCTCCCCCAGACCCTGCATGTCCCCCGCAGCCCTACCCGGGGAGTGGTTGGGAGGCCTCTGGGAGCCAGCACAGTAGTGGTTGTTGTGCAGCACTTGGGGATGATGGCAGGGTCCCTGTTTTCCTTTGGTGTGGGGAGAAGGGCAGGGGAGTCCCTGCCCATTGGCCCTAGGTGGCACTGGGCTGGGAACGCCAAGATCTGGGTCTGTCTCACTGCTGATGTGGATCTGAGAGCAGGGGAGGCCAGAACATGTGTATTCAGCAATGAGGGAGCTGCTCGGTGTCAGGGCTGAGTGGCAAAGCAAGCAATGGCGAGAGGCCTGTGCCAGGCCAAACCCAGCGGCCCCAGCCCCCGGGAGCACTCACCCCCACCCCCAGTGCCGCACGCACACACTCACAGGAGAGGGGCAATATCACTTCTGCTATCACAACTAGGTGCTTTTTCCAGGGCCCATCACCACGCCCTCTGGGCATTCAGCACAGATCTGGTTACAACACATCAGTGTGAGACACATTCAGTACAAAGTAAATACACCCCACATGATTGTGCCTCCCTCACGCTCACTAGTGCAGCCTCCTGTGCACACACATTGTCATACCTGCACACACGAATGTGCACACACTCACCTATGTGCTCACACACACTTGGACATACACTCTAGCACTCTCATGTGCACACACAACACTAATACCCTCATTAGTACACCCAAGTACACACATTACACACTGAAATGCCCATGCGTACACAAGCACATATTACACATTCCCCACATGTTCACATGCCCACATGAGCACCCCCAACACACAACATACACACCACCATCTGTGTGCGCACACACATACACCCAGTATATTCACCCTGTGTGCTCACGACTGCCACATATACATGCTCACCCCTCCCCTTTGTGCATTTACACACCCACCCACTGTCTATCTGTAGAATTGCTTAGTGAGTGTGCACAGAAGATACTGGTGAATATGTGACAGTCAAACTGGGTGAATAACTCAGGAGTCTGGCCCTTAACCAAACCTCCGCCTGGGCTGACCCCACCCTCCTCTGCCCCTCACCCTTTCTTTGGCAGGTTGGAGGGGAGAGTTCCCCATCTCTTCAGGGGGCTGGGAAAGGAAGAAGGTAGAGCTGTGGGTATCAAAGGGGCTGGAGCTCAGGGGTGCTTTTGAAGAACATGCTGTGTCTCGGGGAGCTCGGGGGAGGCCGAGACAGAGAAGCTGAGCAGACACCTTTGATTTGCTCAGAAAAAAAGGGTTCTTAGAAGCCGCCTGCCACCTGGCGCGATGCCAGCGATTGAGACGCGCCGAAGCAGACATGCCAAGCTGTAATTGCAGACAGACTTGTTCAAAGAGACGAGACGTTTATTTTTAACTTGTGTTAAGGTAATGCGCTGATCTCCAGACTGCAGGTTCAAAAGTTCACTGCCCCCCGCCCCCCCCCCCCCCCAGCATTCCCTGGGTTTGGTCTTGCAGTGTTCCTTTGCCCCAACGCCCTCGCGGGCAGAGCGGCTCATCTGGCATTTCTCTAGACACCCCGTTCCTCTTCTGAGCAGCCTTTGTTGTCTCCCAGGGAGTCTGGCTCCTTTCATGTGGGGCGGGAGGAGCAGGCCCTCCGGGAACTGAACTCCAGGGAGGAGCCTGGGACCCCCAGGGTCGGGAGGAGATGGGAGCATGTGAGGCTTGCCCCGCAGAGTGGGGCCTGCAGCTGTGGTCAGCGCTGCTCCCGGCCGGACAGTCCCGGCATGGAGGGTGCTAAGGAGCCATTCGAGCTCAGAGTTGACGTGGTTTATTAGCAGACTGAAGGGGTGGGGGTTGTTGGGAGCTGGGCTTGAGCAAGTCGGGGGGATGCGGGCCGCTGTGCAGGGCGTGTGACCGGGAGCCAGGAACTTGACACTGACCCCAGGGTGACCTTATGCAATTCCCTTGCCCTCTCTCCACCCTGAGGGGGACAATGCTCCTTGCACAGGCCTGCACCTCTGGGCAGATTGTCTCTCTCCGGGGAGGCAGGTAGCTAGGCCCCCACCTGGGCTCATTCGTTCCCTCACGTCTGACACTGACTTTTATCCAAGGGCAGCTGGCCGTTCAGCCTCCTGCTCTCACCTGACTTCAGGGGCCCAACTCGAGTTGCCTTCAGTGTGGCCCACAGCTTTCCCCGCCTCGGCCTGCACGCCACACCCAGTCTTTCACGCTGACAGTCCTGGGCTGCCGGCCATTCCCCCACCCCACCATTAGCAATAACCCAGCTGGGGTGGCTGAGAATGAGGAATAGCTGAGTTAGGGGAGCTTTCCCCTCTGCCCGCCAGCAGGCCTATACGGCTGAAGCCGCAGAGCCCCATAACGTGTCCATCTTAGAATGGCTGCGTACCAGGGTGCCCCAGAGAGCAGGCCAGAGAACCAGACCCTCAGCCTCAAGGAGATTCCCACTGTTCAGGGTGCTCTCCCCACCCTTTTGCCCCCTGTCTGGTGGGGAGAAAGAACCTAAATCTCAGCTTCTGAGTGCAGAGAGTGATGCCTGGTCATCATCATCCCAGTGCACTTTATGGCTGTGCCCCCTTCAGTGTGCTGCAGCAGGGAGCTGCAATCTCCATTGAGGACCCGCTCGGGCAGTGCTTGTGCAATATGGAAATGCAGCCACCTCTGGGGCCAGGGCAGCAGACAGCAGGTTTCACAACAGTGGGAGAGCGACAGGGAGTTTGGGGAACCCAGCTCCTATAAAAAGTGCTCTCGTATCTTAAAGGGCTCAAAAGCTCACCCCCAAAGACCCCACATGGTCAAGTGCACGGAGCTCGGGTTATTAATATCCAAGTGATGAGGGCTGAGCTAACCTTGCTAGGAGTTGAACCAGTGGCTCTAGGCATTATAAGCCTGACGCTTATTTAGACCCTGCTACACTTTGGTTGTTCAGCCAGTTTGATGATTTGATGTGCTGAGCCCTCAAGCGTCTCTTGGAATACTATGGAGCTGTTGGCTCATGCAGTGGATCAACGACCATATTGTCCCATTACAAAGATTTAGGCCCAGTACAAATTGTGTGCACACACAAATGCAACCACAGTGTACATAAATGCAGTGCGATTGCAGAATCTGCATGTGCAGAGATGGCCAGTTAGACATCATCTGTGTGCTCTCTTCCCAGTTATGTGTGCAACTGGAGTGGACTAGCAGCTTGTGCGCATTCTGTGTGTGCTGAGGCAATTCTGAAAACCTGGCTCAGAATATTTTCACTTTTTATTTTAAGTTAAAATACATAAAGCTCATCACTGTCTGGACATGAGAGTGGCTCATTTCTAGGCCAATTTCTTTGGTCTCTCTCAAATTAACCACCGCTATGGAGACAGAGATGTAATCAAAGGCATTATTAAGTGGCTAAATAGTTGACCAATCAGTGCCAAGAACAGGAATGTGATAATGAGGCTCTGTCAGGTCTGTCTCCAGCCCCAAGAACATCTGATAAAATATTCTGAAAGAAAGCTGGAGCAGAAATGCTTTATGATGCACTGGCTTTAAACCTGCAATAATAATAATTAGTAAACTATAATCCTTCCCTCTTTATTAGCCTCCTATCCAAGGATCTCGAAACATTTGACAAACATGAGTTAATTACACCTCACAACAATCCTGAGATGTAGGGGGAGTGTCTGTCTGTCCGTCTAGTCTCTGCTCCTTGGTTGGTCATTGTCAGCAGTATCTTGGATGTTCTCCAGACTCAGGAAGCAAGGTTCTCCTTAGTTTTGTTGAGGTGTCTTTTCTTCAGGTGGTCCTGATCCTCAGAGTGAGTATGATGTGCGGACAACATGGCTGATTTGCCTGGTGTGGGTGGTGTAGTTATTCCCTTTGAAATGTGCCAGTCACTCTTGTTTGGATTCTACTTCTCTCTCCCTTGAAGGGGAGGGAGCCATTTGGCACTCCTGCCAGGGCATTCCTTCCGTTGCCATTTCCTGGTGCATCACACTCGTGTAACTACTTTGGGGTTAATTGCCTTCAACTCAAGAAGCTTGTTAGACGTTAGCACTAAGGGCTGTGATCCTCTGCTTCCAAGTTGCTGCATCTGGTGACCCTAATGGAGCCTTGTGAGGTGTGCTGCCATGTTCTCATCATGCTGAACAGGGAGCCCTTGAATCTGCCCAATTTTTTTTATCAAGGCCTTTGCTTTTTGCATCAACTTTCCTGCTGACCTACTTGAATGTGCACAGTAGGCCATGGTGTGGTGTGCTTGAGCTGATAAAGCAAAGGGAAGTGCCAGGATGATTCACAGGTGAATTGTGGACCATTATCTGTTATTAGCTCATCTAGGATCTAGGTGAGCAAACCATGATTTACAGTAAGGTGTTACTGTGATTAGGGCGATGATTTGTTTATGGTAGCACCCACAATGTGCTAGGCGCTTCCACACTGGCAAGAAGGCCTGGTCCCTGCCCTGGGGAGCTCACAACCTGTGATTAAAACTATACAAGTATTAGTATATTGTTACTCGATGTGTTGTGCAACAGTGCAATGTAAATTGAGAAAATGTCATAGGAATCCACTAATAAGAAGTCACATTCCCCATTTAATTCAAAGAGACCTGCATCAGCCTGGGAACATCAGGAAACACGGCTCTACAATGAACCACATAGCAATGTGTGAAAGTGGTCACGAAGAGCCTTCTTTTCAAAAGTGCTGAGCACCCATAACTCTGGTTGGAAGTCAGTGGGAGCTGGTGCTACTCACCTGATTAGGCCTTGAGTGATATATGTGCAGAATAGCTGCTCATTCAGTGGCTTCTCTCCTGTGCTGTAAAATCACACTGCATGAGGTCTGAAATGCTGAGCACAGTCCAGGTGCTTACCTGTGTACTGAGAACAGAACCCGAGAGATGCTATTCTAGCCAGGTATCAGTGCTGCCATCCAAGATAAGGCAGCCAAAGAAATCAACAATTGATACAGGAAGGAGAAAGCAAAAGAACCACTGAAACCACATGAAACTGACTTTGTATTTAAGACCTACCTGTACTAAGTGTCCAGTTTTTGCTGGGCCCTTGGATGGCTGCCTAATGCAGGCTCCTTTAGTGAGTGAGTGTGTGTGTGTGTTTTAACAGTAATCCCTGCAGTTCTGTATTTAGATAAAGAGAATCAACCTCCATGTTTCAGTGCATAAACTAAATGCCAAAGGGGAGAGGAGCCCCCCCCCCCCCCCCCCCCCCCCCCCCACTCTTCAACACGGCGGATAATAGGGGAGGGTGGCCCTCCCATTAAAGTATCATTGGACACCATCAGCTGTTGGAAGCGGGTTGGTTGCATGGTCTGATGTTGTACAGCAAGTTCTATGATCCTAAACACTAAGCAAAAACAGCTGCATGTGGCAGCTTAACAAATAGGACTTGGTTGGGTTGGGGTCTCCAGGTGAGAGGAGCATCTTTGCCTCTTTAGCCCCTCCATACTCTGTACCTGGCGTGCGGTGTGCGTGGAGAGCTGCAGAGAGGCGATGGACAAGCTTGTTCTGGAGTGACAGGCTGATAAGCCCCCCAACCTCTCCCCCCCCTTTTTTTTTAGACTGTCAAACCTATGTCTGTCCCAGGGCTGTGAGACAGCGTTTTATTGCTGCATGCTTGATGGCTGCTCCCGGTTCCTCTGCTGCTGTGATTTATCTCTGCACTTTGCACTGATTGGATTAGAAGTTTAAATGCTAAGAGTGCATAACAATATATTTTTCTTATTAATATTAAAAAATCATTATTGGATTTTTTATAGTTCTGTTTTGAATTGAATCCCCATGTTTGATTTATTCTCTCTCCTAGAGTAGAATTTAATGCTAATAGGGACAATCATTGCTTTGTTTTGAGGCTTTGACTGTTTGGAAAACTTTCACTGCAAAGGGAAATTACAGCGTTATTAAGAGTCCATTAAAAAGGGTTTGTCCATTGCCGGCTGATACCTGCAAGCTGGAGAGAAAACAAAAAAGTAAAGACAAAGAGCCTGTTGTGCAAGGCTCTCTCCCTGTGCCCTTCCCGGGGTGTCACATAATTATCATGGCAATTATTATAATCAACTCTATTATGTTACAGGTATTAATTGCAGGTCCCACTGGTGAAATTTCCTATGGGACGCCAGGCTAATAATGTGTGTAAATCACGGTGGAGCATGATTTTATGTTAATCAGTAAAAGGAGAGATTGTGTGTCTTTGTGGTTTGTTTTTATTAAGTGAAGCCTTGTCCTCACTGATGAAAAAGGTAGTTTCTTGTCTCGGGTGAACTAGCGCCCATGAGCTATCCTGAGCGAAAAGCCCAGCGAAAGCCAGGTGCTTTGGTTTTACCAGGAGGTAAAAAAGGCGAACTCAGCCCAGGTGCTGGCCTGGCCTGGCCTGGCCTAGCTACTGTGCGCCAAAACGGATGTGTCTGGTCTGCGCTGTGTTTTTACCTCCGGACAGCTCATGTGCATTGCAGTGAGATGAACTTTTCAGCGGTGTAGGCAAAGCTGAGACCCACCGAAAGGGGCCTCAGGTGCAAACCATATGTCTGCTGTTAAAATGCTATTCTAGGATGACCAGATGTCCCGATTTTATAGGGACAGTCCCGATTATTGGGTCTTTTTCTTATATAGGCTCCTATTACCCCCCCGTCCCGATTTTTCACACTTGCTGTCACCCTATGCTATTCCCATGCTGCCAATGTGGGCCCCGAGGCTGCAGCTGGATCTACTCTGGCAGACCCTTGTGTGGGGCTGCCCACATCGATCCAATTGCAGGATTGAGACCAGCCCCAGGGAGTATTACAGAGGGAGAGATTTATTGCTTTGCTTTCTATCGCATCAGCTCTTGGGCTCCTTCTGCATCGTACTGCATTTGGACAGCGCGAGCAGGCCGGCTGGGGCTGTAGACCGCCTGGTTGTCCTACTGCTGAGGCTGAATTCACAGCACGGCAGAGGGGAAGGCTCAGCCAAGCAGAACTCTGCTGTCACAGATTTTTTTTTAAAGCCGTTTCTCTTTAGATTGCGGTTGGTGTGAACTTTTTTTAAACAAATTCTAAAATTGAAGTCTAGACCCCTTGCTCTGTGTGTGTTATCTGAATTACAGGAGCCCCTGTAGGCTCCTCTTTGTGGTCTGTGTTTGTACAGTGCCTAGCACAGTGGGTCCTTGTCTATGACTGGGGCTTCCGGCAATAAATAATAACAGGCCCCAGCTGAGATCAGAGCTCCATTTCACTGGGCACTGCACAGCTCCATGGGAACAGACTGAGGAGCTTAGAGGCAAAATAGATCAGACCGACGTTGGGAGGTGGAGATGAGGCTCAGAGAAGTGACTTACCCAGGGTCCCACAGCAAATTGGTAGCAGAGCCAGGAACAGATCCAAGGACTCTGAACCATGGTGCCGCTCCAGTGAAGCCAGCTTTGGAGGACCATATGGAGATGTGGAGAGAGCTGGCGTGGCCCTTTCGGATAAGAAGCCAGGCTATCCGCGACTGGCGAAAGGGATTGGGTTGCCAACTTTGAAACCGAACAGCCTTGTCCTTCCCTGAGGCCCCGCCCCTTCTCTGAGGCCCCACCTCCCTCCCTTTGTCACTCACTCTCCCCCACTCTCGCTCACTTGCTCATTTTCACTGGGCTGCGGGAGGTGGGCTCTATCTGGGGCTGTGGGCTCTGGGCTGGGACCGGGGATGAGGGTTGGGAGTGAAGGAGGGGGCTCTAGGGTGGGGCATGGTGTTGGGGTGTGGGCTCCAGATGGGGGTGTGGACTTTGGGGTGGGGCCGGGAATGAGGAGTTTGGGGTGCAGGAGGGGGCTTCAGGCTGGGGGATGGGACTAAGGGGTTTGGAGTGTGGGAGGGGGCTCAGGGCAAGGGGCTGGGTGCGGGAGGGCGTATGGGGTGTGAGCTCCAGGAGGGAGTTTGGGTATGGGAGGGGGCTCAGGGCTGGGGCAGGAGGTTGGGGTGCAGGAGGGGGTGAGCGGTGGGGGGTCCTGGCAGCGCTTACCTCAGGAGGCTCCTGGAAATGGCTGGCATGTCTGTCTGGCTCCTAGGCCCGTAGATCCCGCAGGTACCGCCCCCACAGCTCCCATTGGCTGCAGTTCCCGGCCAATGGGAACTGCAGAGCTGGTGCTCGGGGCAGGGGCAGTGCGTGAAGCCCCCTAGGAGCCGGAGGGACATGCCTGCTGCTTCCAGAACCCGGGTGGAGCTGGGTAGGGAGCCTGCCTTAGCCCCACTGCGCCGCTGACTGGACTTCTAACAGCCTGGTCAGCGGTGCTGACCGGAGCCGCCAGGGTCCCTTTTCGACCGGGCGTTCCAGTCGAAAACCAGATGCCTGGCAACCCTAGAAAGGGAGCTGTGTTCTCTGTGCAGCCAGCCCCTCCCAGACGTGCTTCCAAGCCAGCTGATTCAGGGAGTGAAGGGCAGGCCTCAGGAAGGTCAGAGGTCACATTTGGTTTGGAGCAGCATCCAAAAGTTTGGTCTGCATAGGGGCAGCTTTATTTGAATGATCCCTCCTGGCTGTGCCAAGGGCTGGGGACAAGAGGAGTAGATTACTCCACAGCTTCTCCTGCCATCTCATGGCCTGTTGGCCTGCTCCAGCCCGCCCGGTGGAACATGCTGGTTTGGGACCGTGCTGAGCCGGTGTTCAGCTCAAAGTGTGGGTGTGACTGAGCCCAGGCCAAGTCTGAGTCTTTCCAAACCGACGACTGCAGCCCTCAACCCATGAACTCTTGTATCAAAATGTTATTCCTTTGCAGTTCGGGTGGCCAGCTAGTCCCCGCTAATCCCAGCAGGCGGGCGGGGCGCTGCATCTCCTCTGAGGGCTGAGTGGGGTGACTCCTGCGTGGCTGCCCGTGGCTTTATGCCCCACTGCCACTGCAGTAAGGGGGTGGGGGGGACATCAGTGCTGGATCTCCAAGGCGGAGGTTTGGCACAGGCTGTGGTGTGATTGAGTGGGTGGCCTTTGGGGAGCTAGGACCCTTCCAGGGGCAAGTGGAGTGAGCCTGCGTCTCCTGCTGAGCGCCAGGCTGCCTTCCAGCTCCCCAAGGCACCGTCTGACTGTTTCCTCATGCTGCTTCCAAAGGACATGGGGCAAGAAGGTTCCCTCTAGCTCTCCTGGGCTCCAGGGGCTCCTAGCAAGCTGTAGTATTCGTCTGACTGAAATATGGCTGGGGCATCTTTTGAACTCAGCTAATTCATTCTCTCACTCCTCGAGCTGGGCTCTCCCTGAAACCAGAGGGAAGGGATAGAGGGAAGAGGGACGCTGCTCTTTTTCCAGCACTGCTGGGCAGCCGTTACTTTGTGATCATAGAATCTCAGGGTTGGAAGGGACCTCAGGAGGTATCTAGTCCAACCCCCTGCTCAAAGCAGGCCCAATCCCCAGACAAACAGATGATCCTTTTTCTCTCCCTTGAATGCTGATTCCTCTGGTCCCCTGCCCTGCCCACGACCTCATTTCTGTGCCGCCAGCAGCCAGCATTCCTTCGCACGCAAGGCTGCCGCAGATAGCGGGCTGGCGCTGGGCCGCCTGCTCTCAAGTGCAGCCACGCTGCCTGGGCTGCTCCTTGGCAGCTTCCGGCCAGCCTCGAGTGCGTGTGTGAGTAGCTCCCAGTAGGCTGCCAGGGTGGCAAGGGTAAAGTGGGTTAGGTGCTCTGTACCAGGCCTAGCAGCATCCCACGTGTACAGCAGGGAACTGGGCCACGTCTGGGGTGGGCCCACGGTCCGAGACGCGCGTGGGGGTGGAAATGGTACCGGGATGTGTGCAGGGCAAGCCCCTGGAATCGGCATGTGGCATAGAGCAGCCTGCAGCACCGGTTCCCGTGCAGCTGAGGCTCATACTGGGCCCGTGTGCGGAGCAGAGACATGGGTGGCACACGCATACACGGCACAATAGTGGCCTGCACAGACCCAGCCAGCCCCGCCTCAGGGAAATGCCAAGATGCAGCGGGGGTAATGGTGAGCTGCTGCAGGGAATCACAAGAGAGGGTCAGAAATCTCAGCAGTAGCGGCCAACCACAGCCTCCCAGCACCCCCTCCCCCAGTACCCCTTCCCCAGAACCTGTTCACCCAGCTCCCGTCACCCGGAACCTGCTCCCCCAGCACCGCTCACGCAGAACCTGCTCAACTAGTCCCCCTCACTCATAACCTGCTCACCCAGCCCCCCCCCCCCCGGAACCTGTCCATCCAGTAACCCTCACCCAGTCCCCCTCCCCTGGAACCTGCTCCCCCAGCCCCCCTCCCCCAGCCCCCCTCACCCGGAACCTGCTCAACTAGCTCCCATCACCCAGATCCTGCTCATCCAGCCCCCATCACCCAGTCCCCCTCCCCCGGAACCTCCTCCCCCAGCCCCCCTCCCCCAGTCCCCCTCCCCCGGAACCTGCTCACTCAGCCTCCATCACCCGGAACCTGCTCAACTAGCCCCCCTCACCCGGAACCTGCTCACCCAGTAACCCTCACCCGGAACCTGCTCAACTAGCTCCCATCACCCAGATCCTGCTCATCCAGTAATCCTCACCCCGCCCCCCTTACCCAGAACCTGCTCCCCCAGTCCCCCTCTCCCGGAACCTGCTCATCCAGCCCCCCTCACCCGGAACCTGCTCAACTAGCCCCACTCACTCGGAGCCTACTCACCCAGCACCCTTCAACCGGAACCTCCTCACCAATCCCCCCTCACTCAGAACCTGCTCACCTACCTTCCTCACCCAGCCCCCCTCACCCAGAACTTGCTCACCTAGCCCCCCCTCACAAGGAACCTGCTCCCCTAGCCCCCCCTCACCAGGAACCTGCTCACCCAGAACCTAGGGTGCTAGGGGACACGCTGCTGATGTTGAGGGAACCCTAAATGGCCTGCTCATTGGTGCTGCATGGAAGGAAAGCAAGCAGCTTAGGCCTCAGGGACTGAAAGTGGCTTTGGGTTGTCTCAGCCATCTCTCTCCATTGTCGCTGTCTCTGCCAAGATGCTGCCTTCCAAGAATCCAGCGTGTTTTTGTCTCCTGGAGTTTCAAGTGCCAGTGCTTGGAGACCCTGTTAATCCGACTCAGCTACTTGTTGGAGCGTTTCCATCGCATAGCCCCAGCTCTGCTCCAGCTGCTCCATTCCAGCTCCCCTCCCCAAGCACAGACAGAGAGGGGGATGGGGTGCACAGTGCCCCACAGAGAGCTAAGCCTGGGGGGTGCAGGCCCAAGGGACTGCTTGGCAGTAACCCAAAGGGGAGGGTGCATTTCCCACACTCTGCACTGTGGTCCAGCTGCAGCACTGCCCTTTCCTTGAGGTTCAGGGCTCAGGTCTCCATTGTGCTGTCCCCATGCCAGGTGGGGGAGAGACAAAGGTGGCTTTAAGCCCCTTTTCTGCTCACCATATTCTTGGGTTTCGCTCTAACTTAGCTGTAGCAGCCCCCCAGGGGCCACCTACCAGCTCCTCGTGTGCCCAGGCCATATCGCCTCCCTGCTCTGCCTCCCCACCCCCCGCCACACCGTAGGGATCCCCTGGCAGTGGTTTCCAATCCTTGCTGCCACTGGAGCAGTGTAAAGGGGCCGGGTGCAGTGGAAAATCAGCCCCCAGTTAATGTGTTGCATGAGCTAAGGGAAGCACCAGCCCCTCTTTCTCCCCCAGCCCTGGACAGGCATAGAGTTGCCAACCCTACAGGATTGGCCTGGAGTCTCCTGGAATTGGCATTGATCTCCCGGTGACGATTGAAAGCAATCTGGGAGATTTGAATAGGATATTTTAAGAAAATGACATTACGTCATATTGAGGGGGAAAAATCTCCCGGAATAGCATCAGTCAGAGTTGGCAACCCCAGGCAGGCATCATCTTAGCCAGCCTGAGAGCAGGTTGTGAGTCGCGCTTTGGGGCTACAGTAATTCATGACGGGATTGTCAAACTCATGCAGCATTTGGAGAGAGAAACTCACTCGTCCCTGTGCACTATGCAAGGAGAGTGCCGTTCCAGCAGGCACGAATTGCTCTGCCCTGGCTCCCGCCTCCCTTGCCTGCAGCCCTGGGCTGGGTATGTGGGTAAATGCACCTGAGGCCTTGGCTACACTTGCAGCTGTACAGCGCTGCGAGGTAAACCTGTCTTCGTACAGCTGAGTAGGGAAAAGCGCTGCAGTCTGTCCACACTGACGGCTGCCAGCGCAGGGGTGTGGCCACACTTGCAACATTTGCAGCTGTGTTGGGAGTGGTGCATTATGGGCAGCTATCCCAGCATTCATGTGGCTGCAACGTGCTTTTCAAAACGGGGGTGGGTGGATTGTGACAGGGAGTGTGGGGGGAGAGAGAGTGCTTTTTGGAGCGTGTCAGCTCTCTATTTTGCAAGTTCTGAACTCCCGGCCCCCTGCTCATTCATTCACTCACGCAAAGCAAACAGCAAACTGTTTGCTTTTCTCTGTGGTACGAGCTTTGAAACCGGCCCTTCCGCATTCCTGCAGCCGGATTGGCCACTTGACAAGGTGATTAGTACAGCGCTGCAAGCGTTTACACTCACACCCGTGAGTCGTAGCCACTTCGCTGCAGCTGTTCTTCCTCTCGGAGATGTGGAGTATCTGCAGCGGTTTACCCAGGGAGATACAGCGCTGCAAGTGCCCTGCCAGTGTGGACGGGGAGTGAGTTACAGCGCTGGGGGAGGCTTTACAGTGCTGTAACTTGCAAGTGTAGCCAAGGCCTGACAGCCCAGGGCTGGCTGGGTTACACACCTTCGGTGTAATACGGCATTACGTGTCGAATAGCCTAGGGAAATTGGCTGTCCTTTCTGTCCCTACCCCATGTGGGAGTGGGCAATTGGGGATACGCCATCTGCGAAATCTCCCAGCCTCCCCTGGGCTCCCTGGCAGAAACATGATAAGGATCGTTCTCCCCAGCAGAGGATTTGCAGCCATTGTCATTTCCCTGCTGCCTGGGGATTGTGATCTCCGGGTACAGGGGACTCACCACCCACCCTGTTGTTTGCACCACGGCCCAGGAGGGGCCAGGGAAACACAGGCAAACCAGCCTGGGCTGACACATGGACATCAGTGCCTGTGCTGCTATGTATACGTCACCTGGGTGTCTGGTGCTGCGGGCGGGTGGCCGGGTCTCTTCGCATGGTGGAGGGGATGAGGGTGGTTTTCAGTTAGGTGCAATGTGAGGTTTTTTAGATCCTTGTGGCAGGGATCCTGTCTTTATTTGTGGCTTGTACCGCTCTGAGCACCTGTCTGCATGGGGCACATACATCACAGTGATGAATTACGGCTCGAGGCCGGCACTCACTCAGCTACTGGACAGAGTAGCTCTTGCCTACCATTCATTCCAGGGCTAAGGGGTCTTCAAGCCCACTTCAGCCCTTGCAAGGTGGACTATGCCACAGCACACGTGTGCATATGCCAGTGCCCCCTAGTGGCTAAACTGGGGAAGGCTGCCTCAAAGCAACACATCCCGGTTTTGTTGCTAAAGTTTGCGGGTTCCATTCCCTGACGCTGCACAGATGCACTTGGCTGAGCCCCGCAGTGCCTGCGTCTGGCTGTAGGTTGCTGAGTGCCAGAGTCCCTCCTCATGCTGCTTTCCCACACTGTGCTGCCATTTCTGCAAATAGTTTTCCCACCACTGAAAGCCTTGTGGCAAATGCACACAGCAAAACAGAAGCCCTCAGTATAATGAGAAAATGCCAGACGGGTGCATCACTGCCTGGGCTGGGACACACTGACGTATGGCGGTCTCTTTATCCCATGGAAGGAAATGATGGATGCTGTTTCCGTCCTCACCCAGGATTTATGGTATCAGCCCCTCCCTCCGTGGGTCAGGAGAGTGACACTCCAGATTCGAAGCTCAGAAGTGGTCTCTGGACTCCCAGCCCTGCCAGCTAACTTCTGCTGAGTTTGCCATAACGGGCACCTTTTCAGCAATCCTGCTTAATCATGGACCTTTGTGCGAGCCCAGGCCCCTGTACGTTGCACACTCACAAAACCTCCGTGCAAATGTGGGTGAATGGGCAGCACACAACCCTTGCACATGCAGAGGAGCAGGGCCACTGAAAAGCTGCCATCAAGGCTTCCGCTGAGAGCTAGTCAGATAAAGGCTTGATGGCAGCGTGTCCTCAGGAGCCCGCCCATCAGCAGTGACCATACGGCAGAGGTTTCCCAGCACCCAGTTCACAGCCAGCTAGGCAGCTCTGGAATCCCAGCAATAGGAGCCACTCAAACCTCCCTGTGTATTTCTTGGCCGACCTGCTCTCTTTTTTTCCTGCATCCTGTAGTCTGAGTGTGCGAGCCAAGGAGCGGCTGTATGGGGAGGCTGCATGCCAAGCTCTTAGCCAGCTGTTAGACTGGAGGATTTATGGCAGGACGAGGCTGCACTTGGTTAATGATGGGAGCTTCAGGTTAATTTTTGAACACCGGCCTCTTGTTTGGACTAAGTGAGCAGATTTGTCTTCCTGACCCTGAGAATTCCCAACAGGATCCAGACATTCCACTCCCATGTTCTGATTCCACTGCCCTTCCCTAGCACCAGCCACCCTCGTTGCTCAAAGCACATCACAAGTGTTCATGGAGCCAGCCTTGCCACCCCCCCATCGCCAAGTTGGGGAAATTGAGGCACAGAAAACATAAGGATCTGGGTTTTAAACTAGTTAGCTCTGCAATTGCAAGTGCTGCAAGTGTGCACAGCTGCCCCCCTGATTTGTGCATACAACTAACATGACAATGTGTGTTGATCAGGTACAGTAACGTTATTGTGATCACTTGCATGCTCATTGGATATCTGAGAGTGCAAAGCACAGTGGTCCCACACAAGGGGATCCCATTTTTCCATGCAGAATTGAGCATCTAACTTGTTATAAAATTGAGGGACTTGTTTGACATCACATCGGAAACGTCAGCAGGACCTGGGATCTGACCACCAGCCCATAGATTCATAGATTCAGATTCCAAGGCCAGAAGGGACCATTGTAATCATCTCTGACCTCCTGCACAGCACAGGCCAGAGACCTGCCTCACAATAATTCCTAGAGCAGAGCTTTTAGAAAACACCAATCTCGATTAAAAAATTGTCGGTGATGGAGAATCCACCACAACCCTCGCTAAAGTGTTCCAAGGTTAATTACCCTCACTGTCAAAAATGTACACCTTATTTCCAGTCTGAATTTGTTTCACTTCAATTTCCAGGCATTGGACCATGTTAACCTTTCTCTGGTAGATTGAAGAGCCTGTTATTAAATATTTGCTCCCCACGTAGATACTTAGAGACTTTGATCAAGTCACCCCTTAACTTTCTCTTTGTTAAGCTAAATAGATTGAACTCTTGGAGTCTACCACTATAAGGCAGGTTTTCTAATCCTTTAATAATTCTTGTGGCTCTCTGCTGAACCCTCTCCAATTTATCAACATCCTTCTTGAACTGTGGCCATGGGAGCCGGATGCAGTATGCCAGCAGTGCCAAATATAGTCGTAAAATAAACTCCCTCCTCCTACTCGATATTCCCCTGTTTATGCATCCTAGGATCACGTTAGCTCTTTTGGTCACAGCATTGCACTTGGAGCTCCAAAGCCGCCTCAAAGTCCCTGCTTCCCAGGATAGAGTCCCCCATCCCGTAAGTATTCTTTGTTTCCAGACGTATACATTTACATTTAGCCATATTAAAGCACATACTGTTTGTTTGCATGTAGTTTACCAAGCAATGCAGATTACTTCATATCAGGGACCTGTCCTTTTCATCATTTACCACTCCCCCAATTTCTGTGTCATCTGCACACTTTGTCAGTGATGGAGCCAGTAGTGACCAGCCATCATTCCTGTGAGATCCTCGGTGCCGTCTCTCTCCAGCTACCTCGGCCTAGTGTCTTTCATAGGTTGGAAGCTCACTGAAGGGGCCTTGGCTGAGATTTTTCCATGCAGTCTAGAGGATTTAGGCACATACCTGCATTCACTTTGATGGAAGACATGTCTGAATCTCCTAGACAGCCTCGAAAATCTCATTCCTTGTCTTTGATCTGCCTCAAGTGCCCTGCATGGCCTAAACAATGATCATAGATGGGCCCTAAGGCAGCAGCATAGTCTAGTAGACGGCGCTAGGACTAGGAAGCAGGGCTCTTGAGTTCTCCCTCTAGCTTTGTCGCTGATTCAGTGTGTCCCCCTCCTACTGCTCCTGCTGCACCCACACACCCCCACCGCTGGCCCAGCACTCCAGGAGGCCAACTGGAGGCTGCTGTTTCGATGGATTTACCCCACTGAGATGGGAGTGTTAGGTGACAGCTCCCAGTCCGTGTGCACCCCTCTGACTCCTCCAGAGGGAGGGCAGCCAGCAGTGGCTCCTATAATTACTGTTATGCCCTGACTAATTCATAGCATCATGACTCCAGCAAAGTCGCCCTCCCCTCCTGAGCTCATGGGGGTCTCTGCCTGGGAAGCATTGGCTGATGCTCGGGGCTGCATCAGGCACAGACTAGAGGGCTGAAGGGCCTAACGCAGGCTGGGCTGCACCTAGTGCCCGGGGCAGAAGGGGTGAGATGGGAGGCCTTAGGGCAAAATGCGATACACCAAAGGCAGCTTTCCTTCCATCCAGCAGGGACTGGTGCCCTCTGCCGTGGCGGGGGATGGGGGGAGGGGGAGGGGAGAGTGACGGTGATGGGCTGCGGGGAAACACAGGAATGGATCAGGCACAGAACAGGGCGGGCAGTGTCCACCCTGGACAGCACCTGCTGCTTTCATCACCAGCCACTGAAGGTGCTGCAAGGCGCTGGGAAGCAGGACTCCTGGGTTCTGTTCCTCACTCTGCGACTGACTCAGTGTGGCTTTGGCCAAGTCCCATCCCTGTTCTGTGCTTCCCCTGTGCAGGGGGAATAATGCTTCTGGCTGGGGGGCTGAATTTGTTACTGTGGCCAAATAATTCAAGTCTTGGGGACTTCAATAGGAGCTGCTCAGCCCCTCTGAAAACTAGGCCAGTTATTTAGGCACCTAAATGTGCAACAAGGGGCCTGGGTTTTGGCCCCAGGTTTGGCTAAGGAATCTCCACCAAAGTGCTCCGAGCTGTGGGGCTGGATGTATGGAATTACCCCAGGGCTGAACTTGCCTCATGATGCTCTCCGAGAGGTTTATCCTCCGACGGAGAAGTGGGCAGGGTTTTGGGAGGGGGTAGCAGGAGCACATGCTGGAAGGAGGGCCCCTGGTGCAAAGCGTCTGCACGCTGCTCCTTGCCCAGCATCCCGGAGGCTGCGAGCTGTGAGGGGTTAAGAGGAATAAAGCCGTGTGAAACTTTCGGCTTTGGAGCTGCAGTCAGAAAGTGCATTTGTAGCCTCAAGTGGCCGCCTTGAAGACAATCCAGACCTGTCTGGGAGCCGTCTGCTGCTAAAACCCTTTGATCCACTTACTGTCCTCTGGGGAGCTCCCTGCAGTAATGGTGCTAATGCCCCCATGGCGACAGGGGCTTAGCTGCCAGACAGATGCAGGCGTGGCCCCCTCCCTCTGCCAAGCCATAAAGCAGCAGCAGAGAGAGAGAGAGAGATGGGGGTCTTCTTTCGTGACAGACTGAGGATGCCACATGGGCTTAACCCCAGCGGTGCTGGAAACCTGGATAAATGTGTCTGGAGCTGGAGACACCTGGCAGTTTCATCTGGGAGGGGTAGCTTGGAGAGGGGGATTCATTAAACAGAAATGAATTATCCCCAGATGCTATTTTCAGGTAGTTTTAGATAATGAAAGAACAGTAATTCGAGGAGTTTTACTGCTGGAAGAACCTCTGCTGGGTGGTCCTGGCAGGGGGCTCTATTGGGCAGTCATGGCAGGGAGCTCTGTTGGGTGGTCACAATGTGAGCTTCCTTGGTCAGGCATGGTGGGGAGCACTGTTGGGTGGTATTGCGGGAGCACCATTGGGTCATCATGGCAGAGAAATCCATAGGGCGGTCATGATGGGGAGTTCTGTTGGGTGGTTGCAGTGGGGAGCTCTTTGGGGCCGGTTGTAGTTGGCAGCTACATTAGGTGGTCATAGCTGAGCGGTCACAGTGGGAACCTCAATTGAGTGGTAATGGTGGTGAGCTTAGCCATGATGCGGAGCTCCCAGATGGACCTTCGTTGCGTGGTTGCATTGGGGAGCTCCATTGATTGGTCACAGTGGGGAATCCCATTCGGTGATCATTGCAGGTTGAGGGGTTCTTTTGGGGACTCATGGTGAGAATCTTAATTGGGTATTCACAATGGGTAGCTCTGGTGGACAGTCGGCAGGATGCAGGGCTCCATTGGGCGGTCATTGCCGGGGAGAGGCAATGTAGATGGTCATGATGGAACATCTTTTGGGGTCTAGCTTATACATTGGCATTGTGGTGGGATCTCTTATTGCTCATCTGGTCCCTTCCCCTGCCTCAGGGCCTACGGTGGGGGTTTCAGATAGTTTTGCACGGGAGGTGGGATGAGTAGAGCTTGATGGAGTAGGATTACATAAGAACTACTACACCCCCATTGGAGAGGCCTTGGTTGTTGTCTAGGCTTCATTTCTGAGCTCCCATCGGTTGCATCTTGCTGCAGGATGTGGATGGAGGAATTAGGATATGTATAAACTCCTTGAGACCGGATTGCTAGTGGGATGGGATCAGGGAAGATGGAAAAGCCCATTTGTTATAGGGAGTAGGGATCTTTCTCCAGGAGGGGAGCACAAGGTCAGAAGGAGAGCTGTCTCCATTTCCAGGAGGTGTAAAATATTTCCCCAGAGAAGGGTTTATTGAAGCTGGAGGGAAGACACTGATCCCAAGCCATGGTAGACTGAAGTCTCCAGGAACGCAGACTTGGGATTCTCTTTGGGAACATTCCTGAGACAGCTGGATCTCTGCATCTGTATGGGGATGAAATGCTGAGTTGAGCCCATCAGTAGATGAAACTACTGCACCCCTCCTACCTCCCAAATCCCCTTCTCCTACCCCTCCTTTGCCTGACCCCTCACAGAGTGTGTGGAAGATCTGGCATGGCCTGCATTAACACAAGGGACATCATGCTGGGAAAGAATGAACCTGAACTGGGTTGCAGGTGTGTTTCTATGTGAAATGGGCCCAGAATGGCCATGCTCAGATGAACCTGTATTTCTACTTCCTTCAGGAGAGGCAGGCTCTCAGAGGTACATGAGCATTGCAATAGCAAAGTGGGCTTGTAGTAATTCCTATGGGCACAGGGGAAGGTGAATGTGCTTGGCTTGTGTGTAAAGAGTGATGCTGCCCTTTGATGAACCTCACAGAGAGGAGAAGGGACCTGCTAATGCTGTTGCTTATGGGAGTTCAGCTTTCGCTCAAGTGGCAGAGGCCTGTGTTTTCTGAGCTGAAGACCTAGCATTTGAGTCCTGGCTCCCTGCGGAGTGTGTTGTGATTTTTCTGGTTGTTGTCTGTTGTCGAGGGCCCTGTGCCTGCGATTCTGCCCCAGGTTCGAAGAGCTGGGATGGTATTTATTTATTTATTTGCTCCCATGTATTCAAAGCTAGAAAGATTTTAAAAGTGTGGAACAGTGTGAAGTGGGCCCCAGGATTAAAGGTCCCAGACTCCATACACCTGGACAGGGGTTCCATTATCTGCCCTTCCCCCTTGTGGGCCCAGGGTGGCCTGTCCCTTCCTTTCCCCTACACAGGCCCTGTGGCCTGCCCCTTGTGCCTGGTTTCGTGGCTGTCCCTCCCGTCCCCTGGCACAGCCCCCATGAGCTACCCCTCCCCTTCTCCAATGCAGGCTTGGTGGGTTAGCCTTTCCCCTGTGATTCCTGTGGCCTGTCCCTCCCCTCCCCTGGCACAGGCTCCGTGGCTTACCCCTCCCCCTGTGTGGGCACTGTGGCCGGTCCCTCCCTCTGTGCAGGCCCTGTGGCCTGTTCTCACCCTTCCCTGGCATGGCATGGCCCTCCTCCTTTTGGGTGAATGCTGGCAGAGGATGCTGAGGTTAGAGGTTGGGGGCTGAGAACCAGGATCTCTCTCTTCAATGGCCCCATTTTGCTTTTGGGGGCATACAGCTGGTGTCCACGTGGTGCCCTGGAGTGGGGGGGTGAAGGAGGTCCCCATGTGGAATGGGGCATAGCTGGAGGCATTGCCTGGCTGCTCTGATGGAGCCGAGGTGCCAGCCCTGGGAACAAATCTCTGGCACGGCAGCTGTGGGCTGTGGTTGCTTACGCTGCATGACAGTGCGTGGCCAGGCTCCTGTGCGGATCGTGTCACTGCCTGTTACCCATCACCAGTCCTTGCTACGGCTGCACCCTGCATCCTTGTGCACGAACCTGGGCCGGACAGGTTGGGAGACGGCTTCCTAGAAGGTAACAGGTGTTTTCTGTGGCACCGGTCCCTTGCCTCCAAGAGGCTGGGCACCGCACCAGCTCATCATGCCAGGCACTACAGCTGCCATCACAGCTGGTGGGGACAGGCTCAGGCATGGGGCGAGGGCCCGGGAGGGGGGTGATGAGGCACAAAGGAGAAGGTCCTGGCAGGAAAGAAAGGAGAGGCTGGGGGAGGGGAGATGGGACTGCTAGGAGATGTGCCCCCCAGTAGACAGCATGATGGGAGTGTGGGAAGGGGAGAGGTGTGAAGGTGAAGCTAACAAAGGCGCTATTGAGGGACTGAGCTTGGCCGCACTGCTTTGTGCGGAGCCGGAGGCTGGCCAGGAAAAACAGGCCTGGAGCAGGGAGCACACTGTGTCCCTGGCTTGAGCTGCGCAGCCCTCGGTACATTCTGTTGTGCAGGAAGTTGGCGAGAGGAGGAGGCTCTGCACATCTGACCCTGGCTGGGAGAGACTCCCGGCCCCCTCTGACTGCTCGGCTTGCCATGCCTAATCGCCTGCGTAATGAGCTCCATTCAGGGCAGCAGGACCCCTGCAGCTGGGGGGCTAACGCCGGTCAGTTCTAGGTCAGCGCTGGGGGTCAGACTGCAGACAGATTGGGCGCCTTTCCCAGGAATTTGAGGATGGTTTGCAGGCTGCTCTGCCCAGGCAGCAGCATCGAATTCAATTAAAACTCAGCGTCTTAAAGCTGGAGAGCCCAAAAGGAGCACAGCACAGGGGAGCCGGTGAGAGCCTCCTGGGCAGGTGGCGCCTGCAGGGGATTGCCAGCTCTGCGGGGAAGCCACAAGTTACCTTCCTGGTGCTGCTCCCAACACCCCCCACCCTGCGGTCCGGTCCAGGGATAGCCTGTCTTCTGGCATCTCTGCGTGGCAGCTTCATGGCTGAAAGCTGCAGAACCGCCTGGTTGGCCTCGCTGTTCCTGGCAGACACTGAAGGGGCTGGCACCAGGGCCGGTGGTTTTGGCTCTGAAGGTGAAATTGCCCATTGGAGGATCCCCTGTGCCAAGCTGCAGTGGGAGAAGGGCACGCAGAGGGTGAGGTGGGGATAGCCCAGGGACTGTGTCAGCCCTGCCGAGTGATGGGTTCACTGCAGGCAGGTCAGCAAAGCTGGTCCATGCTAAAGCTACCCTTTGTTCTACCCACCTGAGCCGGCTTCAATCCTTGTTATATAGAGCCAGCGTCCCCCGGCTTCAATCCTTGTTACACAGAGCCAGCGTCCCCCGGCTTCAATCCTTGTTACACAGAGCCAGCCTCCCCCGGCTTCAATCCTTGTTATACAGAGCCAGCGTCCCCCGGCTTCAATCCTTGTTATACAGAGCCAGCGTCCCCCGGCTTCAATCCTTGTTACACAGAGCCAGCGTCCCCCAGGTAGGCAGAACCTCAGGGGACCCAGCTAGCCGGTGCAGCAAGGGGAACAGCTCAGTCCTCTGCCACAGGTGCCCAGCAGCCTCCCAACTACGCAGCTGAGACAATGCCCAGTGAGGAGCGCTAAGCGATCCTCCCCACTTCCAGCTCGGGCTGGGCCTGGCCATTAGGGGGTGGTGGGAGCAGGTCTCAGCAGGGCCGGCTCTAGGCACCAGCAAAACAAGCTGGTGCTTGGGGCGGCACGTTTTTAGGGGCGGCATTCTGGCGCGGGCCATGCCACCCCTAAAAATGTGCCCTGGCCGCCCTAACTCACCACCGCTGCTGCCGCTCGCGCGCCGCTCGGGATCTCCCCCTCCCTCCCAGGTTTGAGAGCCTGTGGGGAGGAGGCAGGGCTGGGGATTTGGGGAAGGGGCGGAGTTGAGGCGGGGCCGGGGGTGGGGTAAGAAAAAAACGGGGGTGGTGGTGGCCAAAATTGTTTTTGCTTGGGGTGGCAAAAATCCTAGAGCCGGCCCTGGGTCTCAGGCAGATAATGGCACTGAGCAGAAACCCAGAATCACTCCACACACATGCCTCTCTCCCCCACACACCCTGACCCGCCTCTCCCCCTTCCCCTGTCTCCAAACCCTGACACACTCACCCCAGCCCCTCACACAGTGAGCCCGCCCCTCCCCCTGCCCCCAAACCCTGACACACTCACCCCAGCCCCTCACACAGTCAGCNCCCCCTGCCCCCAAACCCTGACACACTCACCCCAGCCCCTCACACAGTGAGCCAGCCCCTCCCCCTGCCCCCAAACCCTGACACGCTCACCCCAGCCACTCACACAGTCAGCCACGCTCCTCCCCCTGCCCTCAAACCCTGACACACTCACCCCAGCCCCTCACACACCCATCTCTGCTACTCCTCCTGCCCCTGACCCCCACACCCTGCCCCCCCAACTGTCCCATTGTTTATATACATGCCTTCATCCTTCCTATCACTACTTCCCTCCCATCTATAGCCCCATCCTTCAACCCTCCCCCACCCCTGCAGCTCTCCTGCATTGCCCCTCCCACACCCTCCCCATGGCCAGGTGCCTGCTTCCGGCCCCTGCTGTTCCAGGGAAGGCTGCTTGTCCCTCAGTCACTGTTCCAGGCCTTGCAGCTGAGCCAGGATTCAGCTGCTGGCCCTTGTGTTACTCCCCAACCCCCAGCGAAGCAGCTCCCAGGCCTCTGGGTGTGCCAGGCCCACTGGTGCCAACAGCGCATTGTCTTCCCATCTCCCATTGTCCCACATCTGGCTCTGGCCATGGGGTTCAGGGCACACACCCTGGCTAAGCACCAGGCCATGACAATGCCCTTTGTGCAGGGTTTGAGCTCCTCTGATGCAAAGAGGCAGAGCTCCCTTGATGTGCCAATGGAAATGCCCCTGGCACAAGAGGGGCTTGACAATTTGTGGGTCCCATATAGCTAGGCCAGGATGATGCCCTGTGTCTCTTGATGCAGGCTCAGGCATGGGACACCAGGCTGCAGTGGCACTCGGGCACCTCCTACCAGCCATAGTGCGCTTGACATTGACTCTGAAGGAAGCAAAATACCTCAGCCTTCTAGCTGGGGCTTGGGGAGGTAGCCGTGACAGTAACGCCACAGAGGGTGAGAGGGGTCACTTGTGGGAAGTGGCAATGACATAGGAAAGGATCTCTGCACCAGCCTGTGCCGTGCACTCATGCTCCAGGCACTTCTTATTTCAGAAGTATGGGCTGGATGAATGGACTGTAAGGTGGATAGAAAACTGGCTAGATTGTTGGGCTCAACAGGTAGTGATCAATGGCTCCATGTCTAGTTGGATATCAAGCGGCATGCCCCAAGGGTCAGTCCTGGGGCCGTTTTTGTTCAATATCTTCATTAATGATCTGGAGGATGGCGTGGACTGCACTCTCAGCAAGTTTGCAGATGACACTAAACTGGGAGGAGTGGTAGATATGCTGGAGCGTAGGGATAGGATACAGAAGGACCTAGACAAATTAGAGGATTGGGCCAAAAGAAATCTGATGAGGTTCAACAAGGAGAAGTGCAGAGTCCTGCACTTAGGACGGAAGAATCCCATGCACTGCTACAGACTAGGGACCGAATGGCTAGGAAGCAGTTCTGCAGAAAAGGACCTAGGGGTTACAGTGGACAAGAAGCTGGATATGAGTTAATAGTGTGCCCTTGTTGCCAAGAAGGCTAACAGCATTTTGGGCTGTATAAGTAGGGGCATTGCCAGCAGATCGAGGGACGTGATCATTCCCCTCTATTCGACATTGGTGAGGCTTCATCTGGAGAACTGTGTCCAGTTTTGGGCCCCAGACTACAAGAAGGATGTGAAAAAATTGGAAAGAGTCCAGCGGAGGGCAACAAACAGGATTAGGGGGCTGGAGCACATGACTTATGAGGAGAGGCTGAGGGAACTGGGATTGTTTTGTCTGCAGAAGAGAAGAATGAGGGGGGATTTGATAGCTGCTTTCAACTACCTGAAAGAGGGTTCCAAAGAGGATGGATCTAGACTGTTCTCAGTGGTGGCAGATGACAGAACAAGGAGCAATGGTCTCAAGTTGCAGTGGCGGAGGTCCAGGTTGGATATTAGGAAACACTATTTCACTAGGAGGGTGGTGAAGCACTGGAATGGGTCCCTAGGGAGGTGGTGGAATCTCTTTCCTTAGAGGTTTTTAAGGTCAGGCTTGACAAAGCCCTGGCTGGGATGATTTAGTTGGGGATTGGTCCTGCTTTGAGCAGGGGGTTGGACTAGATGACCTCCTGAGGTCCCTTCCAACCCTGAGATTCTATGATTCATCCCCTGAGGTGTGCCATCTGAAACCGCTCAGGGACCTGGGGTGGGACGGACCCCGCTGTCTCTGGCTCACTGGTGCACCTGCAGGTCAGGAGAGATTGAAGGCTTTTCCCATCCAGTGGCTTATGGGAAATGTCTGTGCTCTCCAGAGTGCCCACGTCACAGGTCCCCGAGCACCAGGGATTGCCCCCTGGCAGTTTGGACTCAGCAGAATGGCCAGGGACTGAACAGGTCTCGGAAACGAGACACCACTCTCACCTCCGAAGAGGTCAGAGGTGTGTTAGTGGGGGCAGTTTGTGTGGGAAGCTAGCACCTGTACCATGGAGGGAGGCCTCCATCAGCCAGCCACACCTAGCTGCTTTGCTGGGGGAGAAGCTAGCAGCTGGGAAATGTGTTTGGAGGCTCTGAGAGGTGTCTGTGGAGCTCTACAGCAGCTGTGGATCTGCATAGTGGTTCTAGATAAACAGGATTTCAGGTCTCGCTCACACTCTCCTTCCCAGGATGTCGCTGCCATATGCAAACTGTCTCCCTGGTGCAGGTGTAAAACACTCTCTAACAGAAGCAGTAGACATCCCAGAGATGAGGCTACGTTGTGTGGAAGTTTAGGACAGTACTTTACAGTTGACATAGGCCTGAACCAAATCCCATTTCTACGCAACTAAAACCAAAAGGAATAAACCTCTGCCCTCCAACAATAGCAAAACATGGAACTAGCAGTACTTTATCCATCGTCCATGTGCTTGTGTGTTATTCCCAGTCCCCAACCCTTTGTCTGTTCATGTGGCTTTTATGCTGAGCTGTATTTGTGTATTGCCTACCATGGGCTCGATCTCAGAGTTTTATACTGTTTCCCATCACTGTAGCCACCTTCTGTGTGAAATCAATTGCACTAGCGCCATCTCTGGATCTTCTCCCTTTTTGGGGTAAAAGCTTTGCCTGGGGTATGATCGATCCCAGTTGAAGACTTTGGGCGCTATTGAATGTAGTGCTAACAGTAGGAAGAACAGCAGTCCTGGATCCAAACCTGGGAAGTGTGAGTTTGGAGTCACACTTTGTGCCTGACCCCTACCTTTGCAATGGGTCAAGCCAGATCCCTGGATCCAAACACACCTGTACTGGAGTAAGTCCGAATCCAGACTTTGCGACACAGACTCATCCCTGATCTCGTACGTTCCACCCGGGGAGCAAACAGCGCTTTACAGACGTTGGTTCCTTAAGCCTCACTTTGAGGTTGGACTTGGTATCATCCCCCTCTTACAGGCACAGAGAAGCTAAATTCAAAGTTAATTATAACAACAATTCTGGCAGGGATATTAAACCCTGTGCTTCAGGCTTAAGCCAATCTCTGACTGTGAGAGACCAGGTGGAGCACTGCTACACCTGCCTCTGAAGCATCTGTGTGAGATGGACTTCAGGGCTGATCTGCTCTGGCAGTTCCTGTGTTCCTAAAATCCTCAAACACGTCCATTAATCCCAAGACAGCTTCAGCCTCTGAGTTTGGTACCTCAATTCTGGGGGCCCTTCTTAGGACACCATCAGATTTCTCTACCCAAACTAGTCACTTTTGATAATTCATGCCGTGGGGATGTGTCTGTTGCCAGACAGTGAGTCGGGCAGAGGTAGGACTAGAATGCTGACAGCCTGATGCCTAGCTGCCTGCTATTAGAATATGGTGGCTAACTGGTCCTAGCAATCCTGTTTCCACACCCACACTGGGGCATTTCCAGTCATAGCTTGGTTCACTTTGGAAGGAGTGAAATGATTTTCGTACTGGGGCTGGATTTATCATTTGGAGGCCGACATCTGGATCTCCAGGGCTCCTAGCACTGAAGGGACATCATGTGCAGGGCGTCTGTGCGGCTGTACACAGAGAGAATGACTCCGCTTCTTTTTAGAACAGCATCTCAGTGCCCCTGTGCTGCACAAGGAACCAGCTGCTAAGAGAGGTTCAAGATGATGTAATTTTTGCCATTACAGGTAAAGCTTCAGGTCCCCTGTGTGGCCAACTGTTGAGCTCCTCTGAGACGCTGACAGGTGTGTAGGTTGTTGTGTTCCTGTTTCTCTGCTACATCCTAACTGGAATAGCTGCTGCATCCCTAGGTGTGTCTGTTTCCCCATGTAGGACCTTCTTGGGATGTATCAAGGCTCTGCTGCTAATCCAGACCCTCGAGGCATTTGAGCAGCTGGTATGGGACGCCAGAGGCTGCTCCACTGTCACGTGTTTGGAACTGAGCTACTTTTACCCCAGGATTCATTTGTCTAAAGTTCCTCAGCTGGAATGGGAACTGCCCACCTCATTTTGCTTCCCAAGCGACACTTGCATGGCTCCATTCATAGCTTCGCCAACTTGCTGCCCCCAGACACAGTATTAGTTGTCCTTGTCTTTGTACCTCTTTTGGAAATATCCCCCGCATTGAACCCTATATGTGGCTGCAGGCTGGACATTGTGCATGCAGAATCCTGCATCTCCCTGCACAAAGGCAGTCTGCTGGACTCACCTGCTACTGCGGCTTGCGGGTGGGGTTGGGTAAGCAGTGGGCTAGGCTGGCCGGGGGAAAGACATTTCTGTACAGTGGTGACACCCTGCCAGGATGAATGGCCACAAGTCCCACATGCCTTCCCCCCGGGGACGACGGCATGCTGGCATGCCTGCAGTCCCCTGAGTTTGGGATGCCTGTGGAAATGAATGACTCCGTTTTCCTGATCTGGGGAGTGGCACCTCCGCAGAGTGAGCAGTCGTTGGTAATGCACTCTGAGCCCCTCCGAGGGAAGGGCAGAGGCTATCATTGATACGATGATAACTCCAGGGCACTTCTTGCCTGTGGAGTAGTAGCCCAGCACGAAGCCTGAAGCTGGGGGGATTAGAGCCAAGAGGTGCTGAGGCTGCAGGGTAAGGAGCTGTATTGAGTATCGTGGTAGCGACCCGCACAGTGATGGGCGAGGCTGAGTGACAAGGCAGGGAAAGAGGAGAAGACACCAAGGCAGGCAGTGAACACATGGAGTGGAGAGCTGTTTGGAGAGGGAACCTCTGGCCCCGCGTCTCCCCTCCCTCCCTGCAGGTCAGCCCAGGAGAGCAACCCCAGTGTCCCCTCATATGTGGGGATGATGCCCAGCAGGCCGAGAGCTCCACACTTCCCACCCACTGCACTGCCCTGAACAGCCAGGAGCATACCCGAGGGGTGAGACAATGACTTGAATCCCTTCCTTCCCCCAGCACAGCACCTCCCAGTGGTGCTGTGAAACCCCATGAAGGCCAGTTCCTTTAAGGATTAACTAACATAAAAATAATAAATAACATTGAAAATCAGCTCCGCCTTCACTTACCTGCCGGGATCTTAACTCAGAGCTCTGTGTTTCCTGGCAACAGTGGATGGCATCCCTAACACCTAAAGCAGAGAATTTCCTTGCCTGGCTTTAAGGTGCTTGCGATGTCATCAGCCGTTTCCCAGGTAACAGAGAATCCGGAAGCCAGGTCCTGGCAGGCAGGTAGAGGAGGAGCTGAGTTTCACATCCCTTTCTTTGCAGCTGTATTTGCTTCTCTAAAGTTGATGCATCAGTTCTACGACCTGTTCACTGATGAATGGGGAGTGGTTGTGCAGTTGCCCCTCTCTGCTCTGCCACCCTCCCTTCATGCAGGGTCTGGTCAGGGCTGCAGCCCCCCGCATGTCTGAGTCTCCAGAGGAGGAGAGGTTGCTATTTCTACACTCAGTGGGAGAATGTAAAGCTGGATAAGGAAAATAAGAATTGGACTGGTGCCCTTTTTTGCATCTTTCTGATGGATAAAGGAAATCTGAAAGTTCAAGAAAACAAAGTGTGTGTGTGCAGGGGTGGGGTGGTTCTGTTTGTTAGAAAGCCAGGCCTGCTCTATCCTGCTTTGCCTGGAAGACTCGATAGATGACCCGAGAACTAACTGGTAGAGCTCAGGCCTGGTCTATGCTTAAACCTTTTGCCAGCATAGCTATGTTGGCTAGAAGTATAAAAATAACACCCCACTAACCCACAGAGTTATGCCAGCAAAAGCCCTAGTGCAAACCACCATACTGGCAAAAATGTCCTTTTGCCGGCTGAACGTATCCCATGCAGGGAATTGGTGTAAGCTCTACCAGCAAAAGAACTCTTTTGCCAGGATAAGCTGCATCTCCACGAGGCGGGTTTGCCAGTGTAGCTATAGCTGCATTCCTGTACCAGCAGTGAAAACTGACGAATGGTCTAGGAAAGTGATTTTCATCCCACTGTTAGGAGTTGTCTTTGACAGCACCTCTCATCTCCAGTAACAGCAGGAGGAGAATCTCCTTTGGGTCCGGGTTCAGTTGCCCCATCCTTTCAGGTGAGGGAATCCAAAACTCTGGGCCCTCCAGCAAGGCCCAGCCTTGATCGTGTTAAGAACAAGCAGAAATGAAATGAGGCTTTTGTCCAGGAGAAGTGAAATAGACACCAGCCTGATCTGTAGTGGCCTTTGCCTTGCCACTCAATCCCTGGGCTCGGGAGGCTTTAAGGGTGGCCTGTCGAGGTGGGATGGGGGTGGAGCCCCTGCCAGGATGTTGCTCTGTTGTTCACACCTGGGGTGCGTCTCTCCAGTTGAGGAGCTGGCCCGTGAGCGACGGCCTTTCCCCGGCTGACTCTCCTTTCCCAGTCCCACTCAGGTCCCCGAGGAAATGCCGGTAACAGAAAGTGGCCTGCGGGCAGCAGCCATTTTGTGCCTGTTGTTATGTAAGTGGATTTCTTGGTCATTTCAAAGGGCTTAGCTGTGTTCCAGGTCTGAGTCACAAATCCCACCTCTCCTAATCCAGGTAGATCTGTCTCTGAGAAGCTAGGAGAAATCCTGCTTAGCCAGGGCACTCTGGGGTTAAACACTCCTGTCCCTGGGCGTGAGGGAGGGAGCAAGCCAGAGGCAAGCCCCAGGCGCACATTCACACAGACCCACCCAGACATCAGGGCGCCTGGGGATGCTGCCAGCTCATCAGGGCTCTGGGAAAGTCCCTTACTTGGACAGCATTTGACAGCCCTGCCTTGCTGCCTGGCCCCCAGCAGCGATGGTGGGGCTGGGCAGGTTATATTGGGATGAAACCAGAGCTGCATGGTGCAGCCACTGGGAATTCCCCGATGGATCATGTGCTCCAGGGGATTTCCCAAGCCTGGGAGACAAGACCAGCCGGTGACGTCCCTCTTTTCCAGAGGCAATCCCTCACCTTTCACTGAGTCCAAGCCTGCCACGTGGCACCTGCCCGGGAGGAGTGGTCCTAAGCTCCCCTGTAGCGTCGCTCCTTGGTCAGAGACTGGCTGTGTCATATGTTCTTATCCACATCTGTGTGGGGCCAGTGTGCAAGGGAAGAGCTGCGCGTGCACAGTGTATATACAGAGCACACACAGTGCAGAGAGCCAGCAACCCACTCTGTTCCCTTTTCTAAGCACACCTTTGTGCGTGTGCACACACCTAGAGTGTGTAAGTCTCCTGGGGGGGGAGGGGGTGTGGGCAGCAGGTGGAGTGAGTTAGGGATGTGCTGTGCTGGGCTGCCTGCTGGGTGTCCCGCCTTGTCAGGCGAGGTCTCGCAGGTGGCGATGGCATAGGTGTGGGCGCTGAGGGGACTCCCCGCTTGCACTGCGTGAGCGGCGCAGCAGGCTCCCTGTGTGCACTCCTTGTCCCTCGGGGCCAGGGGAAGGCCGTCTGGCCCCCCTCTGAGCACAGGACTGCGGTGGGGAGGGGCAGGGTGAGGTGGAGGCTCCGGGGAAGATCCCCCAGCTCTAATGCTGAGCCTGGCTCTTCCTCTGTGTGTGCCTCCTGGCCCCTTTGATTAGCCTCAGTCCCTGCGTTAACCCCTCGCGGGCAGCTCAGAGGGGTTAGTGAGAACGCTCGGCTCAGCGCTGTGCCCGATATGGGAACCCAGGGAACGGGGCCAATGGGACACTGGGGAGGAGGTGAGTGACAGGTGCCACCACTGCCTGTAACCTTCCAGCACCTGGCGGCCTGGTGGGCACCTGTGAGGCTCTCTCAGAGCTGGGGAGCAGTCGTGGTCCTGGGGGTTGGTCTCATTCCCTCCTGGTGCTGCCAGGGTGGGAGCAGGGCGGGGGCTGGGGCTAGGTCTACAGAGCAGCAGTGCCAAAGCTGCCTGGCGGTTCCTTGCTGGAGCCTGGAGGGTTAATCTTCTGCAGCTATAAATGGCACCAGCCCCCTCCCCCCCCAGGGCACCTGGGCCTGACTGCGCGGCAGCTGATGTGCGTGTGGGAGGATCCCCCTTCCCCGCTCTATGAATTATGAGTAAGCCCTGGCTGGTGAGACCCTGGTGAGAGAGGCTGAGGGGGTGGAGGGGGGAGGTAATTAACAGGTGCAAAGCAACCCGCTGCCCGTCAGGTCAGCTGAGTCACTGCAGGGCTGTGTGTGCGTCTGCACATGTGGCCAGTGTATGTGGGCTCGGGCTGTCCGTTCAGGTTTTGTGGCCGTGAGTGGGTGTGAGAACGTGCGTATGTGAGGGAAGTGTGTGTGTGTGGGGGGGGGGGTCGTGCACTGGGTGAATGCATGGAGTATACGGGAGGGCCGTGGGAGCATATGAATGCCTGAACGCACAACTGCTGGATGCTGGAGGTCTGAGTGAAGGGGATAAAAGATTGCCTGCTGGCGTGGGCCCCAGGAGATGCCATGGGCTCTGGCTTCTCAGGGTGAGCTGGCCATTGCAGGTCCGTGCTCCTGATCCTTGGAAGATGGGAGCGTCAGCCTCCTCCCGTCAGGAAGTGCAGTTGCTTTTTGGCTTGTCTTCAGCACCAAATGGAAAATCCTCCCCGCCCGCAGGGCTCTCCTGGGCTTGACTCGGAGCCTGCCAGGAGCCTGCTGGCACCCGGAGCAGCGCAGCTGGGATCCTGCCCGGGGAGCTGAGCAGGGAAGCCTGACCGTTGCTGGCTTTACCGGCCAGAGGAGTGAAAGAGCCTCCCAGCATACCAAGGGCCTCTCCAAATTCCCCTCCCTGCCAGCTCGCGGGGGAGGGGCGGGGACGCTCACATGCACAAGCAGAAGCACAAGCACGCTAACACTGTCAAACTCATTCCACTCGCCATTCGCTTCTTGTGGAGGGGCAGAGCTGTTTCCATGGTGTATTGTGCCCGCTAAGCTGCTGGGGACAAGGCCTGACATCTCATTCAGGGAGGCTCTCGCACGCTGGAGAAAGGAGATGCACGTGTGTGTGAGTGTGTGCGTGCACTGGTGTGCGGGCAGAGCTTGGGGATTTAACGGACTGGCAAATCCCTCTGCCTAAGCGGTGACTGAGAGTCGGCGCTCCCTGGACCAACAGGGACAGCGGGGTTCTGTTCCCAGCCTCCCACTGACTCACTCGGATCGGGTCATGGCCCCACTCCGTGCCTCAGTTTCCCCATGACCCTGACCCTCCTCCCCAGTTACTCCATTAGTGTGTGTGGTGCTTGAACACAGGAGTGCTGGCCCTCCGCTCCCCATTACATTGCCTCCTCTGGGCTCTGCAGCACCCGCCTGCACCAGGGCTTTGGGATCCTGCAGCCCAACAATGACCTTGTTTTGCTTGCGTGACTTTGGTCTGTGGCGCGTGTGCTCGGGGTGTCATGGTCTCAAGATGGAATAATCACATCCTGCGCGGTTCATCCCTGCTGGATGTCTGGGGGGAGCCGGGACTTCTCGCCGACCCTCCACCCCCCTCTGAGGAGGGCCTAGTTGTGCCTGTGGATGGTACTGGCCCCAGGCAGAGACTAGGACCTGTCAGCGGAGGAGCTGCTAATCGGGCTCCCTTAAAGGGACAGCAGGCTCTGCTCTGCGCGAGCAGCTGGCATTTGCCACACTGCCGCTGCTCACCCTGCTCTGTGCGCAGGTGCATGCCTGGGGGGTGAAATATGTCATGTGTGCGTGCACATTTGTACGTGTGTGTATATGTGTGTGTGCATGTGTGCACATTTGTGTGTGTATATGCGTGTGCACATCTGTATATGTGCAAGTGTGTGTGCGTGTGCACGTTTGTGTGTGTGTGTGTATGTGTGTGTGCGTGCGCACATTTGTGGGTGGGTGTAAGTGTGTGTCTCTATGTGTGTGCACGCACTGTGGAGGCAGCTGAGCTCTCTCTCCCTGTGTGGGACGAACAATCGTGCTTTGCCTGGCGCTGTCTCTGGCGCTAAGCCCTCTCACCCTGTCAATGGGGACCAGGGCTGGCTCCCAGGTGCTGGTGCTGCCCCAATACCCAAGCTGTCCTTACTCCCCCTTCCCTGATGGTGCTCACTGCCAGGAGAGGGTATTAGCCTTCTGTGGTGGGGGGGGAGCAGGCTGTTCCCGTTTCCCTCCCTCCCCTATGCAGTGCCAAGGGATTGCATGGCCTCTTCCCCAGGCAGGGGACAAGCCCAGCTGGCACCCCCGGGTATTGTCAGGATGTGGGGAATTGACAGCCACTTCCTAGCCTTCGAGCAGTTTTGGGAGGAGCCGTTTTCTGCCACTGAACTATTAACTAGCCATTTCGTCCCACCTTGGCCCCAGCAGGATCGCCTGGCCCTGGAATGTGACAGCACAACAACCCTTTTCCCCAAGATCATGGCTGGGGTCTCAGAAGTGCAGTAGCCCCCCATGGCCCATCCCCGGCACTCTCCACTCTCTGGCTGACCCATCTTTGCCCCACTGTCTTCGTAGTGCCTTGGCCATGGGGCTTGCTGAGAGGCAACATGGCTGGCATCCCTGGAGCCTGCGGAGGCAGCACTGGGGACCCAGCCCCTTGGCCTGTGCTCTGGGCAGCAGGACGCCAGGTAGCGGTGCAGCATGTTCCGGGTGCATGCGACGGTCAGGAAGGGGCTGGCTGAGTGAGCCAGAGCTGGCAGACGGCTCGCACAAGCAGCTCCCTGTTCCCGTCCAGGCAGGACACCAGCTCAGGGCTCTGCTCACTAATGGCTTCACCCTCTGCCAGACGGGGCGAGGTCTGTGACTGGGCCCGTGGGAAGGGCTAGCAGGCCTCAGGCTGCCAGAGGCGGAGGAGCAGAGTCCCAGGTGTAGGGCTCCCCCTTCCCCAATTGGCACCTGCCACCCCTCTACACCAGCGCCCCAGCTGTGTGTCCAGCCTTCCGGGATCCCCATGGCTGCAGGGTGACCTGCAATGATCAGCCTTGCCCCTGCCATCCGCTGAGGTCCTACAAGGATCCTCCTGGCTCTGGGGAATGGCCCAGGGAGGCAGTCTCCTGCCAGCGCCCCTGCGGCCTGTGTTGTGGTTGGAGCCATGCCCTGGGCTGCATCGGCCTGCGGCTCTGCTGGGAGCAGGCAGCTAGCTCGGCCCCCGCCAGGCTATTGCTGCTTTGCAGTGTCTGATCCTGGTGTGAAGAACCCGCCAGGGCAGGGCTCCCGTCTCCCCAGGGCACATGCCGTGGGGGGCAGAGGGTAAAACGTGCCACTTCTAGGTGGGAGGGTGTCACCCTCAGGCCTCACTGGAGCAACACGTGGCCCCATTTCCAGCAGAGAGAGGAGCATTGGGAGTGCCAGGGCATGGGAGGTGGAGTAGGGGGTCTGGCTGGGGGCATGTCAGAGGGGCTGGGGGTTGACGAGGAAGGGCCCATCTGGTATTGATGGGGAGGGGAGTCTGTGAGGAGGTGATGGGGGAGAGGTGGATGTAGGCCATGAGTCTGTCTGAGGGAGGGAAGTCTGCGCATCCTGGAACACTGCTGGCTCCTATGCCCAAGGCCCACAGGCATAGTAGGGCTGTGGGGTGTGATGGGTAAGTGCCAGGCCATCCAGCCCCAGCGGCCTGGGTCCTGGCCCGTCCCTACCTTAGCGTGCAGGCAAAATGTAATTCTGAGTCTTGCTGTGTGGGCTGTCTGCTGGAGAGAACACAGCCAGGGTCGTTGGGTTGTGATCCAGACGGCCCGGCAGAGTCAGACTGGGGTCGCTGGGGGGCTGCTGGCCAGGAATGAGGTGCACTGGCGGGGAGCCTGGCACGGGAATCGAAAGGATGTGGCTATATTTTTAATTCAGGATTGAGGGGCTTTGGCAGAGCTGTAATAAATCACACTCATCATACGTAATCGGACAGGGCGAGAGCAGCTGTCATCCAAAGCATAACAACCTGAAACCCAAACTCGCCAGGCATGGCTTTATCCAGCGGCTCCTCTGGGGTGGAACATAACTGCTGCTAACAGTGCACAGCAACGCTGCCGAGCAGTTTAGCTCAGGCCGTGAAGACCAGCAGCAGATCCAAACGAAACTGCAGGTGTGATTTAGACTGAAAGGGTGCAACAGAAATGGAAATGTATCCAGGAACGGGGGCTTAGGGACAGGTCCCAGTGGGGTTTGAGAAACTTCTAGCCCTTAATTTCAATCGACTGTTCAGCTTCACAAAATGTGGTTTAGTTCAACCGGCAATTTCCTCCCTAAATTGAAACCATTGCTTTGAAAGGGAGTTAGTTCACGTCAGGTATTTCTAACTAACCAGAAGCCTCGGCTGGTCTAGCATCTCTCGTTTGGAGGCGATTCCTGCCCTGCTCCTAGGACAAGCAAGGGAAGGGAACAGCGGACGAGACAGTAGCCTAGGCTGTGTGTTTGCTCGAGCCAAACTGACCCGGAACCTGAGCTGGTTGGAAGATGTCAATTATTTTCCCAGGCAATTTTTTTAAAATTATTTTTTGCAAAATTTCTCATGAAAAGTTTTTGCTTTTTTAGAATCAAAACAGGGGACACGTCATTTTTTCAAAAACTGAAAAAAAAATGTTCTTTGAAAACCCCATTTTTTTCTGAACGCTGAAAATTTTGACCAAAAAAAATATAAAAAAAATCTGTTTCTATTTTTTGGTTAAAAACTGGAAAAATTTTGACCAAAATGAAAATGTTCTGCAACATTTTCTTTTCCATTTTTGGCAAAAAAAACCAAAAAACACCCAAAACATTTTGCCAGAAATTGTGCTAGAAACTCCTTCAACTGCAATTCATCTCCCCAGCTCAGGTCCCTGTTTCTGAGTCAGCTCCCCATAAGGCAGCCAGAATCCCACATCCTTGTGTGCTCTTGGGAGGTGCTTGCCCAGCTGACACCCGTGCTGTGTCGAGCTGGAGCTGAGATTACTCACTTCTTGAGGCTGGTGCCTCTCGCGGGAGGGAACGGATGTTGCACCAGCCAGCAGGAGGTAGCAAGGCGCCTGCCCTTCTGCGGGGGCAGAGGCATCCTGATTCCAGAGGGGCTGAGTGCCCGCAGCTGCCATTGGGCTGCATTTGAAACTACAGGTGGGAGACATTGCTCTGCGGGAAAGCCGAAATCAGTGATGCTGTCCCGTTGCCGAGCGGGGGAAGGCTCTCCTCCCCGGCCGGGCTGAGCCAGCTTTCCGTGTGGAGGCGTCTTGCTCTACAGCAGCCAAACCAGCCAGTTCCCTGACTGGGGACTGTCACTGCCAAAAACAGCACTGGTGGGTTTCAAGGCAGCTCCATGGCTGCCATCAGCCTGCGGCTGTGTGTTCCAGGCAGCAGGTGGCACTGGCTGGAGCCCTCCTGGCCACGGAGGGGAAGAGCGAAGATGAGGCCAACCCTGGCCTTTGGAAACCATCTGTGCACTTTGTAGTGTGGAGTGGAGTGAATCATAGAATATCAGGGTTGGAAGGGACCTCAGGAGGTCATCTAGTCCAACCCCCTGCTCAAAGCAGGACCAATTCCCAACTAAATCATCCCAGCCAGGGCTTTGTCAAGCCTGACCTTAAAAACCTCTAAGGAAGGAGATCCCACCACCTCCCTAGGGAACCCATTCCAGTGCTTCACCACCCTCCTAGTGAAAAAGTTTTTCCTAATATCCAACCTAAACCTCCCCCACTGCAACTTGAGACCATTACTCCTTGTTCTGTCATCTGCTACCACTGAGAACAGTCTAGATCCATCCTCTTTGGAACTCCCTTTCAGGTAGTTGAAGGCTGCTATCAAATCCCCCCTCATTCTTCTCTTCTGCAGACTAAACAATCCCAGTTCCCTCAGCCTCTCCTCATAAGTCATGTGCTCCAGCCCCCTAATCATTTTTGTTGGGGTGATGCGGGGCAAGGAAGTGGGGAAGGGAACGAGTCTCTCTGCTTGCTGCCCCTTAGACATGCTTTCAAGGGCTGTTGGCAAATGCTTAGCAAGGTTTGGCTCCTGTTGCCAGGTGGCAGCAGGCAGGTGTATAGGGCACCGAGCAGCTGGCCGCAATCCTAGCAGTCACAACCCTCTATCACCATGGGATTGGACAGCCTGGCTGCATCGGTGCTGCCAACCTGCACAGGCAGAGCTGGGCGTGGGGCTGGGCAGGGAGCCGTGTGGGGTAATAAGGAGGGGAGAGAAAGGGACTGGCCATCTGCCTGTGTGTTTATGCCGTGCTCCTCTCCATGGTATCCATGTGCCTTACAATGTAAGAAGAAAAGGGCACTAGCCGAGCAGCGCATGCTCAAGGGGTTTTGTGACCTACTGCATGGCCCAGTGCCCAGCGTTCTGTGGATTCTTGGAAACCGTCCAGTTCCAATGTAGATCACAGCCTGGAAACTAGCACTGGGCCAGCCTACAAAGAACTGGTTCATATCAGCATCCAAAAGACGGGATGCTTTTCCAAGCCACTCCAGGCTGGAAATTCCACAAGAGACAGCTTCCTTGGGAGGTGTCTTCTCCCTTCTCCCCATGGGGCTGGGGAGAGACCAGGAAAAGAGCACTGGTCCCTGTAGTACTATTTCTGCTCCTGCTCCGGCCAGTTCAGAGCAGCAGGTCCATCACCTGTACGCTCAGTCGTTTTCAGACTCGGGCTGGTCCCAGGTCAGTGCGAGGGTGCGGGCTGGGTCTGACCCAACTCAAGGGAAACCCAGACTAAGGGAACTTCACGGGGCCCCACCAACCAGGGGAACACTCTAAGTGTTGAATATCCGCCAAGGGCAAATCGTCTGATCAACCTTTTGGTGCCACCGTCCAATCAGAACTGATGTTAACATATTTCTGAGCCCTGCCATTGGCTGAGGTGGAGGCTCATTGTGGAGCCATAGAAATGAGGGCTAGAAAAGCCCTCTCACTTCAGATCTAGTCCATCTCCCTTAGGACCCTACGGTCCATGGTCCAGGGCTTTGTCCAGCATTGCAGGAAATGTCCCGAGCAATGGGGCTTCCATCCTTTCCCTGGAGAGACGGAAAAGCCCAGCAGCTCTCACTCTCACATGGCCAGACTGCATTTCTTGTCACATTTTAACACCAATGAATTCAACTTGCTCCAGGGAAGTCCCAAGAATCTGACTGGTGGCTCAGTTGCTTCTCATTTTCATGGTCTAACCCTCTCCTGGCTGAAATGAGGCTGTATTAGCGTGTGACCCTATGACTAGCGGTAGCTAATGGGGACCCTCCTTTAGCTCAAGGAGGAGAGAGCTGGGTGCTTCGAGCCCCAGCTTAAGGGTTCTGCTCCCCATACTGAATAAGCGAGATGCTCTCAAGGAGCCAGTGGAGGGTGTGCACATTCATCACACTTCACTTGTGCACAGCGACTTTCTAAGGTGCCACCCTGGGGACCTCTGAGCTGCCGTGGTGGGGGCCCTTCAGTTCCTTGGGTTTGGCTCTCCCTCTCTGGCACCTCAGCCTTTGGGCTGCACAGATTTGACATCGGGGGCGGAGGCGTTTCTGGGCAGCAGGGGGCATGTTCTCAGAGTGTGCGGCTGTCAGTGCTGCCAGCCCCCAGGTGCCCAAGCTTTGCTCTGCCCTGAGCTGGCACAGCTCTTTGCCATCCGGCGGCTCCACTTGCCAGCTCAGGTCAAACAACAAAGAAGCAGCCGAAGCTCCAGGGGCTTTTCAAGTCAGCCAAGGCTCTGGGACAGGCCATCGGAGCTCAGAGCCAGGTGACCCAGTCCTCTGCAGACGGCTCCTCCAGGCTGCAGCCTGGGAACGGTGCTGAGAAGGCAAGGAGGGGGGTCTGGCGTCCAGAGGTGAGCGCACCTGCAGCTGCCGTTGGCTTTGCTCGGGGCTGTGGGCGCCAGCACCTCTGGAGATCAGGCCCAGGACCTTTGGAGCTCTGCTCAGTTTCCTAAGAAGAGCTGGTTGCAGGCTCCCCTCCCCCACTGGCCTTTGAAGTCCTTCAACCCCCTCCCCTGCTACATCTTTTCAAACCTGCCCCTCCCTGTAACAGCAAACGAAGCAGCTGCAAGCTCCAGTTTTGGGGTGAAGGCTCCCCTACCCCCCCCCCCCCCCCTTTCCGTTGGGGGCTGGGGTCCGGGGGCCCCCCCCCCCCCCCCCGTGTACTCTTCCCCGGCCCATTGGCCCTGCAGCCACCGTGCCCAGGCACGGGGGAGGGTGCCAGTGGGGCATTAGACAAGCACCTAAGGAAAAGGGAGCGCTGCCGCTTTAATTATTTGGCTGCGGTAAGAACTTGGTGTGGAGGAAATTGAACCCAGGGGAAAAAATACTGTAATTTCATGCAAAAATTACATGGCAGCTGTGTGTGATTTACTGCAGCTATTTTGGTGGCCAGCTCTGGGGTGTAATTAGAGTATTCCTGGGACAGGAGTGAGTGGAGTGGAGAGGGGTCTTTCCGTACCGGGGGAGGGGCCAGGCTGGACTCTGCCTTGGTCATTTGGGGGCAACGTGTCACCCCTGGGGTTCCAGCTCATACACCTGGCACGGGCTCTGGCTGTGCAGCCCTCCTGGCCCCAGGTGATTTACAAGCAGAGCCGTGTGGCAGCCAACAGCAGGGGATTGATGCAGTACGCTTGGGTGGGCCGTTGTGGGGCTCTGCGCCCCTCCAAGCACACCTGGGGGGCTGGCTGGAAGCGGAGGGTCTGGAGCAGTGAGCACAGAGCTTGGGGGCAGGATGCCTGGGTTCTCTCCCAGACTCTGGGTACATCTACACTGCGCCGGTCAGCTGAGTCAGGCTCACAGGACTTGCGCTCCAGGGCTAAAACCAGCAGTGAAGCCGTTCCTGGCTCGGAGACCCCCCCCCCCACCCATCAGAGCCCAGGCTCCAGCCCCAGCAGGAACGGCTATGCTGCTCTTTGGACCCCCAGACGTGAGCCCTGCAAGCCTGAGGGTGTTGGCGCAGGCTCGGAGACTCACTGCAGGCGTCCCTAAGTCACTGTAAAAAGCGACAGAGTCCTGTGGCACCTTATAGACTAACAGACATTTTGGAGCATCAGCTTTCGTGGGTGAATCCCCACTTCGTCAGACGCATGACACACCTAAGTCACTGTAACTGGGGCAGATCCCTGCCGCTCTCTGAGCCTCGCTTTCCCCATCTGTAACATGGGGGGGGACCTGCCGCTGCCCAGCCTGGGGTAGGGATGGTGATCTCTGGGTGGGAGTGTTACCGGCTATGGCCGTGTCCTGGGGCTCACGCTCTGCTGTTAACCTGCTCAGCGCCACGCTCTTGCAATTTTAGCTTTGTCATGGTGAGTGCCCGGCTGGGATTTCCCAGAATGCCCAGGAGCCGGCTGCTCGGGGAGCTGGGGGGAGCAGTTAGAGAACATGTTTTCCAATTAAAAATGCAAAGGCTCTGTGATGTGCCTGCCGAGCCTCTGTGTGCCTCCCAGCTGCCGAGGGAGCAGAGAGGGCAGCGGATGGGTGGCAGCATGCGGGTGCTCCTGCCCCAGGCAGCCGCCAGGGGAACAGCTAGAGCAAAAGCCTCCTGTTCTTGTGCTTTAGGAAGGAAAATGCTCCCGGGGACAGCCCAGCTCCAGGAGCACACCAGGGTGGGGCCCTGGGGCTGGGGAGCGGCACTAGGCTGGGTGAATGTCTGGCATCACCGTGGGCAGCTTCGCTTTTCATCCTGGGATTCCCCCCTTGGCAGAGCCCCCTGGAGCCCGCCCGTGGCAGGCCGGCCCTGGTACTGAGGGGGAGCATCAGGCGGCACCGTGCCTACGGAGCCCAGGACCTTCCAGGGGATGGCTCTGGGCCCAGCCTGTTCCCTACAGCCCAGCTGTCACTGTGGAGTCTCTGCCCGGATCCCAGAAATGCCCCCAGGCAGAGTCCTCGGTGCACAGATGGGCTGTTGGATGGTGAGCCATGCACGGCACTCAGCCTGGCCAGGGCCCCTTCCCTATGGTCTTGGCTCGGTGGGTTGGTAGGTGTGGTTGGCATGGGGGAGGGGAGGCTCTGAGCTGATCCTTGGCAGAGCTCACAAGAGCAGCCCCATGGGAATGTGGCTTTCAGGCTGTTCCCTCCAGGGCTGGTGACGCTGGTGAGGGCCCCCAGGAGACAGGAGCCTGAGGAGTTCCCCAGAGCCAGCTGCAAGCTACTCCCATTGCAGTGCTCCCAGGACTCTGCCCTCGCCCGCCCTTTGCTGGAGCCACATCTCCCACTCACGGCAGCATGGCCTGGCCCTTCTCCCACCGTCGTAGCCTAGGGAGAGGCAGGGGAGTCTTGCAGGATGCTCGAAGGATGGCAAAGCCAGGGCCACCACGATTCCTGCTCGAAGGAGTTGCATGGCCAGTCCCTGTCGAGCTGCGCCAGCCACAGCGCTCCCTGCTGGTGGACAGAGGCCAGCGGTGAGCCAGGGGAGAGTGCCGAGTGCTGAGATGTGTTTGACCTGGGGTCCCAGGAGACCCCAGCAGTCTGGCTCACCATTGAGAGGCCTTCCCCAGAGAGGAGCAGTGCGATTGCCTGGCCAGCTCGTCTGTGCCCTGCTTGGGAGGGGTGTGCCCCGGGGCCACAGTGAGCTGCAAGGCCGGGTGCCAGTTGGACAGCGGGGCCCAGGTGGCCTCAGCAGATGGCAAGTGTGTCCAGCCAGCTCTTCCCGTAGTGTCACCTAGGGCTTCCCTGGGCTAAGCCAGGTGCGTTGCCTGTGCGCCCTAATGTCTCTCCAGCCCGGCCCGGCCCAGCACTGGTGAGCCTGCTGAGGGGGAGATGTACCTGCGAGTGCACAGATCGTCTGGAGCTGCACACAGCTGTGGAGCAGGAGGGCAGAGACACCAGGGCTTGGCCGATCCCGAGGGAGGGGAGGAACTGTTGGCCATCAGGATTCTCCAAGAGGAATGAAAGCAGCTTCCCGCTGCCCTGTCTGCTCCAGCTCTCCCATGGGATTCAGAGCCATCTCCTTTTGGATCCATAGGCGCCCCCAGAAACTGAACCCCACAAACCCCACCCCACAACCAACAGGAACTCTGGGAGCCTGGCGTGGACGGATAATGGAGACAACAGCCCCGCGGCTCCGCTTCCCAGCGCCTTTGGCTTGACCTCAGAGCAGAGAAGGCTCCCCGCCAACTAACCTCCGTCCATACCATGGGACAAAGGGCAGCAGGGCCCCCCTGGGATGCTGGGTGACTGGGGGCTTTGAGATACAGGTTGACCACGGGCCGATCCCGTCCGCCCTGGGCTGGCCTGACTCCGCTGCTGCAGCCCGCGGAGAGACCCTGTCAGCGGGCCCAGTGCTCCGCAGCCATCGCAGAGCAGCCAAGTCTGGGTGTCAGCCAGGAGCGCCCTGCCACTAGCCGAGTTAAAAATAGCTGCGAGGAGCGGTGCTCACGCGGCTAATCAGCCGCCAGTCAATCGCCTGTCTGAAGAGCTGCTCGTCAGCCGCAGCAGCTAATCAGCGGTTAACCCGCAGTCTCGCTGCTCCCAGGGCTCAGTGTCTGGCTGGGGACGCGGCGTCCCCAGGCAACGAGCCGAGGCCTGAGGATGCTGGGCTGGGGGCAGCCCCCGCTCACACTGGCTGAGAAGCCTAATCCCCCAGGACACAGCAGGCCAGAGGGGCCTGGGGGCCAGGCCGGAGCGCTCACCTCCGAGCACAGGCCAGGAGATTGGCACTGGCTCAGCATGGCCTTGGCTCCTTCTCCTGCAGGGACACGGAGCCGGAGCCAGGTTCAAACTGTCCTTGGCTCACCCACATCTAGCAGGGCGTTACGCCCGCCCCGTCTTCCGTAAACACCCGTGTCTAGCAGGGCGTTACGCCCGCCCCGTCCTTCCGCAAACACCCACATCTAGCAGGGCGTTACGCCCGCCCCGTCCTTCCGCAAACACCC
>NC_048317.1:16974676-17014154 GCF_013100865.1 Trachemys scripta elegans | reverse complement strand
GGGGGGGGCGGCTGTGGGGAGCTCAGTGGGGGCGGGGGTGGTGTTGCGGGGGGGGGCGGCCGTGGGGAGCTCAGTGGGGTGTGCTGCGGGGTGGGGCAGCCGTGGGGAGCTCAGCACAGGCACCCGAGGAAGTGGCGCCGGAGCTCTCGCAGGCCCCTCTGCACTGGCAGGACTGCGCAGGAGCCCAGGCCAAGGTGAGGGCGAGGGCTCATCTCCACAGCCCCAGGTGGCAGTGGCCGTCACAAAGCACCCTGGGGAATGGCTGGCTGTGCCATAGGGCAGGGCAGGAGGCAGACTGCTCAGACAGAGGGAGGCGCTAGCTAGCACACCCAGGGCCTCTTACACCCCCCCTCCATCCTTTGACAATACCGCCCCTGCCCCCCGATTCCTGCTCATGGGACCCAACCCCCCTGCTCCGCTCTTCTCATTCCCCCTCGTGCCCCAAGCTTGGCCCTGGAGGAGTCAGAGTATGGGGCAAAGAGTCAAAATGCACTGCTCAGCTCCCACCCCCCACCCACCTGCCTGATCAATGCAAGCTGCCCATGCATACGCCCCCTCCCAGCCACAATGATGAACTGACCCCTCCCCCACACCGATGACCCTCCGTCCTCAGCTCCTAACCCCCTGCCATATGCTCTGGTGGCCAGCATCTCTCTCCTGCCCAGCCTTGTGCCTCCTCTCTCCCTTCCCACGGCCCCAGTCCCAGCGTGGCCATGCTAGCCCTCAAGCCCAGGGCTGTGCTCCAGGAGCCTTTGATAGCACCTGTGAGAGTGGGAGGAGGCTGCATCTGGCTCTTGGGGGCCCTGCAAGCCTCCCCCCCTCCCCGACTACCACAGCCGAGAAGGATGAGTGGGAGATGCTAGCTGCACAGATCTCCCAGCACCTCTGCAATCACGATCATTAATGGATGCCAGCCATGTGCACAGGAGGGGGCTCCCCTGGGAAGCAGGGACTCTGGAATGGATTTGGGAGTCATGGTGGAGAATCAGTGGAACATGAGCTCCCAGCGCAACACTGTGGCCCAAAGGGCCCATATGCACAACGGTTCCCAGAGAGTCGTTATCAGTGGTTCACAGTCGTGCTGGAAGGGCCTAACGAGTGGGGTCCCACAGGGATCGGTTCTGGATCCAGTACTGTTCAGTATCTTCATCAGTGATTTAGATAATGGCACAGAGATACACGGATAAAGTTTACAGACAATACCAAGCTGGGAGGGGTTGCAAGTGCTTTGGAGGATAGGATTACAATTCAAAATGATCTGGACAAACGGGAGAATTGATCTGAAGTAAAGATGATGAAATTCAAGAAGGACAAATGCAAAGTACTCCACTTTGAAAGGAACAATCGGTTGCACACATACACAATGGGAAATGACGGCCTAGGAAGGAGAATTGCGGAAAGGGATCTGGGGGTCATAGTGGGCCATAAACTAAATATGACTCAACAGTGTAACACTGTTGCAAAAAAAGTGAACATCATTCTGGGCTGTATTAGCAGGAGTGTTGTAAGCAAGACACGAGAAGTGATTCTTCCGCTCTACTCTGTGCTGATTAGGCCTCAACTGGAGTATTGTGTCCAGTTCTGGGTACCATAGTTCAGGAAAGATGTGGACAAATTGGAGAAAGTCCAGAGAAGAGCAACAAAAATGGTCAAAGGTCTAGAAAACATGACCTATGAGGGAAGATTGAAAAAACTGGGTTTGTTTAATCTGGAGAAGAGAAGGCTGAGGGGGGGTGGGGACATGATAACAGTTTTCAAGTATGTACAAGGTTGTTACGAGGAGGAGGGAGAAGAATTGTTCTCCTTAACCTCTGAGGATAGGACAAGAAGCAATGGGCTTAAATTGCAGGAAGGGAGGTTATGGTTGGACATCAAGAAAAAGTTCCTAACTGTCAGGGTGGTTAAGTACTGGAATAAATTGCCTAGGGAGGTTGTGGAATCTCCATCATTGGAGATTTTTAAGAGCAGGTTAGATAGTCACCTGTCAGGGATGGTCTAGATCAGTGGTTCTCAACCAGGAGAGCGGAGCCCCCTGGGGGGCCGCGAGCAGGTGTCGGGGGGCTGCCAAGCAGAGCCAGCATTAGACTCACTGGGGCTTAGGGCAGAAAGCTGAAGCCCCACCGCCTGGGGCTGAAATCCGGTGCCCCAAGCCCAGCCACCTGGGGCTGAAGCCAAAGTCTGAGCAGCTTAGCTTCGTGAGACCCCCTGTGGCTTGGGGCCCCAGGCAATTGCCCGGCTTGCTACCCCCTAACACCAGCCCTGGCTTTTATATGCAGAAAACCAATTATTGAGGCACGGGTGGGCTGCAGAGCTTTTATGGCATGTTGGGGGGGGCCTCAGAAAGAAAAAGGTTGAGAACCCCTGGTCTAGATAATACTTAGTCCTGCCATGAGTGCAGGGGACTGGACTAGATGACCTCTCGAGGTCCCTTCCAGTCCTACGATTCTATGATACATAAACTGGGGAATCTTGAGTTAGGGTTGCAAGGTTATTTTACCTCTGTATTTGGCACTGGCGCAACTGCTGCTGAAATCCTGTGTCCAGTTCTGGTGCCCACGAGTCAGCAAGGCTGTTGATAAATTGGAGAGGGGTCAGAGAAGAGCCAGGAGAACGATGGAAGGATTACAAAACCTGCCTTACAGTGCTAGACTCCCGCTGCTCAATCTATTTAGCTTATCAAAGAGCTGGTTAAGGGGGGACTGAGCCCAGGCTGTAAGGACCTGGGTGGGGAGCAGAAAGACTCTTCAGTCCGGCAGCACAGGGTCTCACACGATCCAGTGGCTGGACGCTGAAGCCAGACAAATTCAGATGAGAAATAATGGGCACATTTTAACAGTGACTATTGGAACAATGGACCAAGGGCAGCGGTGGATTCTCCATCACTGGCAATTTTTAAATCAAGACAGGATGTTTGTCTGAAAGTTCTGCTCTGATTCAAAGGGGAATTAATTCAGGGAAGTTCTCCGGCCTGTGGTGTGCAGGGGGGCAGAGGAGTTGATCACAGAGGTCCCTTGTGGCCTTGGAATCTATGAATTATCCCCATTGTAGAGACAGAGAAACTGAGGCACAGAGTAGGGCAGGGACCGGGCAGAGCCAGAAATAGAACCCAGGAGCTCCTCTTCACCACTGGTGCGCTCCCCCTTGCCCTCACTCTTGTGGCACCAATTACTCCTTGTCCGAGAGCTCTGGCTGGGGCTCCATGGCCGTGTGGTGCACGCCTGGGCCACTGGCATAGGATGCAATGGGGAGGTTGTGGTGACCCTGCTCTGGGAGGAGCCTGCCATGTCACGCAATGGGGCCCCACCCCACCGGACAGACCTGGTGTGGCATGGCCCAGCAGTGTAATCCTGTTCTGCTTGGCGGGCTGGGGGCTGCCGAGGCTGCTGGGCTAGGAACCCCGCGGTGTGTGAGTGCTCTGCATGGGGCAGGGAATGGCTGACACCCCATCTGCAGTCACAGCGTCTGCTCCAGCAGCTCCTCTCCCAGGTGCCCTCCCCTCCAGCCGGTGTCAGGGCTGAGCACGGGGGCTCTCTGGACAGTGAAGCTGGAGAGGAGCGGGGCTGGGGTAATTCGACTCTCCCAACCTGCCCGCCCCCCGGCTTGATGCTCTTCTGGGCAGGGACTGTGTTGGGCCCTGGGCTGTGACACGATGGGGCCCTCCAGATAATCATGGGCTCTTGTTCAGTGCCCATCCTGGGAGAAGACGACGGGTTATTTATAGTTTCTCTCCCTGTAGCGCCCAGGAGCCCTGGCCACAGGCCAGGGCCCCACTGTGCTAGGCGCTGCACAAACACAGAACGGAAAGCCAGTCTCTGCCCCAGGGGTGAGCCTGACCCAGAGCCCAGCATCTCTCCCAAGGAGCTTCTCTCTCATCCTCCTCCCAAGCTCCCTGCTCTGGCCAGGCTGGGACAGCTGCCCCTTCTGGTTCCAGGGGGTGGCTAGAGGAGCTTGGGGATTTTAGGTTGCTCTGGGGCATGGCATCACTGCATATTGGGCTCCGGTCGGCTGTCCTCGCAGGCTGCGCTGGGTATGCCGGCTGCCTGAGGCAGCGGTGAAGCCCCCTAGCCTGGTGGTCGGGGTTCAGGGCTGGGCCTTGGATGGCGGGGCCTGCGCTGCTGGTGGGCCATGAAACGTGCCCTGGCCCTTCCTAGCAGGCTGGACTGTTATTGGAGCTGGGTGCAGCGCCCAGTGCGCAGCCCAGGGCCATGGGCCATCAGTACCAGGTCTGTGCAAGCCCCGAACTCAGAGTGGGAGTGAGGAGTGGGTGGCTGAGCTCCAGTGGCAACTCCATTTCGTGTAAACGGGGCTCTAGTGTGAACCCAGCATCCTGGCCAGACTCTGTCTGTCTCAAATGCCCCTCTAGTTACCACTGGGATGGGATTTGGCTTCACTTCCTGTCCTAACCTGTTGCGCGAGGTTGCTGAGCACTATGCCATGCTCCACCCTAGAGACCGCTGCATTTCAGTAGCTGCCAACGTGCCCTAGGTAGCCTTTGGGTATGGAACATTAAACTCTCTCCATGCAGCCCTCGATGCGAGTTCTGGGCACGTTTCCAAGGCTGCCAAGGGGTCTGTCACTGTGGAACTAGGAGATATTAGTCTGGATTGAGCCATATCTGTACAGCACCTAGCGCAGCGGGGCTTCTGGGCCTGACTCTAATACAGATAATAATGCTCAGGGCCTTCTGGGGCCCAGACTGGACTCCTGCTTCCCTTCCCCCACCACCTTGTGGATAGAACTGTACCTCATCCTGTGCTGTGAAGATGGCACCCAGAGACCATGGTGATGGGTACCTCAGAGATGGATACCCATTGGATAATACTGCCCTTATCCACTCCCCACTGGAGGAGTTTCCAGCAGGGTGAGGAGCACTGCGAGGGGTGGAGGGGGGGGGCTGTAACAGGCATTGTCGGAGGACTGGGGAGGTGGGTCTCCCCACCATCAGTAGCTTGTCTGGGTGCCGTGTGCCCTGACATGGGAGCATGGTCCCGAGGGCAGGGAGGCAAGTGCTGGAGTCATGGCACCGAGTCCCGGCTGCAAGGCCTTTCCTCCAGCACCTACCACTTCTGTGTGCAAAGCAATCAACCAGCCATTACCCCCCTGTTATCCTGCCGGGCGTGGCTGGCCAGGCTCCGACGGGGAGTCTCGTTAGCGGCCTGTCACCACTTTCTCTCGTTAAGCAGCACAAGCAGGTAAAAGGCTCATTAGCTGGCACGACCAGCAGCTGGGCCAGATGTGCAGACTCGGTGGGCCCCTGCCAGTGGCCAGGCTGCTTGGACAGCTGTCGTCTGGAGGAGGAATCGGCCGGAAGGATCAGGCCTGTCTCTGCGCACATCCAGGGCTCCCATTGCCAAGACAAGCTCCTGGAGCGCCTCAGCCCGAGCGAAATCCCATCCCTCCCCCGCTGCTGCACGCTTGGCAGCTGGCGGGAGCTGTGGAGGCAGGAGCACGTTTCTGACCCTGGGGTCTAACAGGAGGCGCCCGCGACAAACGCTGTAGATGGGCTGAGATTCCCAAAGCTGTCAACTGAATAAGTAGCCGTGTCTCTGGTAGCACGCAGGGCACCCCGAGCCGAGTGCAGACGCTGCCGAGCCCCCTGCACAGAATGCTGCCAGCGACGGCCCCAGCACCAGCTTGGCGGCACGTCCCACAGCAATTCACCTCCTCCCCGGCAGCACGCAGCGCCCACGCAGGCCAGGCTGGCAACGTGGACAGGAGCCCAGGGCAGGCGCCACGGCTACGCTTGGGTAATGGCCGCTAGAGCCCAGCAGCCGTCTCCATGGCAACTCATGCTTAGCAGGCTGCCCAGTTATATTATTACCGTAATGCCTAGCAGCCCCTGTCATGGGCTGGGCATGGCACAAACACAGACCAAGATGGTTCCTGCCAATGGCTTACAATGTAAGGGCGAGTGGTCCCTCACCTAGGGAATCCGGCCCCTCGGAGCTCTCTGTGATGGGTCCCAGGGCTGTGTGGGATGGGGTCCCCTCTGCTGGCTGGGCCCATCGAAAGGATAACAGCCTGCTCTGGCAGGGAAAGGAGCTGGAGGTCTGTGCTGAAGAGCCCGTTCTGTTCTCACTCATGACCGGGGGGGGGGGGGTGTAAATGTCTATTTACTAACCGGGATGGGACTGTAAGACGTGTGAATGTGTCTTTGGGGAACCCTGGTGGGATGCAGAGGAATCTTTCAGCAGTATCTAGGCTGTGCCCTGGCACCACACGGGGACACGGACATACTGGTTTCATCTCTGGCTGGTCCCTGGGAGATTTGGCAGGATTTTCCATATGGGTCCATACGGCTCCATTCTCCTGCCTGCTCCCCAGCAGCTCCTGGTGTCCAGGTTGTTTCTCTCTTGTGGTCAAGTGAATTTGGCGCAGCGGGGAGGTGTTAGCTGGATGCCACTGGTGGGAAAGTCCCAGCATGGAGTAGCGCAGCAAGCCAGCTTGCCTCTACCCACCAGGTGCTCCTGCTGAGCAGCGGGAGGTGGGGCTTGGTCTCTGCTGGGCCTGCCAGCCAGGGGGCTGACAGTACCAGTGGAGCTGGTAGGGCTGGAGATGTGGACACGCTGGGAGCTGGATTAACAGATTTTAAGGTCGTCAGGGACCATTGTGATCATCCAGTCTGACTTCCTGCGTAGCGCAGGCCAGAGAACCTCAGCCTGTAGTTTCCGCATCAGGCCTGTCACTTCTGGCTAAGCTAGATCAGGTCTTTCAGACAGAGACATCCAGCCTGGAGTCAATGATTTCTGGTGATGGAGAATCCACTACAGTCTCTAGCTAAGGGCTTGTCTTCACTGCAGTTCACTTGAGTTATAACTCAAGTATTGCTCCTAACATGACTGCCATCTTCCCACAATCCCTCTTCTCTTGGGTGCAGTGGTGCATGGTACTCAAGTTGGCTGGCACAACTCGTCAGTTGGTAACACAATCAGTCTGTGCAAATCAAGGGTTTGTTTGCAGTGTAGCTTCTCTCCCCTGAGCTAGGTTGACTTAAGAGGAATTGTCACGTGTAGATACCTTGAGTTAACTCCGCAGTGAAGACAAGGGCTACGTTGCTCCAATGGTTAATTCATATCACTGTTAAAAATGTGTACCTGGTTTCTAGCCTGAATCCATCTCGCTTCAGCTTTCGGTCCTTGGATCTCAATATGCCTTTACCTGCTGGATTAGAGAGGCGTCTGCTGTCTCAGATCTCCTCCCTTTGGAGATCCGTACAGCCTGGGATCAAGTCACCTCTTAACCTTCTCGTGGATGAACTAAATCAATTGGGCTTCTTTAGTGTCTCCCTGGCAGGCAGGTTTCCAGACCGTGGCTTGTTCTCACAGCCCTTTTCAGGACCCTTTCAAATTTTTCAACATAATTGTTGCCGTGGGGACACTAACAACAAGGAGTCTGGTGGCACCTTAAAGACTAACAGATTTATTTGGGCATAAGCTTTCGTGGGTAAAAACCTCACTTCTTCGGATACATAGAGTGAAAGTTACAGACGCAGGCATTATATACTGACACACGGAGAGCAGGGAGTTACTTCGCAAGTGGAGAACCAGTGTTGACAGGGCCAATTCAATCAGGGTGGATGTAGTCCACTCCCAATAATAGATGAGGAGGTGTCAATTCCAGGAGAGGAAAAGCTGCTTCTGTAATGAGCCAGCCACTCCCAGTCCCTATTCAAGCCCAGATTAATGGTGTTGAATTTGCAAATGAATTTTAGTTCTGCTGTTTCTCTTTGAAGTCTGTTTCTGAAGTTTTTTTGTTCAATGATAGTGACTTTTAAATCTGTAATAGAATGACCAGGGAGATTGAAGTGTTCACTTACTGGCTTATGTATGTTACCATTCCTGATGTCCGATTTGTGTCGATTTATTCTTTTGCGGAGGGACTGTCCGGTTTGGCCAATGTACATGGCAGAGGGGCATTGCTGGCACATGATGGCATATATAACATTAGTGGATGTGCAGGTGAATGAGCCCTTGATGGTGTAGCTGATGTAGTTGGGTCCTCTGATGGTGTCGCCAGAGTAGATATGGGGACAGAGTAGGCAACGAGGTTTGCTACAGGGATTGGTTCCTGGGTTAGTGTTTCTGTGGTGTGGTGTGTAGTTGCTGGTGAGTATTTGCTTCAGGCTGGGGGGTTGTCTGTAAGCGAGGACTGGCTGCCTCCCAAGGTCTGTGCGAGTGAGGGATCATTTTCCAGGATAGGTTGTAGATCGTGGATAATGCGCTGGAGAGGTTTTAGCTGGGGGCTGTATGTGATGGCCAGTAGTGTTCTGTTATTGTTCTTGTTGGGCCTGTCCGGTAGTAGGTGAACACTAGATCTGGACATGAGATACAGGCCACATGCCGAGGGAACAGCCCCTCCCTTCTCCATGCAATACTCCTCTGCTTATACGGCTAAGGATTGTGTTGCCTCGTAGCTGCTGTGTTGCACTGGCAGCTCCTGGCCAGCTGCTTATCTCCTGAGACCCAGAGTCCCTGTCAGAGTCCTGCTCTCTGGTGGCCCCTTTTGTAAGTGGGACCTGTGCTCTTTGTACCTTGCTTTGGGCTGGTAGAACCCGTTGTTCTGCTGAGCCCACCTTACCCAGGGACCCAGGGCGCTATGTGCCGCGCCATCGGTGGTTGGGTCATCTGCAAACGTTCCCGGCCCTGCTGTGAGATATCCTTCCAGAGCAGGCGTGCACAACATGTGGCCCGGGGGCCGCATACGGCCCGCGTGGGCTCACTGTGCAGCCTGCGGGGGTTGAGTAGGTGGGCTCACTGTGTGGCCCGTGGAGGGGTGAGTAGGCAAGCGTCGGGTGAAGGAGGGGGGCTCAGTAGGTGAGCGGGCAGGCGGGCAGTGGCGGGGAGTGAGTAGGCGAGCCGGGGGAGGGGGGCTGAGGAGGCGAGTGGCGAATCGGTGGCTGACCTGTTCTACTGACCTGGTCTGGCTCCCATCCCCTCTCCCAGGGCCGGCTCCAGGCACCAGCAAAACAAGCAGGTGATTGGGGCGGCACATTTCCAGGGGCGGCATTCTGGTGCCAGCCATCATAGGCGCCAACTCCGGGGCATGGGGAAAAAGTGCCCTCGCCGCCCCAGCTCGCCGCCCCAGCTCGCCTCGACTCCGCCTCCTCCCCTAAACGCGCTGCCGCTGTTCCGCTTCTTCCCCGCTTCCTCCCAGGCTTGCCGCGCGCAAAACAGCTGTTTCAGGCAGCAAGGCTGGGAGGGAGGACAAGCCGAGCAGTGGGGCGCTCGCGGGAGGCGGCGGTGGTGGAGCGGAGGTGAGCTGGAGCGGGGAGCGGTTCCTCTACCCCCCTCGTTACTTCCTGTGCCCCCCCACCCTAGCTCACCTCTGCTCCGCCTGCTCCCCTGAACGCGCCGCTGCTCCGCTTCTCCGTCCTCCCTCACCTGAGAGGGAGGGGGGACAAGCGGAGCGGCAACACACCCGGGGGAGCGGGCGGAGCGGAGGTGAGCTAGGGCGGAAGGTCGCGGGGGGCCCGCAGGAAGCAATGGTGGGGGGGAAATGCGGCACACCGGGGGAGGAGGCGGGACTGGGGATTTGGGGAAGGGGTTCGGAAGGTGTGGAGTTGGGGTGGGGCCGGGGGCAGAGGGGCACGAAAAAAAGGGGGGTGGCCAAAAATTTTTTTGCTTGGGGCAGCAAAAATCCTAGAGCCGGCCCTGCCCTCTCCAAGGGTTGCAGCTGTCTGGAGGTGCTGCCTTCCACACCTTCCTCATTCACACCTCATTCATTCAACAGGGCAATTGATTACAAAGTGGGGGGAAGATCTTATTCTACTTCTAGCAAAAAGACATTTTTCTTTTACCTTAATTATACTACCATAGGGGCCCGCTATAACATATTACCGAGGTTCAATACTGCTGTTTCGGTGGGGTGGCGCTGGGGAAGGAGGGTTTGTTTCTGCGGGGCAGGTGGCACTGGGGGGGTTGTGTGTTTCGGCAGCGCTGGGGAGGTTGTTTCTGTGGGGCGGGTGGCACGGGGGGGGGGGTGGTGTTCGGGGGGGGGGCGGGGGGGCTTAGGGGGGGGGTTGGCGGCGCTCGGGGGGGTTCGGTCCTCAGCTGTTTTCTTTGGAGTAATATGGCCCTCGCCGCTTTACGAGTTGTGCAGGCCTGTTCCAGAGCATTGACAAAGTGACTGAATAGCGCTGGGCCGAGGTCGGGGCTGGTGCCCCAGCAGCTTGCAGATTGGCATCTGGATGGAGATGCATTTTGGTCACTGCTGATGGGAGCTGGATTTGAACCAGACCCTACGTGCTACAAGTACCTGCCAGCGCCAGGGAAGTCTCACGCTTGGCACAGTGCTCAGCTTGGTCCCGAGAGCAAACCCCTCCCTCCTCGCAGAGCTGAGGGGACTCTGCCCATTAGACACATGGGACCGCCCTCCACGCAGGCCCTGCCAGCTCTCTCTGAGCCCGAGGCCTGTGGTGTGCAGGCCTTCCTGCTGTGCTACCCCTGAGCTCCACCTCCATGCGTCACCCGGCCCCCCCGTGACTCCTAGCTCACACTCCACATACACACGCCAGCTGCTGTAGCCTGCACTCCCCGGCTGAAGAGAAAACTCCCCACCACCTTCCAGGGCCTGGCCCATCCCCATGCAGCGAGGGGAGGCAGGGCCCCACGTCTGTCTAGACCAGCAGCTGCCTCCCACCAGTTCATCTCAGGACACATGTGAGGCCGAGCCAGGAGCCCGGCTGTGTGCGGTCATGCGCTCTCAGGGGGAAGCTGTTTGGTTAGGGTGACGTCTCCGGGCAGGGAACAGCGAAGGGGGGGTGCAGGGGAGGGCCGTGCACAGAAATTTGCCCCAAAGTGCAGTGCTGGTCTCTCCACCCCCTTGCTGGCTGCCGCGGGAACAGGGGCTCCCGGGTACAGCTCTGCCAGCCGAGGCACAATCCACCCTGACCCCGGTTCCTGAAGCCTGCCTGTGGGGGAGCAGACAGTGCCCCAGGAGGTGGGCAGGAGCATGGCCAGGGGAGGGAGCACAGGCTGGCTTCGTCACCCTTTCATTGGCAGTTTCCTTGGCCTGGTACGTTGGGGACCATCCGCTCGGGCTGTCAGGACAAGGGGGCAAAAGGAGCCACTCCTGGGAAGTGAGAGGCCGTTGGTCAGGGGCCAGGCGGTTCTGCGGGTAGTTCTGGTTGCTGGCTTTGTACCTGTCCCCAGCTCTCAATAGCTCGTCTGGCTTGGGCTAATCCCAGCCCTTGTGCTTGGCAAAGAGATGAGGCTGAAACCAGGAGCCTCCAAGGGGAATGTAAATGGAGGTACCTAACTAAGGCTTTGTCTACACTACACAGCTTTTAGCGACAAGGCCGTGTCCACACAGCCATGTCGCTAAAAGTCAGGCAGTGTAGCCGCTGTTTGTCCGCACTTTTGCAGACAAAATACTTCTACCCCCAATGAGCAGCATTTGCATTGTCGACAGGAGAGTCCTGCCAACAACGCGCTGTTCACACTGACACTTGCAGCTGCAAAACTTTTGTCTTGTGTGTGTGTGTGTGGGGGGGGGGGAAGTAGCACCTCTGAATGACAAAAGTTTTGTCACCCAATTGCCAGTGTAGACTTAGCCTAAGTGACTAACTTTCCAGAGGTGCTAAGCCCCACAGCTCCTCCTGCCTTGCAACGGGGCAGGGCTCGGCAGCCTGGACAAGCAGTGCCACAGGGTGGACGGATGGGCGGGCAGGTGCAGAGTCTGCCCCCAGGCTCTGGCCCCGCGTCCTGCCCGGGTCCCAGCAGCAGGGTGCTGGGCAGCACGGCCCCAGACAGGGTCTGTCTGGTCAGAAGGATGCTGAGAAAATGGACAGCTCCTTCCAGATGCAAATTGCTAGTCAAGCCACTCATCAGAACAATGGGTCCGGCTAATCCTTTCACAATGGGACTAATTGCTAATCAGACCAATTTCACACTGGCTGTTTCCCTTGACAATGAGGCTCCTTGGAGAACAGCTGGGGGGTGGGGGGGAATGGGGGCCGTTTCCCTGGCACGCATGTCTCCCTGTGCTGGGGGAGGGGGAGGCACCATTGGGATTAGCGCCTTCCCGCTCTCTGGAGTGTCTCTCCAGCCCCCTGGGGATGTGGGGCTGATGGTGCGGGCTTGAGGCGAGGCACAGGGGATGGCAGCTGGGGACTCTGCTGTGCTGGAAAACCCGCCGGCAGCCTCCTGCAGGGGCCTGCCTGCCTGCGTGCCCCTCCAGCTCCTAGGGCAGTTCCCGCTACACTGCTGGCTGCAGGGACCCTCCTAGCCAGGCCCAGAGCCTCTCCTCAGGAGTTGGCTGCCCGGCTTAGGCCTGTGCACAGCGCTGTACAGCCATCTGCTGCTGCAAGCGTTAACACCCCTGCCCACTGCTGTCTGTGTCAGCTAACACAGCCTAGCCTGGCAGTTCTCCCAAGGGCTATTTCGCCTGCCACTGGCAGGCAGCCACCTCCGAGGTGGAGCACCGCACCTGTATAACAGAGCACAGCAATGCGATTCAGCAGTTTAGGACAGGAAGTGGCGCCATGCTGTCGGTAATGACCCCAGGTGCAGGAGCTCCCTGAACATTTCACACGGCCAGCGCCTCTAGCCCCACGCTGGAGTTTTCCTGGGTGCTGATGTGGGGAGCAGCGCCCCCTGCTGGGTCACCAGCTGCAGCTTGCTCCGCCGTGTCCCTTTCCGGCCGGGTGCGGAGCCACCTGCTGGCTGAGCTGCGGCCCCTGACATGCCCTGTCAAGGCTGAGGCTGCCCTTTGAGCTGTGGGCATTGCCATCTTGCTGTGGTTCTGGCTGCGAGCCGGAGAGCTGGCCGCACAGGTCCCCCGGGGCTCTCCCAGCCAACTCGGAGCTGTGCTGGGAGTATCCCATGCCAGCAACCCCCCGGGAACACCTCGTTTCCCTCCCAGGGCCTGTGGCTGTGCGGTGCTATGGTGACCAGTTGTCCCGATTTTGCTGTCTGGCCACCCTATGCGGTGCCTTGCCTGGTAAGAGCTTTGTGTGCCTGGCCGTCAGGGCAACCAAGTGACTCCTTGGACGTGCTCACCGTGTGGGGGAGATGCCTGCACTTCTGGGATTTCCCAGGCCCCCCCCAGGAGCCCCCGGGTCCTACCAAAGGCCCAGGGCCCATTCACAGCCTAGCTGGCTAGGAGAGATTTCTGCCTCAGCAAGAGAGTCGGGGCAGGGGCAGCGTCTGATGGGAGAGGGGCTGGTGTCCAATGGGCTCAGACTGACTGGAGATCCGTGAGGGGCTGCATCAGTGAGAGGGAGCGGGTGTGAGGGGCAGGAGGGGGGCAGCGGACTGGGGCAGGCGGCAGCGACAGGGAGAGCCTAGGGCGGGAGTCGGCAACCTTTCAGAAGTGATGTGCCAAGTCTTCATTTATTCACTCTAATGTAAGGTTTCGCGTGCCAGTCATACATTTTAATGTTTTTAGAAGGTCTCTTTCTATAAGTCTATAATATATAACTAAACTATTGTTGTATGTAAAGTAAATAAGGTTTTTAAAAATGTTTAAGAAACTTCATTTAAAATTAAATTAAAATGCAGAGCCCCTGGAACGGTGGACCAGGACCCGGGCAGTGTGAGAGCCACTGAAAATCAGCTTGGGTGCCGCCTTCGGCACGCGTGTCATAGGTTGCCTACCCCTGGCCTACGGCGTCATTGCTGTGTCTCCTCGTGCGGGTGTGAGGGGGCAGGAGGGGGGCAGNGCCTAGGGCGTCATTGCTGTGTCTCCTCGTGCGGGTGTGAGGGGGCAGGAGGGGGGCAGCAGGCCGGGGCAGGCGGCAGGGACAGGGAGAGCCTAGGGCATCATTGCTGTGTCTCCTCGTGCGGGTGTGGTTTGTGTTTGTGGCTCATGACACACCCACTGATTGAAGCAGTGAGAGGCAGTGCGGACTAGTGGTGAGCGCACAGGCCTGGGAGCCAGGAGCTGCTCGGTCCTGATGTGCCATGTGGCCTTGGGCGAGCCCTTCCCTACGGCCAGACATTGGATACGGCCGTTGGATGGTTAATTGGCTGGGCTCGCTGCATGTGCGACATGCTTGGTCAGTGCCGTGTGTCTTTAGCACTCAGCCGAGTTTGCTTGCAGCAGCAGTGCTGGCCCCAGCAGCCAGTGGCCCGGCCTCCCCCGCCCCCGCCCCCGCTGGCTCCCCCAAACAGCCTGCCCTCGCTCCCTGCTTTGGGGGCTGGCCAGAGCTGTTTGTCCGTGGCAGAGGCATTGCTAAGGGCCGGGCGTCTCAGCCTGAGGACGCTGCTGTGGGCAAGAAGCAACCGAGCTTCTTCCAGTCCATTAATTAAGCTCCGTGTCCCTGTCCCCGCCCCCGCGAGCTCTCCCTGCAGAGCCCAGCTGCCCTGCCACGAGTGCCCACCCAGACGCAGCAAGCAAAGTGCTTCAGGGCTCTAATGAAGCAGAGTCCTGGACGCGCTCGGCACCGAGTCCCCGGCTCGGCTCCAATTAATTGCTGTTTCCTTTTTGCTCTTAATGAACCTTCTCTGCGGAAGGAGGCAGCCGCCTCCCCGCACCGATTGGCACTGAGCTGCTCCCCTTCCTGCCCCCCTGGCTGGTCCCTCGGTCTCACCCCGTCCCAGCCAGCGCAGCGGCCTCCCGGGCCTGCTGCCAAGTGCGGATGGCTTTGGGTGCCAAGTGCAGGGAGGGAAGAGATCTCCAATTGTTGGAATTGCCTAAAAAAGGAGAAAGGCAGCAGCTTGAAGTGGAACTCCACAGCCGGCGTTTCGGGAAGGTATTTGTGGAAGGCCCCGTCATTAATACTGCAGGGGAAGCTAGAGTTCCATCTGGCCTCGGCGTTACCTTTCAGCCATCCGGCTAAGCTCCTAACCCAGCCAGCAGCGACTCCCTGACCCCGTGCGGGAGGTGGCTTGTCACACCCCCGCATGCCACATTCTGCTGTCTGGCCGATGCCCTGGGGCACCAGCATCTCCTGCATTACTGCTTTGCAGAGATGAGTGAGACGTGGTCGCCTGGGGCTGCATTGGTTCACAGACCCCAGGCTCTGCACCCCCCACCTCCTGCTAGGTGCTGGCAAGGTGAGCAGGTGTCTGCAATTCCCCATAAATTGTGCCACACCTGTCCCAGTCACCTCTTCTGAGGCAGTCCCTGGCCCAAAGGAGGTGGCAGTTCAGGCAGGATCCCTGATTTAGTTGGTGTTGGTCCTGCTCTGAGCAGGGGTGCGACTAGATGACCTCCTGAGGTCCCTTCCAACCCTGGTATTCTATGATTCTATGATTCTTGCTGCACGTAGGGGGCAGGGCCCCAGCGCTCCCCATTCCCACTGATCTCTGGGGGAGCCAGTGCAGGGCCAGCTGACAGCCCGAAGCATGTTGTTGCTGGAGCTGTGTGGCCCAGATGGTGCCTGCTATGGGGCTGCCCCCTGTGCTCTGGGCCAGACCATCCCCATGCCTGGCTCCCAACGGAGCAGCACCCGAGAGGGATCCGTAGTGGGGGCGCCAGTGCCCGCCTTGGGACCCTGCCCTCTCGTCAAAGCTGCGAGTGCACAAAGGCTGCTGGTGCGCCTCTCCCCTGCGCCGGGGGTGCCGTCACTCGTGTCTGGCACGGCTGGCAGTGGGGGCAGCAGTGCCGCTGTGCTGCCCAGCACAGGGGGTACTGCGGGAGGTGCTGCCGCACTGAGCCCTCCCTGCCGAGCACACCAAAAGAGGGACCCCACTGCACCGGGGGCCAAACGGGGCAGTGCAGGAGGCATGGCAAGGAGCCAGCCTGGCAGTGCTGCGGGGGGCGGGGTGGCATCAGTGCCTCCAGCTCGCTGCATTGCCCCGGGTGTAACTGCAGCTCTGGAGAATCCAGCCAGCCAGGGGCACCGGGGGTGAGGCCAGGGAGAGCGAGCAGCCTCAGCAGAGACCTGGGAGCAGCTTTGGCATCAGCCTCTAGCAGCGTCTGCTGGGACCCCGGGGAAGGGCCGGTGGCTGCGTGGGTCTGGCCCGGCGGCGGAAGGGCAAGCTGGGTGACCAGTGGGAATGAGCGTCCGCTCCAGCATGGAGGTACTGGTCCCTGGAGCTGCCATTGCCCGTCCTGTCTCCCGCGGAGCAGGGTGAACTGGGCAGCCACTGTCAGAACAATGGGCCGCCCGCCCACATGCCTCCCCTCTCCCCCAGCACCCTCAGCCCGCGGGAGCGCCAGGCTCTTCCCAGGCGCTGCCATCTCCCTGGCTCTGCAGTGCAGGCTCTCTGCCCTTGCCTTGCCAGCCACGCAGGGAGGTGGTACGGGGCGCTGGCTGGAGCTAGCCGGGGCACAGGTGCATGAGGGCCCATCCTTGCAACCTGATGCGGGTCAGGGCCTGCCTCCAGCGGCCGGGGCACAGAGCCATTCTCAGGGGACAGGCACCCACACCACCAACACTCCCAGGCACCTCGCTGGCAGCATCAGCAGGGAGGCTGAGGGCTGGGCGGGCTCTGGAGACTGGACTCCCCTCTCGCCCCTCGAGACTGTAGTGCATTGATGTGGCTATGGGCAGAGCTTGGCCTGGCATCCCCCTGCCGGAGGGGGCGCTGCGTCCTGCCCCTGCCCAGGCTCTAGCAGTTCTGGGGATAAGACCCATAACCCAGGGTTAGACAACGAAGCCCCCACCCCTTGGCAGCTCCTGTCTGAAGCTCCAGGCCATCAATCCCTGGGCACCAATGCCCTGATGAGAGGGTGGCACGTGGTCCCTGGACTGGGAGCCTTGCCCACCCCAGGGCACTTTGGGGCTCTGCTGGTGGGAGCAGCGCGGGGAGCCCGGGCAGACGGTCATTGGCGTTGCAGTCGGGGCGTGGGTTAGCCTCCCTCTGCCAGCAGGACGCCCCACACTGTTGCCGCGGCCGGGCTGGCTCAGGTGGGAGCAGCGGGAGAAGTTTGTCCCGTGTCCCTCGTGGGGCCCAGGCTGCAGAGCACAGTGCTGCCCCCCAGGCGCGCCCTGCATCTCGCTCAGCGCTGGGCATCAGGGGAGCTTCTGTGCCCCCGGCCCGCACACCAGCGCCCCAGGAGCATCTCTGCTCCTGTCGGCCAGGATGGGCCGGGCTCTTAGCAGCAACACAGAAACGTCACCTGGTGGGACCGGCTCTGACAGGCCTTGGAGCCGGCCCGGGTGAGGACAGGAGGGCATGGCTGGCCCGGGCACCAGGCACTGTGCCAGCAAGCAGAGGGGAGGCTGGAGTGGGGGCAGAAGGCAGAGAGAGGAATGGGGGGCAGGAGGCAGTGGGCTGTGGAGCTGGAGGGAGGCACAGCGACTAGCCCCCTAGGTGCTCTGGGCTGGGTGGGGCGTGTCTCCTGGGACTGGCTAGTGGCCGTGTGGCTCCTGGGGACAGCCAGCAGGCTGCGAGGGAGCGGAGGGCCAGGGCGCTCCTCACCCATGTGCCCCACAGAAGCCCCCAGCAGTGGCAGGTGTTTCTCTCCTGGGTGCCCTGGCCTGAGTCTGTCTGGGCTCCGGGGAGCCTGGCCAGGTGGCACTGGGGCTGTTCCGTGCTGAGGGCAGGCTGGGAAGGGGTTAATGGCCAGCCCATACCTGCAGTTGCATTTTAAAGATGTGAAATTAAAGCCCGTAATTTATTCTCCCCACACACGAAGGAGCAATTAGTTCTAAACACGGCTTAATCAGTCAGCGCGAGATTGATTTCTGTAGACTTGGATTTGGTGGCTGCTGGCGAGGAGCCAGGCTGGGAGCAATCTCCAAATAAATGAAGTGCGGAGAAGGAAGCCATTACATAATATGATGGATGGGCCCGGAGCTCGCACGGCTCCTCATTAGTATGCCACTCGAGGCTGGCAACCGCACCAAACTTTCTCCCAGGCACCTCGGCAACTTCCTTCCCCCTCCCCTGCCCTTCCCCCAGCTGGGCTGGGGCTAAACTCTTCTGCCTCCCCCAGCACACTCAGCTGGGGCTCAGGGCCGGGACAGACACCTGGACCCAGGAGCCTGTTCAGCCCCTGGCAGCCTTCGTGCAAACTCCCTGATGTTCCCATCTCTGGCTTCCAGCTGGCGCAGCACGCCCCCTGCCTAGGCCTCAGGCCTGGTCTCTTCCCCCTCAGCTCTCGGCATTGTGCTGGGCACTGGGCCGCCTACAGAGGAACCACTTTTATCCCCATTTCACAGACAGGGAAACTGAGGCACAGCCAGGGCACATGCCTTTCTCCAAGGTCACGCAGTGAGTTGGTGGCACAGCAGCACGTAGAACCCAGGAGTCCTATCCTGGTCCTTCCCCTTCACCCCGGACCAATCTCTGAAAGGGGCTCATTAGGGAGCAAAGCGCAGCTCCCAGCTGTCTGGTGGGGTCAGGTGCGAGGCAGCCTTGGGGAGCATTCATCATGCCACCTCCCACTCGCCTGGCTTTCTGTAGCGGCCCCACAAGTGACACATGCTATTGGCGGCTGCAGGGTGCCTGCTGGGAATTCCATGGGCAAACTCCCCCGAACTCCGAGGCATAATCACCAGGTCCCAGAGTAATGGTCCCCACCTCCCGCGTGAGTCCTGCCTGGACTTCCCTGCTGTAGCATCAAAGCGTGGGGGGTGAGCAGAAGGGCGTGGCCCTGCCTGGGGCTCCCCCTCAGAGCAGAACCCCGCTTTCAATGGCGCCAGAAATGCACCCGTGGGTGAGGACAGTGCTGGCGTGGCACAGCTGGGGGAGCTGCGCGAGTCTCCCGCATGTCGGGCAAGCTCGTGTGTTCTCTCGGGGAGTCTAATCACACCAGCCCTGGTGGGCTGTGAACGCAGAACCCAAGACGCTCCAGCGTCAGACGGGCTCTGCTGCGAGCAGGCAGCACTGAGGTGGCTGCAGAAGCACCTGGCACCAGGATTCAAAGGTGCTGCTGAGGAAAACTCCGGGTCGGATACTACCACGCCCATGCCTGTGCACCAGGCTGTCCTCCTCAGGTACCTCAGGAGGCTGCAGGGGGAGTCAGGCCGGCAGCATCTCACCCTCAATAGCTAAGCTCTGCATTTGTTGGCAGGAGAGATGGGCCCCAGAACTCACATGCTCTGGGCTTCGGGCAGGTCAGGCCCACACCTCGTATTAAGGGGAGGATTTGGGGGCAGGATTTGCCATGCTGGGGAGGGGATCCCCGCAAGGGTTTGCAAGCAGCCCTCATGCCAGGTGTGTGATGCTGGGGGATGCGCGCCCTGCCCGCGGGCAGGCTCCGATCCGCCGGCAGCAGGCGGCTTCCTGCTGTGAGCGGAGCCCAGCCGCTTGGCTGCTGGCCAACTCTTCACGCCGACTTGCTTTGAAGAGCCGCCATTCGTGCCGTGGAGCCAGTCCCTAGCCCTGGCGCTGGGCTGACCCTTCCTGCATGTGGGGGTGGCTCCCGATTTCCTGATACAGATGATGGGCTGAGGGAATTGGAGAGATCTGGGACTGAGCCCCCTGGGCTGTAGCGTCCCCACTGCCCTGGCCTAGGACTGGCCAGGAGGGACCCACCCACCCTTAACGGGCCATGCAAATGTAACCACACACCTCCTGGGGGTGGGGTTCTGTCCCAGCTAGTGGCACTGAGACCACTTAAAGCGAGAGAGAAAACGAGTCGGCTCTACAGCCTTAACTAGCAGCCAGATGGCTTTTAGCTCATGCTGGAGAGGCTCATGCACTAAGCTCCAGAAGTCCCCGGTTCAACCCCGCCCGCCGACCCTGGGGCCTGTCAGCATTACACATAGATTGAGCACAACTAGGCTCCTAGCTGCAAGGTCCATGAGCCTGCAGGTCTCTGCAGCCCGACTTGCTGCTGAGGGCTGAACTCGCCCCAGAGCCAAGGCCCACACCACTGCCCCTCGGCCAGGCCCATGTCTCAGCCCTGCCCCCTCTGCCAGAAACACAGAGCCCCAGGGTACTTATCAAACCAGACCGTTCCCGCCATGGCGCATGCTTCTCCCGCTGCATGTGGGGGTGGCTGTGTAGCCAGTGGGCTAACACGCTGCTGTCTAGAATAGAGCGAGTCCAGTGCCAGCCTGACCCAGAGGCTCACCTTTGCCTGGGCCGCAGGGGACAGCAGGGTGAGCGATGCAGGAGCTTTGGAAATGTTTTCTTTCTTCCTTCGTGGTGTGAAGGAGGCGCGGCGTTCGCCAGGAAATAGTAGCCATGGCTGGGGAGAAGTGTTTGAAGCCAGCTCGAGCACAGGAACAGGGAGTCCGTGCCCACCGGGGGGCTGGGAGAAAGGGCCTGTCTGCCAGGCTGGTGAGGGACTGGGCATGTGCCTGGTGTCAGTGAGGCAAGCGGGATGGGCATGCTGGGTCTGAAGAGGACTATGCATGGGCTGTGCTGGGAAGGGGGCCCTGAAGGAGGACTCCAGGAGTCTGTGCTGGGGGAGGGGAGTTGGGAGTGGGACCAGGGAGCCACGGTTGGCCTGGTTCTGATCCCAGTCACGCTCTGACATCAGTGTCACTCCATCAGCTCCAGCGGAGCTGCTCCTGATTTACACCAGTGTGAGAGCAGAGTCGGGCCGGAGAGCTGTTCCTGTCCAGCAGCCTTTGTGAAATGGAGTCTCAGTGCCGCTGCTGGGGGGCAGCCCCCCTGTGGCACCAACAGGCCCCCTTGCTGCAGCCACAGCAGAGAGGCCAAGGACTGAAGGTGCCGTGGAGAGTGAACTCCCAGTGGTCCCGCGCCTGGCCAGGCTGAGGTGTACTGGTGGGCTGGGGTGAAGGACGGAAGAATCCCATGCACTGCTACAGACTAGGGGCCGAATGGCTAGGAAGCAGTTCTGCAGAAAAGGACCTAGGGGTCACAGTGGACAAGAAGCTGGATATGAGTCAGCAGTGTGCCCTTGTTGCCAAGAAGGCTAACAGCATTTTGGGCTGTATAAGTAGGGGCATTGCCAGCAGATCGAGGGACATGATCATTCCCCTCAATTCGACATTGGTGAGGCCTCATCTGGAGTACTGTGTCCAGTTTGGCCCCACACTACAAGAAGGATGTGGAAAAATTGGAAAGAGTCCAGCGGAGGGCAACAAAAATGATCAGGGGTCTGGAGCACATGACTTATGAGGAGAGGCTGAGGGAACTGGGATTGTTTAGTCTGCAGAAGAGAAGAGTGAGGGGGGATTTGATAGCAGCCTTCAACTACCTGAAGGGGGGTTCCAAAGAGGATGGAGCTCGGCTGTTCTCAGTGGTGGCAGATGACAGAACAAGGAGTAATAGTCTCAAGTTGCAGTGGGGGAGGTTTAGGTTGGATATTAGGAAAAACTCTTTCACTAGGAGGGTGGTGAAGCACTGGAATGGGTTACCTCGGGAGGTGGTGGAATCTCCTTCCTTAGAGGTTTTTAAGGTCAGGCTTGATAAAGCCCTGGCTGGGATGATTTAGTTGGGAATTGGTCCTGCTTTGAGTAGGGGGTGGGACTAGATGACCTCCTGAGGTCCCTTCCAACCCTGATATTCTATGATTCTTGCAGCACCGCCGCTGTTGTGGGGGGGAGGCTCCTTTACCCCGGCTGACAGAGGCCTTGATAAATCCCCGGCTGCCCAAGCTAGTGCATGTCAGAGCACATGTGCGCTGCTCCTGCAGTGCATCAAAGGGAGACGGAGAGAGCCCCTCAGCTCTTCCCATAGATCTCAAAGCATTTGTACCAAGGAGTCAGTATCATTATCCCCATTGTACCAATGGGGAAACCGAGGCACATAGTGGGGCAGTGACTTGCCCAAGGTCACCCGGCAGGCCAGTGGCAGAGCAGGGAATGGAGCCCAGCTCTCAAGGGTCCTAGTGCAGTGCTTACTCCACACACACCATAGGGAAGCCCCCCCCTGCTAGCCACTAGTCCCGGGGCAGAGGTGCTGAGGACTCTCACTGACAGATGCTCTTTGTTTTGTTGTCTCCGCAGAACTCGATTCGGCACAACCTGTCTCTGCACACCCGCTTCATTCGCGTGCAGAACGAGGGCACCGGCAAGAGCTCCTGGTGGATGCTGAACCCCGAGGGCGGCAAGACCGGCAAGCCGCCGCGCCGGCGCTCAGTGTCCATGGACAACAACAGCAAGTTCCTGCGCATCAAAGGGAAAGCCAGCAAGAAGAAGCAGCTGCAGGTGACTCAGGAGCGTGGGGAGGAGAGCCCGTCCTCTCAGCAGGCCAAGTGGTCTGAGAGCCCTGCCTCCCACGCCAGCGATGAGTATGACGCCTGGGCTGACTTCCGGACACGAGCCAACTCCTCGGCCAGCACGCTGGGCGGGCGCCTCTCCCCAATCATGTCCAGCCACGAGCCGGACGAGCTGGAAGAGGACGACGGCACCCCATCCTCCCCGCTGATGTACCCCAGCCCCTCCAGCACCATGTCTCCCTCCCTAACCAGCAGGTGCTCCGTGGAGCTGCCCCGGCTGACCGACCTGACCGGCACCATCAGCCTGAATGAAGGGCTTGGCGAGAGCCTGCTGGACGATCTGCAGGACAACTACAACATGAGCCCTTCCCAGCCGCTGCCCTCGGGCGGCCTCAGGCAGAGGAGCTCCAGCTTCACCTTCAACTCCAAGTGCTCAACGCTCGGGGCAGCCACCAGCACGTACTGTGGGACCATCTACAGCCAGCCCGCCATGAACCTGCTGCGGCGCCTGCCCATGCAGACCATCCAGGAGAACAAGCAAGCTACCTTCACCGCCGCCGGCTCCTACCGGAACGCCTCTCTGCAGGACCTGCTCTCCTCCATCTCCTACGCGCACAAGGAAAGCATGGCTCAGGGCGAGCCACCCATGGCCCAGGCCAGCATCCTGGCACCATCCCGCAGCCACAGACAGAGCACCCTCATGTGCGGAGGTGGGGAGCTGGGCTTGTCCTCTTACCCCGCCCACTCGGCCTCCCTCATGAAGAGCAACACTTTGTACCACCCGTCACCAGCCAGCCACCACCCTGCTGTCAGCAACAGTGCCTTACCCTCTCCTATCAGCCTTATGAGCTTGCCTAGTGACTCCTGCAGCCTGGCAGCCATGCCCCACCACGGGCATCTCCATCCCTATGTCAATACCCAAGGGGCACACATGAGCTTGCTGGATTCCCTCCAGGGCCCTTACCAAGGGGCGATCCACCCCCCTGTTTTGGGCCAGGACAGGTTCCCAGCAGACCTTGACCTGGACATGTTCAACGGCAGCTTGGAGTGCGACGTGGAGTCCATTATCCTCAATGACTTTATGGACAGCGACGAGATGGACTTCAACTTCGACTCGGCTCTGCCCCCACAGAACGGCCTCAACATGGCCACACTGCCCAGCGCCCCCCAGCCCCCCAACCAGAGCTGGGTGCCTGGCTGAGACGAAGCCGGACGCTTCCCACCAAGGAGTCACATGGGGAACAGTGAAACAGACTTTTTTTTCCTTTCTCTTCTGCCTTTATTTGTTCTGATGGGCTAGAGGCATCTGTTAAACCTGAGAGCCACCCAGACCACGAGCTGCAGGGTGACAGATCCGTCCGGGCGCAGGACACAGCCCCACCAGCCAGTGCATTGATGTGTGCGCCAGACTAGCTAGCTCCGGCTGTGCCGGGAGCCCCAGGCCCACTCCAGTTCTCTCCCTAGCACTGTAAAACAAAAGAGAAAGCACATCAGGTGTGGGCATAAAGGCAGTCTGGAGCCAGCCATGCCCTGTCCCTCCTCTGCCCTTAGGGGGGTTCCCAGGCGAGGCAGTGCAGAGTCTGGACCCAAGGCATTCGCATTTGTCAGAATAAGCTTTCCAAATTGCCCCCCTCTGACTGGCCCCACCTTTTGTGCTCTTGTTTGGTTTGGTTCTCCCCACTACCTACGGTGGGTGGCAGCCCTGGAGCAGAGGCACAGTGACTGCAAAGGCCCTTGTTTTCCAGGGCAGCTGCAGCCATCAGGAGCAGTTGGCTGGCTCAGAGGAGGCTCCCCCCTGCAGTCAGCGTTAGCGTCAGCCTGCAGCCCCTTCCACCCACTCACCCGACAGCAAACCAGTGGATTTCCGTGTATTGTTTAAGCCTGTTCTAGAACCTGATATAACCCCGGGGTAGCTGGAGAGCCAGGGAAAGCCTCTGAACTCTGGAGCTAGCAGCTGGGGCCGCCTGCTGGCAGCACCCACGCGCCCGGGGCTCTCTCCAGAGTTTGCTTCTGGATTCTGAGCCAGTTTGATCTCAGCCAACTTTGGGGATGGCCATGTTTTCAATCATCAGTGCCTGCAAAAATCCCAACCCACCGATGACTGGCAGCTGTCTGTATACAACATGCATGGTGCCATGCACAGTCGGTGCGTGCGTGGGCGGGGGCACAGGCGTGCATGCCCTGCACGTGCAAATGCCGGCTTTGCAGCAGGCCCAGGGGCCTGTGTGAGGCTCTGGGCCGCCTGTTGGGAGGGGCATGCTGCTAGCCTGGATCCCTGCTGGAGAGGTAGGCTGGGGGAGGTTAGAGGGTGTGGGGGGGAGTTATTTATTTGATTTTATGCACTCTCTTGCCATTGAATAATCACCTTGTTAGAAGAGCCAATGGGAGAGCCGTGCTGGGAGCTGGGGAGGCAGTCTGCAGGCAGTGCGTGCTCGCGGGAGACAGCAGTTAATGTCAGGGATATGCGGAGGGCTGGGAGATGATTGCAAAACCTGAATCTGGCTTGCGATGCGGAACATCCCCAGAGCTTGGGGTGCTCAGTGCCAGGGCACTGGACCTCCCAATGGGACTTGGGGTTCAAACACCTGCTTCCCTCTGCAGAGCTCACTGTGCCCCTGCGTTTTCACTACCAGCAAACCCTTCCCTCCCCTGCCCCAGGGGAAGGTATGCAGGCTCTGGGCAGGTGCCCAGGGGCTGCCAGTCTGTCAGGCAAGAGAGAGGTGCTATTGCTGCCCACAGCAGGGAGTCACTGGGGCTAAACTGTCCGGGTCTAGCAGCAGGGACTTCCGGGGAGGCAGCCTGCTTTCTGAGCACCACCCACCTGAGCTGGGCGGCCGTGCCAGCCATGCAGACAGCACGAACGGGCACAGCAGGTGCTCAGCGTTTGGGGACGAGCCAATCGGACGGAGGATCCTTCCCAGTAAGTGAGAAGGGAGCCAATCCCCTTGCCTCTGCGGTAGTGCCCAGAAGAGTCAGGAGTGGCTGGGAGCTGCAATGCGGGCACAGCTGGGCAGTGGGCTGTGCTGGCCCCCATCAGGGCAGGAATCCCCACACATCGGGCTTGTGTTCCGCAACCACCGGCCTGAGGCAGACCCAGAGCCCCAGAGCATCTCCAAACTGCCCAGGATCTTGTAGACAATCCCTGGCTCTCTAACAAGTCGAGCCCAAACACCATCTGAGCTCTGGGGCTGGAGCCTTTCCTTGGGGGTCCAGCTCCTCCTTAACCAGGGCCCGGCTCCTGGCTCTGACATGAAACACACGTTGCTTCCGCTGCGCTTTGCTCTGGGATCCCCGATCCGTTGGACTCTGAGCCTCGAACAACCAGGGCGCAACCCCCTGGGTGGGAACTGAGGTTTCTGTGAACTCTGACTGCAGGACACAGGCCTGGCGCTTCCCAGCAGGGGGAGGGATATTTGCCCCCCAAATGATCTTCCAGGGCCCCAAAGTATAGTCAGAGAGGCTGAACTACGTAGTGAGCGACCCAGCACTGAGCAGTGGAAGTGACAGTGACAAACTACTGATGCCAGAGCCAAATTTTACATTCTTAAATTCCAAGATTCCCCAGGTCTAACCAGGCCTGGGCTCCTGGAAGGCTGGTTGTGTTTTAAACAGCAACCTCTAGGGACCTCAACATACACACCAAGAAAGGGACCCTAGAACTGGCCCTGGCATAATCCCACGTAGTCGGGAACTGGGGGCTCCCTGGCTCCATGGGGCTCCAGGGTTCTCTGGCCTGGTGGTCTAGAAAGCGCCTGGAGCCCCCCGCGTTGGCCCATGGAGCGTGTGACTCTGTGGTCTGGGTTCAGGCTTGTTTCCCACGGGAGCAGCCAGCATAGGCACATGTGAAGGGGAGAGGAGATCCCAGGTGCTGAATGGGAGGAGATGGGTCCTCATCCCTACGCAAGGTGGAGCCCTGAAGGGCCCTGCCCTCCTCAGTGGGGCTGTCCATGCCCCTGCCCTGCAGCTCCCCTCCTTTCTCTGTGAATGGCCCAGGAGCACCAAGCACTGTCAGGCACAGAGAAAGGGGCCGGTTTGTTAAAGTCCCCATCTCTCTCTCTCTCTCACCCCTCCAGCAATTCTCCCAGCCCCCAGCATCACAGCCGATGCATCTTCCAAGGGCCAGGCAACATGTCCTGATGAAGGCCATAGGAGACCTAGCAGCTTCTCCTTGCCTGTGGTGGGCATACGCCATGTCCTCTCGCCTCACCCGAGCAGGGTCCATCAGGTACCCGGCCTGTGTCTATGGTGGGGAATAACAAAGGAGCCCATTGATGTACCATTGATGATGTTTGCTCCAGGTACATAGAGGTCGTAGTCTATTTATAAAGACATTATTACCAATTAATTAATTATGTTTACATTGTTGAATCATGTACAGAATTTAATATATTCTATTCTAGATATTCTTTCTCAGAGGCTTTTTTAAAAATTATTATTATTTGGTTGATAGCATTCGTTCATTCATTCATTCATTCAGTTTCGACACTCCCATTCTGTTTTCAGATGTATTTAATTCATTGCAGAAATAAATTGCCAATGACAGATGGCTATGAAATACCCAGCCCCTCGCCCTGCCCTAGCCTGGGAGCGCTAAGGAGGGGTAGAGAGGAGGGGTGTGGCAGGGTGCTTTGCTTACCGTGGGGCTGGGGGCTGCAGGGCTGGGACCACCTATTAGCACCAGGGGTGTTTGGGGAGCAGAGCTGCCCTGTGTGGGAGAAAGGAGGGAGTTACCTCCTTCCAAACCCCTGATCTTCCAGGCACATCTCCAGCAGCACAATAGAGGATGATGCCGTTAGGCACTGGATGGCATGTGCCATTGGCATGTGGCATCAGGCGGGCACCCATCCCAACACCAGCCACACGCTTGGGGCTTTGGATCCAGCATCACCCCCCTTGGCACAGTCCTTGCCAGGCTTGGCTCTGCTGCAAAGTCTCTGCTCCTCTCGGGTGCTTTGGGAGAGAGGGGACGGAGAGGGGAGTCACGCCATCAGCTGACAGGGAACCCAGCCCAGGGGAGGCCTGGTTCTGTCCTGGGGATGGAACAGGCTCACTGGGGTGCCTAGTGCTTGGCATCAGGCCCAGTCACCACTCCTGCTCTCTGCCAGTCTCAGGGACTCTCCCTGCTCTCCGCAGGCTGGACGCCTCGACCTGCCCCTGCCCCCGGAGCTCAGTGCTAGCTGGGCCTTTGCGCTTACATCCCTCCCCACAAGGAGATGGGAAGAGGGACAGAGATGCCCAGGGAGCCCCTTGGCCTTGCCCAGCCCTGAGCATCCATTGGTACTTAGAGGAAGCAGCAGGAAGCCTCAGTCAGAGAAGAGCCCCCCCCCCCTCCCTCCCGGCATCCCCCGTGCCTTCTCCCCCCGCCCCGCCGTGTGTTTGACCTGGGAGGCCAGCCCCGGGTACGTCGTCTTGCGAAGCTGTCTGTGGTTCGTGACCGTGGGGTTGTCGTGTGTACGGTGGAGTTGTGTTGGTAAGCATTGTGTGTGCCGTCGTTGTGCAGTGCGAGGGATGTGGTGGCGGGCAGGGAGCTGGGCAGGACGACCCATCACTCTGGGTGCCCAGCGACACCCACGCCCTCAGGCAAGGACACGGTCAGCCTCGGGCCTACGCGGAGGAGTTTAGGTGCAGGGCGGGAGAAGCGTGGGCAGCACCCCCAGTGCCAGGGGGGAGAGGAGGGGAGGGCCGTGCGCGTGGGCCAGGGCTGCTCAGGGATCGGGACGGAGATGGGGGCGAAGCACATGGGGAGGGATTAGGTGGTGGGGGGGGGTGTCAGTCATTCCTTTGCAGCTCCATTTCCATCCCAGCCCTGGGCCCTGGTCTCCTGTATGCAAGGGTCAGATGATACGTGCCCAGGTCTGGTCTGGGCCCTGGGCACAGTCCCCTGCCCCCCACCTGTCTAGAGACCGGGGCCGGAGAACTGCTCTCCCTGGTGGAATTGCTGCCAGCACCCCCCACTGCAGCTGGGGAGCATGGGGCCCCCGACGGCCCAGCGCGCTGCGAGCTGACTCGGTGCTCTGGTGCAGTCTGCGCAGGCCCACGGCAAGGAGCCGCACATGAGGCTGGGTAGGCCGAGGCTCTCTGGCCTGTGAGCACACAGCTGTGGTGTCTGCACTACACAGGCTGTTGTCATGTGGCTTGGCCATGAGTCCACGTTTAAACACAGCTTTGGTGTCGCGTCCAGGGAGTTGGAGAGACGGCCGGGCTGCCCTGTCCTGCCCAGCCACACTGGGACTCCAGGTCAGTGGCCACGTGCCAAGCCACCAGCCGCTTGGCTCCTAGCATGGCTGGGAGCACAGGGAAGGAGAAGGCTGGTTCTTTGATTTGAAGGAATCAGGGGGGTTATTTTAAATCTCCCTCAGGACATGGGTCCCCAAGCACAGCCCATACCCAGCCCCCTGGGAGACTCCTCTTCTGGACTTCCCACCCGGTTCCCTAGCACACTGTCCCCCTCTGCCCCATGCTCCCAGCCTGGCTCCCACATCTGGCCTGGTGGGGCCTGGCTTCAGTGACTCAGTGACGGGCACACAAGCCAGGAGCAATCCGATAGCGGAGCTGGCTCCTCAGAGGGACTGGCTCCAACAGTTTGCTTTATACAGATGTTTCAGTTCATTCTTTCCCTCGTATTTATAACTGTACAAACTTGGGGGGAGGGTTTCGAACAGGCTGTTATCTCTCACCGCACATATATTGTAGGCAATGTAACCTTGATTGTGCTATTAGAGTTTGTGTATGTGGCAATGTAAAGAACTGTGTATAGTGCATTGTACAGCATATTTTCATGAATAAAATTGTTTTAAATATTACAAGTATGGCCAGCTGACTTCCGTGCTTGTGGGTGCATGAGTACGTGTGTGTGTTTGCAGGCGCACATGTGTGCGTACCCCTGTTTGTGTGTGTGCAAGAGATGGAGGGGTCAGTGTGGTGACCAGAGAGGGAGTGTACCAGAGAGGGAGTTGGAAGGTTAAAGGGGGGGACAAGTATAATAATCAATACTTGTGAGCCATATTGTTTTGTTCCTGGCAAACACACCGAGATGTTGGATAAAAACATTGACACTCTTGCTGGAAGGCTACAACATCACACAACTTTATTTCTTAGAATTCAGAACAATAAAGCACAGGAACTCAAAACCAGAGAAAGAGAAAGCAGGCTGCTCTTTAAAACAGAGAGGCCCAGTTCACCCCTGCTAGCCCTAAGCTGGCTGGCTGCAGACTGACTCTGATAGACCCAGATCCCCTGCTTCTCTCCAGGTCTCCCTTGCCTACAAGCAGACCCAGGAACCCCCTTAGAACGTAAAGGGATAGCTTACAAGTTAACGCATTTTACAACACACCTCAACTATCAAGGAGCCCATCTGACCCTTGGGCACTTGGAACTAAAGACCAAACTGAAAGTTAAAGGAAGGCAGGACTTCCAAAGTGTCCGTGGCCCTGCTGGACCCTCCTGGGGCAATGGGATGGCTTCTCCAAGTGACCATCACTACTGCCAAGAGGTTCAGGTGCATGAAGCTGTGCAATCACTGAACACAGGACAAGTACAGAATGGATCCAGATCTGCCACTTGTCTGCTGGGCCAGGGCAGTGGGGCAGGAAAATGGGGTCTCCAGCACCCCAGAGGCTGGGCTGGACTCATGAGTGTCAGTGTGCCAATCACAAGACTGGGCAATAGACGAAAATCAGTAAATTGCAGCATTTGTGTAGTGGGGACCTGCTCCCTACGGTGAGACAGAGGCTGCGTGTGTGGGCCGTGGGCTGGGCAGGGGATGTGAGTGGCAGGCCCAGTCGGCCCAGAGAAGTGATCACTGCACCACTGGCCTGTGTCACCTGTGGCCCCTTTCCCACTATGCGGCCATAAATCCTTCCCCTCCACCTCGGCCGGCTCTGAGCACCAGTGAGATTCTGCTGCCATCTGTGAAAAGATGGAAGCCAGCCATTCCCATAGCCCCTTCTGCCAGGTCAATGCCCCTCACGCCACCTCCCCATTGACAGACGGGTCCCCCTGCCACCCCTCACGCCACCTCCCCATTCACAGCCACGGCCCCTCTGCCAACACCCCCTCACGCCACCTCCTCATTGACAGCCACGTTCCCCTGCCAACGCAACCCCCACACATCACCTCTCTATTCACAGCCAACTGTCGTTTCCATGGCCCTCACTCACTCATGTGCAGCTGCAGCACCCCTGCTAGTTATGCCGACTCCAATCGCCTCATAGCTGGAAGTGGGCCTGCAGTGGTGCCTAGCCTTGGGTAGGCCTTCCGCCCTGCAGCAAACACCACCCTTTTTTTTGGAGATATCCCATCTCCTAGAACTGGAAGGGACCTTGAAAGGTCATCGAGTCCAGCCCCCTGCTTTCACTAGCAGGACCAAGTACTGATTTTGCCCCAGATCCCCAAGTGGCCCTCTCAAGGATTGAACTCACAACCCTGGGTTTAGCAGGCCAATGCTCAAACCACTGAGCTATCCCTCCCCCCCAATTTTACATTAAATCAGCATTTAATTTGTTCCAAAATGCACTTTTTCATGTGAATTGCAGTTTAGATCTCAACCCTGCCCTCCCCTTAAAAAAAAATAAATGCTTTGATGCTTTAAGCTTCAGTTCAGCACTTAGCCGACCCCGCTGAGCATGGCGGCAGGGACCCTCTGCCTGCCAGCTGAAGGCTCACTCGTGGACTGAGCTCTCTGACTTCAGTGCCCAATTTGCAAGCTGGGCTCCCAATTTTTTTAATCACCAAAAAACCGGCCACAAAGCAAAAGGCAGCATGAATCCACTGAGTGATGTGTGCAACACATGGCCCAGAAGGAGCTCTATGATCAGCCACTCGGATCCCCCGTAGAACGGCACCGAGTGAATGTTGCCTGGGGCCCAAGCACTTGTGGGTGGGTTAGAGATGTTTCTGTTCACGCAGGTCCATTCCTATAAAGACTCCACCATCCTAGTCATAAAAACAGCCTGTAAAACTGGAGTCTGTCTTCACCTTCCACGGAGGCTGGAACCATCTGCCAGTGAGTGAAACAAAAATATTGTCCCACATTATCTTGACATTTTTATTGACATAATTTTTTTATGGACTTTAGCTTTTCCTGATGACTGCGATGATTGACGGCCTCTATCTCAGCAGTCACCAGCCTCTCACTGCCCACTGGGGTCTTCGCTGAGCTCAGCCACCCACTGCGAGAAACTCCCGCGTCTCTACACCTGCTGCCCTGGCCAGTAGTGCAGCTCGGCAGCGGGGGTTAGTTACCTACATGTTTCCATTGGACCAGCTCTTACAGTGACTTTCAGCTTTTGAAATGTTCCCCTTCTGGACTGATTTCCCCCCCCCCCCAAGTCCTGAGATGAAATTTTCAAAAGCTCATAGGTGAACGAGGAACTCAGGGGCAGATTTACCAAGGGATTTAGGCTCCTAGAGCTGCAGAGAGGCAGTAGTGGGAGTTTCAAAAGTGCCTAAGTGAGTTAGGCAACTAACTCCCACTGACTCTCTGTGAGTTCGGCCCCAGACAGACAGATTTCAAAGGTATTTAAGCTCCAGACAGGTTCAAAAGTGCCTGAGCCTAACTCCCATTGAAGTCAATAGAAAACCCTACTCAGTGCTTCCCTACCTTTGTAAGGCTGGCCCTGAGTCACTCTTGGAAATGGGAATTAGGCTCCCAAGGCCCTTAGAAGGTTACTGTTACTCGCTTCTCTGAAAGAAAATTTGCGGGGAAAGACTGAGGGGGCAAACCCCCCAAACACCAACAATTCCCAGGGATAAAATTTTTTAAATCAGGCCTGGATAACTCGCACCCCAGAGTCCTATGGGAGTTGGCTGAGGAGAGCTCTGGCCCACTGATGTTCAGTTTTAATATGTCTTGGAATAGCAGGGAGATTCCAAAGACTGGGCTATTGGTAATGTTGGGCCGATATTCAAAAAGGGCACGTGGCATGACTCAGGTGACTACAGGCCAGTTAGCCTGACAGCAATCCTGGGTAAAACAATGGCAAAGCTGAGACGTGGTATGGCTGATAAAGAATGAAAGGATCGGAATGTAGATCAAGATGGTTTATATGGAATACGTCTGGTATTTGTTGACGAGATTACACATTTGAACGATAAAGGTAACTGCATTGATGTGGTGTTTGTAAGGCATTTGACTTCGTGCTGCACGACATTCTGATTAAAACACACCACTGCAGAATAGCAATAGAGCCCACGTAAGTGGTTTAAGAACTGACTGACTGACTGACCGATCTCAGAAAGTAGTGGTCAGTGGGAGTCATCATTGAATAAGGGTGTTCTAGTGGGGCTCCACAGGTGTGGGTACCTGGCTTAATGCTATTCAACAACTCAGCGTGAACTCCCAGTGCAATGCTGTGGCCAAAAAGGTGTATGAACAGACGTAGAGACAGGGAGGTGGTTTCCCTTGGTCTACAGCATTGGAGAATACTGGAATACTACGTCCAGTTCTGGTGTCCACATTTTAAAAAGGACGTTGAAAAAGGCACAGAAAAGAGACACCAAACTGATTCAAGGGCTGGAGAAAATGCCTCTCAGTGACAGATGCAAATAACTCAATCACTTTGGTTTATCAGGAAGGAGACTGAGAGGTGATTTGATTACAGTGTGTAAGAACCTTTCTGGGGAAAATAATACCAGGTGCTACTAAAGGGCTCTTTACTCTACCAGGGAAAGGCAGAACAAGAACCAATGGCTTGAAGATGAAGGCAGACAAATTCAAATTAGCAATAAGACACGTTCTTACCATTGAGGGTGATTAGCCACCACAACTAACTCCTGAGGGAAGTGGTGAAGCCTCCATTTCTCTACAACTGCAAGTCAAGACTGGATGACTTTCTGAGAGATTCCTAGATTCCAAGGCCAGAAGGGAAGGATTGTGATCAGCTATGTTTGACCTCCCGCCCTGCACAGGCCAGAGAACGTCCCTACATTAATTCCGGTTGGAACTAGAGCAGGTCTCACAAATCATCCAATCTCAAATGTTTCTAGTGATGGAGACTCCATCACAACCCTGCATAAGTTGTTCCAAAGATTAAATCGCCCTCTCAGCTAAAAATTGCACTTTATTTCTATTCTAAATTTGTCTAGCTTCAACTTCCAACCATTGGATCATGTTATATCTTTGTCTGCTAGACTGAAGAGCCCTCTATTATCAAGCAGCAAAGAGTCCTGTGGCACCTTAAAGACTAACAGATGTATTGGAGCATGAGCTTTCGTGGGTGAATACCCACTTCGTCAGACACATGTGACATTACATTATGCTCCAATACATCTGTTAGTCTTTAAGGTGCCACAGGACTCTTTGTCGCTTTTTACAGATCCAGACTAACACGGCTAACCCTCTGATACTCTATTATCAAATTTCTGTTCCCCATGTAGAAACGTATAGACTGTAATCAAATCACCCTTAACAAGGGTTAGATTAGATTACCATTGCGGTTCATTCTAACCTTAGGAGTCTATGATTCTGTGATTCTCTTTGGTAAGCTAAATAGATCGAACTCCTTGAGTCTATAGCTATGAGTCCTGTTTTCCAATCCCTCGATCATTCTTGTGGCTCTTCAATGAACCCTCTCCAATTTATCAACAGCCTTCTTGAACTGTGGACATCAGAACTGGACACAGTATTCCAGCAATGGTCACACCACTGCCAAATATGGAGGTCAAATACCCTCTCTACTGCTACTTGAACTTTCCCTCTTTATACATCCATGGATTTTGTTCCACCTTTTGGCCACAGCATCACACTAGAAGCTCCTGATCAGCTGATTATTCACCATGACCCCCACATCTTTTTCAGAGTCGCTGCTTCCCAGGATAGAGTCCCCCATCCTGTAAGTATGGCTGACATAGATGTAGACATGTACATTTAACCATATTAAACCACACAGAGTTTACTTGTGCCCAGTTGACTAAGCAACCCAGATCCCTCTGTTTCCATGACCTGTCACCATTATTTGCCACTCCCCCAATATTTGTGTAATCTAGAAACTTTATCAGTGATGATTTTATGTTTTCTTCCAGATCATTGATCAAAATGTTAACTAGCGTAGGGCCAAGAACTGATCCCAGCAGGACCCCACTAGAAACACACCCATTCAATGATGATTCCCCATGTACAGTTACATTTGGAGACCTGTCAGTTAGTCAGTTTTTAATCCATTTAATGTGGGCCCTGTTGATTTGATATCATTCTAGTTTCTTAATCAAAATGTCCTGGGGTACGAATTCAAATGCCCGGCAGAAGTCAGGTATATTACATCACTTACCCACGAAAGCTTATGCTCCTAGTACTTCTGTTAGTCTCAAAGGTGCCACAGGACCTTCTGTTACTATTCCCCTTATCAACCAAATCGCAAACTCTTCAAAACAAGATAGCAAATGAGTTTGACAGGATCTATTTTCCGTAAGCTCACATTGCTTGATATTCATTACATTACCCTCCATTCATTCTGTGTTAATTGGGTCCCGTATCACCCGTTCCATATTTTGCCCGGAATCAGTGTCAGGCTATAATCATCTCGTTTACCCTTTTAAAACAGTCAAACAACATTTGCTTTCTGCCAGTCCTCTGGAACTTCCCCAGTGTGCCAAGACCTACTGAAAATCAGCATGAACGGTCCAGTGAGCTCCTCGGCCAGCCCTTTAAAAACTCTTGGATGCTAGAACTGCTGCTTTAAAAATGCCTAACTTCAGTAGCTGCTGTTTAGCATCCTCCTTAGTTACTGCTGGAATGGAAAGTATTTCATCATCGTCATACGGTAGGAACACATCATCTGGCTTTGGCCCAAGTACAGAACAGAAATGTTTCTTGACCACGTCTGCCTTTTCTGCATTATTATGCACAGTTCTGCCATTTCCACCTAGGGCTGGACCAATGCCATGACGCGGGTTCCTTTTGTTTCTGTTGAACATTAAAAATTCCTTCAGATTCACACACAAGTCGTGGGGCTCAGTGCAGGTTGACTGGGTGAAATTCTATCAGCTGCGATATGCAGGAGGTCAGGCTACATGATCTAATAGTTCCCACTGGCCTTGAAATCTATGAAAACACACCCTATTTCACCTCCCTTCTGCCCCTACCCCCATCACCACCTTCAGCAGCCTACTCCCACACGTGCACCCCACCTCCCCTCGCAGCCCCCACACCTCCACCTTTGGCTGCCTCCTCAGCCCTTCCCCATGGCCCAGTTGTTTGCCTTGACCCCAAACTCTCATTGTGCTTCTCAGGTCTGCAAAGGCACCTCGGAAGCACCACTGGGTACTGTTTTGCCCAGCCAGCTGTGGGGTGACCCTCGCTCTCCAGTCCTGTGTCTTTGTCCCCCACTGCAGGGACGTGCTCAGTGGCTCTGAGATCAGATGCTTCAGTCTATAGAGGTGCTGCAGCCCCCCCCCTGCCTGGGCTGTAGTAACGCTAACCCACGGCATCAGGTAGCAAACCACTCACTGGTCCAGTGTCTGTGTCCTGCTCTCTAGCTCAGGAAACAACCAGCACCGCACACTGCCCCGGGCTCTGCCTTTCGGCACAGGTAGGTGTATTTACCACCCCCTGCGCTCACTGCTGTCCTGTGAATAAACTGCCATTTTTTCTGCAGTTAAAAACAAGCATCTGCACTGGGAATAAGGGGTCTCATTTCAATGGCCGAAAATTTGCTTCTGACAGTAGAACGTTGACTGCTGGGCACTTGCTGCATGGTTCCTATTCCGCAGCTGCTTCTCGGGATCAACAGTCAATGGCTGTGCTGCTCTCACATGGGAACCGCGGCACTGGACGCAGTGGTGGTGGGGAGAGGTGCTGCAGGTATTGAAATCACCATGAGCTGTCACAGCCCCCTGAGCCTCTGGGCCCGTTCAGTTTCCATCACCTGCCCAGCAGTCTCAGCTGATGGGATCAGAGCCAGCCCTGGGGTGGTTCTGGGATGGGGGATGCTGATCTGCTCTGGACGAGGCTGAGACTGAACAACTCCTTTCGCGGAGCTCAGTGACTGAGCTGGACTCGGAGCAGTTCCCTAGAGCTGACTGGCTCTGGGGATAGAGAGCCGAGGGGGAGGAGCAGGCCCTGCAGGTCAAGGCCCTTTACTTTGCAGGCAGAACCCATATCCGTGCATGCAGCAGCTGGCACACGAGTTCCCTCCACTGCCCACGAGCTGTTCAGGCCGGTGCCAAAGATCTCCCCATGGCTGGCAGAGAGGAAGGCACCAGACTGCTGTGCCATCCTCCCAGCCTCTCCATGAGCTGTGATGCACCACTCAGCGGCACCATCGGCAAGAGCCATGGGCTGAGCTGTGAAGGCGCCATGCATGGCCCACAGCCTATGGCTCCGCGGCCTGGGCAGCATGCCAGGGAGGAGGGGAAAGCATTGGAAAATCATTGCTCTTGGCTGGAACGAGCATCAGGTGCACCTTCCCGCCAGTCCAAGCCGAAGCCGTTTATTGGCGAGCATTTCCTAGGGCTGTGTGAAGAGGGGCCAGAGCCACATACCCCTGGTTCCGTGTCAGTGGGTGCGGCTCTTTGTAGACAGGTAGCCAATGAGGTTGCTGGCCCAAAGAGCTCGCCATCTTGTTCAGCCAAGCCCCACACAGTGCAGCGGCCTGGGAAGCGGGGTGAAGGCGCACAGGGGACTGGCCACAGGGTCGCCCACTGAGAGCAGGGAGGGCACGGAGCAGGGGCAGGAGGCGGGGACAGACAGGATTTGGAGTGCGGGGCGCGAGAAGAGGCACAGGAGAGCGTGAGCGGCTGGGCGAGCCTCAGCTGCCTGTGGAATAATGTGGGACGTCGGAGGCCGGATCTGCAGAGAGAGGGGGATGTGGCTGGAGCATGAGCCGAGGAAGGTAATTTTAGCTGAGGAGAGCCTGGCGTGTGGAGAGGCAAACCAGGGGCCAGAGGTCACGACAATCAAAGCCGGAAGGCCCAAGTGCTCAAAGGCATTTAGGATCCTAGCACCCATTAGAATCAGTCGGTGCCTAAATACCTTTGAGGCTCTGGGCCTGTGTTTAAGCCCTTTAGCAGCAGAGAGGGAGCGGCAGGGAGGGACCTTAGAGCTCTCACAGTGGAAGGAGTCAAAGGCTTGGAAAACACCTGGCTGTGGGCAGAGGGGGAGCAGGGGTAAGCCGAGGGGACCCTGAGGTTAGGAGCTGCCGTGCTCCCATCTCAGACCGAGCCACCAGCAAGCCCTGAGTGCAGCTGCCGGAGGGGCCTTAGCTGTACCTGTCCAGCACTGTGACTGGGGCCTGAGCAGCCCCCCGGAGCTGCTCACTTTCCACACTCAGGAGAGGGGTGTGGGCTGGGCCTTGCAGCCCCCGGCTCTCGGGGGCACTGTTCTGACATGTACCCCCCTGTCCAGCAGCCCCCCGACTGCTCTGGCCTGGGACTCCGGCAGGTGAGCTCATAAGGGGAGGGTTCCACGTTCAATCCCCTGAGCCGTCTGGCTTGGCCAGGCTGGAACCAGCACAAGGCCAGCTCAATGTGCCCCTTCCGCCTGAGAGCAGGGCGCTCCGCTCAGCAGTGGCCTTACCCAGCTGTTTTCCAACTGCAGAGGGACCTGAGGTTTGGATTGCGCTTAAGGGTGTGGGTGGGGCCATTTGAGCCCAAGCCACTGACCCGTCCCAGATGAAGAGCTGAGCAAGGCTGGCTTGGAGAGCGTCAAAGCCTTGATCATTAAAGCAAAATGTCACCAGCCATGGGTGTGGCCTGTACAGTCGTAGGAGTAAAGCTGGAAACACCCTGGGAGGTCTCCAGATGCCACCTCCTCTCCCCTTCCCTGGAGCACCGGGAAGCAGCGCCTGGCCTGGCTGATTGCCTCATTGATTTATAAGATTTGAACCATAGAAATGCGCTGGAGTGAAGCAGTAAAAGGGGTCAGTGCAGTTTGCTCCTGGCCCATGCGCTCACTGCAGGGTCCACACGGCATCAGAATCAGCCGTCAGGCAGGCAGGGTCACCTTCCTTCTGGGACCTGGCCCGCTGGCAGATGAGTACAAGTGGTAGAGGCATCCTCTGCCCGGGCTTTCTGCTCTGCCCCATTCCATTGCAGGGAACAGCGTTTTACATTGGCTTGTCAGGGTGTTTTATACAGTGCGGGCAGGCTCCCTGGCACTGTGTGGGCAGGAATGGGTTAAAATATAGACAGACAGACAGATAAGGTGGCTGTGGCAATATCTTTTATTGGACTTCAGAAGTTGATCCAATACAAGATATGACATCCCCACATCGTCTCTCCAATATCCTGGGAGCGACATGGCTACAACTACACTGCATGAGCCAGCGAGGCAGACAGCTCGGGCTAAGGGGCTGTTTAATTGCAGTGTAGACATTTGAGCTCAGGCTGAAGCCTGGGCTCCTGGACCCTCCCACTACACCACAGATAAACAGCTCCTTACCCCGAACCTCCCCATGCCCAAGTCAGCTGGCCCGGGCGGCCGCAGGCGTCTAACGGCAGTGCAGACAGACCTTACTCATTGTTTGCCTGACTCTCAGGGTGGTTATTTCTCCAGCTGGACAGTGACTCTCTGCAGGATTTGGTTGCCCAGGAGCTCTTTCCAGGGTCAAGCCCACACTCCCATCTCAGTGGGGCCAGTTTTGTTCAACATCTTCATTAATGATCTGGATGTTGGGATGAATTAAACCCTCAGCAAGTTCGCGGATGACACTAAGCTGGGGGGAGAGGTAGATATGCTGGAGGGTAGGGATAGGGTCCAGCATGACCTAGACAAATTGGAGGCTTGGGACAAAAGAAATCTGATGAGGTTCAACAAGGACAAGTGCAGAGTCCTGCACTTAGGATGGAAGAATCCCACGCACTGTTACAGACTAGGCACCGAGTGGCTAGGCAGCAGTTCTGCAGAAAAGGCCCTGGGGATTACAGTGGACGAGAAGCTGGATATGAGTCAATAGTGTGCCCTTGTTGCCAAGATGCCTAACGGCATATTGGGCTGCATTAGTAGGAGCATTGCCAGCAGATCGAGGGAAGTGATTATTCCCCTCTATTTGGCATTGTTGAGGCCACATCTGGAGTGTTGTGTTCAGTTTTGGGCCCCCCACTACAGAAAGGATGTGGACAAATTAGAGAGAGTCCAGCGGAGGGCAATGAAAATGATTAGGGGGCTGGAGCACATGACTTATGAGGAGAGGCTGAGGGAACTGGGCTTGTTTAGTCTGCAGAAGAGAAGAATGAGGGGGGATTTGATAGGCTGCTTTCAACTACCTGAAGGGGGGTTCCAAAGAGGATGGAGCTCAGCTGTTCTCAGTGGTGGCAGATGACAGAACAAGGAGCAATGGTCTCAAGTTGCAGTGGAGGAGGTCTAGGTTGGATATTAGGAAACACTATTTCACTAGGAGGGTGGTGAAGCACTGGAATGGGTTCCCTAGGGAGATGGTGGAATCTCCTTCCTTAGAGGTTTTTAAGACCCGGCTTGACAAAGCCCTGGCTGGGATGATTAGTTGGGGTTGGTCCTGTTTTGAGCAGGGGGTTGGACTAGATACCTCCTGGGGTCCCTTCCAACCCTGATATTCTA